>NC_089592.1:8748243-9122213 GCF_019320115.1 Miscanthus floridulus
CAAAGTTAAAATCTAACTTGCTTAAAACTATACGATAATATTTATAAATAAAATATGATTTGTTTCACTTTAGTTTTATAGTTCAAATCTAAATTTGACTTGATTTAATTTATATTACCTATAAAATATCTTATATATGTTTTTATATAATTAAAACACATGAAGCTAGTAGTTTTATGAGCAAATCTCTTGGTAGTTGTATCTTTTCAACCGTAGCTCCGATTAGCGTGCTCTTCTCGTCTGTGTGTTCGTAGTGTGACGTAGATTCGTTTTACAAACTTTTCATCTTGATTTTATGATTGGTGTACTGTTCTAATTTAGATCTATTGTTTGCTTCGTGTATGATTGCATGGATGCTTGTGTGGTGCTTTATAATCTTGTCCAGTTGGTGAGATATACGTGGTGATCAAGAAGAAGAGGAACGTTGAAGATTAAAGCTTACCGAAGGATCGGTGTTTTAAGGCAAGTATAGCTTGGGTTTTCTTTCGGTGACCATGATCTTAAACTTGATTAATGAATATGCTATAAACATAAACAAGATGACTTTTTAGCAACATAAGGACTCGTCTTGTAAGTGATCATCCGGGACTTACAGTACAGCTGTGATGGCTACATGGCTCTGGCTTTAGCTCAGTATGAGGACCTTTTTTAGCTTGTTTGTGGTTACCTTTATTGGCGTAAGAATGGCTTGACGAATCAGGTATAGGACAGCCTCTACTCTTATGAGTATAGCCGTGATGGAATTGTGCCATTCGACAGGGGGGTTCCTACATCTGTTTGCCGAGTGAATCTAATGGCCCTAACTTGTTAGACAAACCTTTGAAAGGCTTCATAGTGAACCCTGCCGACCTTCCTTGGTAGTGGGTCAAGAGGCTGATCACCTCGGACGAAAGGGTAAATCACGACTCACAGTGAAAGTGTACAACCTCTGCAGAGTTTAATAAACTGGTATACTAGCCGTGCTCACGGATACGAGCGGCCTTGGAACCCTTACATAAGGGATGATGACTTTTACTTGTTAAGATGATCATTTATGTCAATGGTTTAAGGTATTTATTATTCAATTATACTTGATCATGTGGTTATGGAATACACTACCTTGATGCTATATTTGCTGAGTTCGACATGGACTCACTCTTGCAATTTCCCCCACACCTCAGGCCAGATAACAGTTTGTCAGAGACTTGAGAAGTTAGGCTTGTGATCAACCAGTCAGTTGTCCCTGTGGAACTGGAGTCTTCGCCTGAAGATCGGAGTTGTCTTTCCGCTGTCTATACTCTGAGGTTAAACTCTTTATACTAATACGTTATGTATTTAAGCATTGTCTATTGATATTACCCTTATTTGTAGCTATATGTGAGATTTGACTTCCTTGCTATTCATCTCTACCTTGATGCTTATTTTAAAGTCTTTGTTCTCATCTTCACTCCTTGATTTGATTTGCTTTTAGAACTGTTCCTCGTCACCTTCTTGCGTAATCTGAGGATAAGTCTTAGGATTGTTACCCCTAGTGTAATAAAAACGATAGTATCGCAAGTTGAGTCAATGATTGAGTTGTGCACCATTATTGCTTGTTGAACTATCATTATGCTTATTCTTGTTTTGGATTTTTGTAATGATTGCAATGATCTTGTTGGGTGATCCTACAATTTTATTTAGTTTATAGGCCTAAGGTATAAGGATCAATGAAATAAATAGTTGGGCTATGGTTTTCCTCTGTTCTCCCTATCCTGTCCTTTCAGAACAGTCTGCACTCTTCGGCTTATATCTATAATCTTGGATGACCAAAAATCATGAGAAAATTTTGGACAATAGTAGACTTCAATATCTTTCTTTGAGCGCAAGAATCAGCCTGATAGCTATTTTGGTTACGGAGATACAAAAATCACAAGACGATGCATCTGTGCTGTTGGAATCGAGAGTAGTCTCTGTTGTGCACTATTTTCGACCAAGAAAACTGAAGAATTTGGAAAAGTGTTCTATAAGGAAGTTGTGGATAATTTTATAAGCTTTCTAACGGTATAAGCTACAACTTCATTGGATTAACAGAATGAGAGTTACAACCATTTTACGCCGCTGCTGTTTTTCTGCTCGTGAGGAATTCTAGATTTCTTGTTCTTGCCTATATACAAGAGTAACAATGGGATGACAGAACGTCTTGATATTAGTTAGCTCATCTAGAAGAAGATGCAAGCTATACTTTGGTGTCCCCTAGTTTATCTCTTCTTAAGGGGGGTAGCCAAGTTGAGGAATTTGCAAGGTGAAGTATCCTACGTTCTAGTTTGCGCAGCGGAAGCGTGGTGGTACCTAAAGAAGTGGCTTGTTCATTAAGTCAACTAAGGAAGCGTGAGTTGAACTACCTAACATGCATCTGGAGTTTTCCACTATGGAGTATCCTCTTGGAAGTAAAAGTGACATATCGGAGGGTCACAAGAATCTACAGGACATCTTTACCAAGTTGGTCTTAAGCTTGTGATATCTTCGTTGGAATGAGATTGATTATGACCTAGAAAAGTGCTATCACTTGGAGAAGCAAAAGTCATGGCCGATGCCCTTAGCAACGAAGAGTCATGCTAAGAAGGTTCGGGTGACACCGAGGATTAAGAATTGTATTCCAAGTTTGAGCAAATTGACCGAAACCATTAATGTTTTGAGGATTGGTGGTAGAATTCCTTCTAACCAAGAGATTCGTCAGGCTCTGTTGGAAGATAAGTATTTTAAGGAAGAAAATTGGTATTATAGGAAATGTGCCTAGTGATTGGAGATACCAGAGTATTGTTTGGAGCATTTGTCAAAAATCTTGGAATTAGTTACATGTATGCAAAGTAAGACGAAATTCTTATCAAGACGATGGAACTACACGATGAAGTAAAGAAGAGTCTAGAGACGAAGTATCCCTATCTCCTAGTCGACGTCTTCCGAATCTCGAGGACGAGATTCATCTTAAGGGGCGTAGAATTGTAACACCCTAAAATTTACCTCTTTTGAAAATAGGTTTAAAATGATTTAATTATGTATTTTCGTGCTCATGAAATATAGGAAAAGAATATTTTTCATTAAATTAAAATTCATCATAAGGTTTAGCAACACGTTTGTGCATACATGCCAGTGCATTTGTTTCTTTGAACTGTGTGGATTTGATTCAAATTGAACACATTCAAAATGTTTTTAGTAAGTCGTTTATCAGTCTCTGCCTCGTCTTTGTCTTTTCCTATAATAATCAAACTCTTGCTTTCTCGACTCTAATATTTTCGTTTGGAGTTTTCCAAGATCATTTTCTTCCGCTGAAAATCTCTCATTTGTGTTCAGCGTCCATCAACATATCTCTACAAACTTCTCGTGAAATTTTCTAATTTTTTTTCTGGTTTTTTTTAATACAAGAAATTATCGCGGAAATAATTAATTCTAATCCTAAACTATCTGATCTCAAAATCCTTTGGCTCTTTCTCAAATCGGTCTCCTGCTGATACTGGAGTCCTCGCACTTTGCTTTGACGTGGTGGCACAATCTGAAGATGCAAGCAACTAGGCCATATCCTTTATTCTTATAGCAGATAGACGTCAGCCTGATGCTAGCTTTTGTTCTGTTGCTACCAAAGAGGAACCGAACTATATTTCCTCCTTAACTCAACACCGCACGCGCCAGGACTCCTGGACTCAATATCCATCTTTGTCGTTTACCGTGTGCATGTCCATAAATAGCAGACTCAGCCTATCGTATCATTTTCCAAACCTATGGTAACAAACCAATCCATCACGATGCACGACCGCCGCCGCCGACTCCGCGCCGCCCACGCCTCCTCCCTTGCCTTGCGCCCCAAGCTGCTCCTGGCCATAAATACCGAGCGCCCAGCCGCCGAGCCGGGAGTCCGCCGCTGCCTCCATACTCCGCCCTCCAGCACCGTAGTCTCCTTCGCCGAGCCGCCAAAGCCTCTAACGCCAGCGTCCGCCGTCCATGCCCGAGCTCGCGCTGCTGCCCAGTTGAATCTCGCCGAGGAGCCGAGCTTGTCCGTCGAAGCCGTCGCGGCATCTTGCTGTTTCTCCGTCAACTCGAGCTTTACCCTGTGGAAGTCGCTGCTGCTCTGCCAAGCCCGGTGCCGCCTCTGGTCCATCCCCGTTCAGTGTTCAGGTGAGCTCGCCGTCCCTCTCTCAGTATCCCTGCTCTCATTCTGGTCAACCGGGGCCCTAGTCTTTTCTCTAGCTGTTCTGGAGAGCTCTGGACGCTGCTGCGTCGAAGCACCGGCCATGGCACCACCGGCGTGAGCCTGCATATGCGTTACGCTGTGCCGATCTGCTAGTTAGCTTGATGACCTCATCTTCCACGTCATGCTTTATTGTGGCCGTTTTTCTTTACGAAAATAAACCTTGAAATACAATAGGAATACGTAATCATCCTGAGCCGTCCGTTTTTAGATCAATGGTCCAGATTAGAACTTACCCCTTCGCTGTTCTTTTTGCTAAAGAGTCCCTCTATTTTTGACAAATAAACTCGCAGTCCAAAACATGTTTTCAGATTTTGTTTTCTTCATTTGAAAGCGTATTTTGTTTCGGTTAAATCTAAAATACGTTTTCAGCTATTTACAGGTTTGCCAATGATTTTGTTTTAGCCATAACTTCTCCGTTTTAACTCCGATTTGACCCGTTCAAATTGCGTTAGGTTCATAATTTCGTAATCTACATGTTCATACTACTGTTAAGTAGGTTTTCAACTTCTAAAATTCGAGGTTAGATTTAATCTATTATTTTAATAAAGAAAATCTTGTTTATTTCATGTGAGCCATTAAAAAAGATCGTAATTTCCTGTGAGCCACCGGAAAAGTTCAACGGTCTTCAGCGCCACTGCTCCAACTATTTTTTACCCTCCATGCCACTGCCATCAGATTGGGCTCTAACGGTATCAAACTGTATGTGTGAAAAGTAAAAAATACCCTTAAGTCTAAATATGTCATTAATTTCTTTTGAGCATCTTAACGACTTCAAATGAAAAAACTCAAAACTAGAAAGTTGTAGATTTCCTCGAGATCTATAATTTTTATATAAAAATTATCTTCATTTAATTTCGAAAAAAATATGATTTGATGCGAGCGCGCGTGCAACAACAAGCCCAAACCCGTGCCCCCGCCGCCGCCCAAGCGCCTGCGCCGCCGCGCCGCGGCGGCGGCGGCAGGCGGCGCGGACGAGACGCCGCAATGCCGCATGGTCACACCGCTCGTGTCGGAGCCCGAGGCGCCCGCGGAGCTACCCCGCTGGTAGCTCCGCTGCATGTGGGAGCTCGGCACCGTCCTCAGCTTCCTCCACGTGCGCGCTCTCTGCCCCCTTCACACTCTTGTGCCCCAGCGCTCGACGGTCGCCGCCCCCTGGAGCTCCGGGGGCACTACCGGAAATAGTAGAATTGTCGAGTGCCTGATGGTTTGCCGAGTGCATTCCATCGGGCACTTGGCAAAAATCCCATTTACCGAGTGTATTTAATGAAACACTCGGCAAACATATAGCACTCGGCAAAAGCCAACTTTACCGAGTGCCTGATAAAAAACAATCGGCAAAATATAACAAAACTCTCGGCAAACACGGACACTCGGCAAAATGGAGTCACGTGCGCTGGGAGTGTGGCGGCCATCTGACGGCCGTTGGGTGCGCCGCCATGCCGTTAGAACTTTGCCGAGTGTCCGTTAGACACACTCGGCAAAGACAAGGTATGCCGTGTGTTTTTGCTTGACACTCGACAAACTGATATTTTTGCTGAGTGTTTTTTGTTTACACTCGGCAAAGTAATGTTTTTGCCGAGTGTTTTTTAATGGCACTTGGCAAAATAATAATTTTTTTCCTCTCCTGCCCTCCAAACTTTTTCTACTCTCCACATACAACATGTGGTACTATATGTTAAAATTTGGTATATTTCTCGATCTGTTTGCTATATTTAAGTAATTTATTGCATTTAGATGAATTTTTTGGTTTAAGTCAAATTTGAACTGCAAGTGATACAAATAATGGAATAAATTGAGTGGAGAAATCATATTCACGTTATTGAATCCATTTTAGGGCCTTACTCGGGAAATGAAAAGAATTTTCGAACATTTTGTTCAGGAAACACGACCACGAACGTGTGGCCGAATGGTTTTTGAATTCTAAAAAAAGCAAACAAAGTCTGAAAATGATGAGATTTGTCAAGATCTCCTGATATCATACGTGGAGATTGTGGAAAAAAATTGAGAAGGTTTCGCATAATTTGTCACGTACGACCTTTACAAACCGAAGCATCTCCGTAGAAGAATCGTAGCGTTGAGAAGGATCCGGTAAGATTTGGAGTCAAAGTGACGGTCGAATTGGGGTTTGACTTCAAAACTTTTTGTATAGGCAATAAACAACATAGATTGGTTCACGTCAAATTTTGGTAATTTTTCAGATCCGTTTGATAATTTTAATTTATTAACTGCAATTATAGAATTTTAATTGATATATATTGAATTTGAGCTATAACTGCATGAAATAATGGATTAATATTAGTAGAAAAATCAAATATGCATTGTTGAGTGAATTTGACAAGGTATTTTTAAATTACATCGTAACAAATTTAGTAGAACACGCTATGAAGAAGGAGGATGGTGGAGCATGAAATATCGATTTATTTTGCCGAGTGTTTTGTACCTGACACTCGATGAAAAGAATAGTTGCCGAGTGTCATATAGGGGACACTCGGCAACTTCGTCGACCGGCCCCACTGCACAGTATCGGGCCGTAATGAAAATTTTAAAAAAATAATGCCGAGTGCCCCAGATCTTCGCACTCGGCATACTCTTTCATATGCCCCCAGCGGTTAGCACCCCCCGCCCTCACCCTCGCGCACAAAACACGCCGCACCGCACCGCACCGCACGCCGCCAACCCCCTCCCCACCGCGCCCCGCCACCGGCGCGGCATCGCTGCCCCGCCCCCGGCGCCGCCCGCCCCGGCGCATCCCGTCCCCAGCGCCGCCCGCCCCGGCGCGTCCCGCCCCCGGCACGCCGCCCCGCCCCTGGCGCCGCCCGCCCCGGGCACCCCGTCCCGCCGCCGGCGCGGCCCGCCCCCGGCCTCCGGCTCCATGCAGTATCCCTCTGCCCCGGTAAGTTCATTCAATTACAGTACCTATCATTCTTTGTAGTTTAAACGGTGATTTGTAGTTCAAGCGAGGATGTAACAACTGCTGCTGCCAGTGGCTAAGTTCTACGCACTCTAGCTATGTGTGTGTGCTGACTTGCTGTATGTGCTGTTTATCTCGTAGATCTGTTGACTTAATCATCCTATACATAGTAGAATTTTGTGAGCCTTGTGGAGAACTTAAATGACTCCACGTTGGAACTAAGCTAGCTAGCTATGTGCATTTCAGCTAAATTAGTATCTCTACACTCCACCTTGGAGTCACTAGTTCAGAAAAGTACATTATTGCAGTAATTGATCAGTATATTTCGAGTTGCATTTTGTTGATTTTCACTTGAAATGTTGTTCTTCCTTTACCGATATTATATTTTACTAGGTATATGTGTGAACTCTGCCTGAACTGCAGTTATAGCAAGTTACTTACCTCTAGCTCTAGTTCACTCGCCAGTCGCCACTCGGTGCGCCGCCGCGCGAACGAAACCCCAGCCCAGAGCGAGCGGGAGGGAGAGAGCGGCCAATCGGCCATGCTGCTGCTCCTCGTCTTCGCCGCGTCCCGCCTTGCCCACGGTCGCCGTGATTTGTGTATACCTGTTGGTCCATCATGTGATTTAAAGCCATTTTGCCCCCTGGTTTTTCGCTGCTTGTTGGTTGCCGGTTGATACTTTGAAATATTCCTGTGACTGGAATGAAGTGCATGCATGACATTATTGCCTTTGCTTGGATAATTGTTGGTATTGCAAATCATCACCAGGAAGGAAGTTACTATTAAGTTACCAAGCTGAGTATATATCAGTTTTAGATGGCATCCATTCCATAGGCTTTGTCTTTACTGCTTTGGTACCAGAAAGAAGGAAAGAATGGGTGGGCCTGGGCGAGCTCACTTCATTTTGGAGTACTCTTTTCTGTAGATAGATACTGTAACAAATATATCTAGAATCTAGATAGATTGTGTCTTTTGGGCTGGGCCACCATATAAAGGAAGTGAAAAGCCCAGAAAGGAAGAAACAAACAGGGACATGCCATTGTCTTTTTGTTGGGCTGGTATGCTTTGCTTCATCAATTGGCTAATGCTAATTGGCGGCTTTGGCATCCTTTGACAGCCATCATTTGAGTAGTGAAGCTGAGGATGCCTTTTATTCCTGCACGGCCCCACCAATTAATAAATTGACCAAAATGAAATGCTTCCAAGGAGCCGAACCTAGGGATGGCTAAAATTGGCTTACTGTCTAGCCACTTCTTCTAGCTAGAATTACAAAGACAAATAGAGGATTGTATGATACATGTAAGTCCACTAATGATCATGGCATACGTTGTAGCTGTAACTGATAGTGCACATGCAAATGTTAGCAATCTAAACATGCACTGACTATATGCGTGTCTCAACTTGCAGGTTTTTGCCGCCGCTCCCTGCCCCGCCCTGCCGCCTGGTTCCACCTTGCCCTCCTACCGCCCCACAACTTCGAGTTGCCGTGTTTTTGCAAGGTATAAGATGTGCATGTGGTTGTCGGCCATCGTGCTGTTTGTTTGGTGTGGATGTGGTTGTCGGCCATCGTGCCGTTTTATTTGTTATAGGTTTTGGAAGCCTCCCCATGCAGGGGAGGTGCTGCCAAAATTTAGATTTGACACTACTACGTTCCTTTTATTGCAGGAGAGGCTATTGCAACGTCCTCGACTCGTCACTTTGCAGGACAGCAAGGTGAGGCATACAAGACCCTTCTTTCCGTATCATGTTCGTATATCACGTAACCTAGCTAGGCGTCTCCCGTTCGAAAGAGATATGGTTGGAAATATGTAGATCTTTGCAAATCTATAACCGTATCTGTTTTGAATTGTCCACGTTTTTTGGACAGCCCGAGGATGTGTAGATGCGGTTAGTTTCCATGCTCTACTCCGATCTGTGATAGAGTTTCGGTAGCATCTCCCTGTTGTTCTCTGGATACACAATCTCCCTTCCAGGACGTGTATTTGGAGAACAGCGGGGAGGTGCTGTCGAAATTCTGTCTCGGATAGGAGTAGAGCATGGAAACTAACCCCATCTATACATCCTCGGGTGGGATTAGGACCTATCTTCACCTATTAGATAGTGTAGGAACGTGTAGATGCAATGTGATTTTTTATATTACTCGCTGATATGGTAGAGGATGGATGACCGTGAGTGGATGTACACGGGCCGCTTTAGTCAGAGTTCGTGGACCAAAGAATGGATTGACAAGACCGATGCTTTCTTGGAATGGGCATTTGCAAGGGTTAAAGGAGCTAGTGTCACTTGGTGTCCCTGCAGCAAATGTGCAAACACGCGTCGGTAAACCAAGCTGGTCATGCGTAAACATCTTTGCAAGAATGGATTTACAACAAACTATACCAGGTGGATCTACCATGGTGAAGCCGATCGTGGGAGAGATGAGGTCATGAGACAACGCATCGAGGAATATGATGGGGATGCCGGGGTAGGAGACATGTTAAATGACTATCATGAAGCACACTTCGATGAAGGACGTAGGGAGGAGGAGCCAGAGGCTACCGCAAAGGCATATTATGACATGTTGTCTGCGGCACAGCAACCCCTTCATGGGTATTCCAAGGTTTCTCAACTGGATGCCATTGCACGCCTAATGGCCGTGAAGTCCCAGTTTAGCTTGAGTCGAGACGCCTTCGATGTTATGCTCACAGTTGTTGGTAGCCTGCTCCCGGATGGTCACATCTTGCCAAAGAGCATGTATGAGGCACAGAAACTCCTTCGTGCACTTAAGATGCCATACAAGCAGATACATGCTTGTCCGAAGGGGTGCATCTTATTTAGAAAAGAGTATGCGGAAGAAAAGTACTATGTGAAGTGCGAATCATCTAGGTTCCTGGAGGTAGACTCTGGTGATGGTCAGAAGAGGCAGCTCGCAATCCCCGTGAAGATCCTACGGTACCTTCCTTTCATACCGAGGATCCAACGGCTTTACATGACTGAGGAATCCGTGAAACAGATGACATGGCACAAAAATGGACGTCGATACAATCCTGAGAAGATGGTACACCCATCCGATGGTGAAGCCTGGACAAGGTTTTATGAGATTCATCATGAGAAAGCTCTAGAGGCTCGTAATGTACGTGTTGCGCTAGCAACAGATGGGTTCAATCCTTATGGAATGGCGGCTGCCTCGTACACCTGTTGGCCCATGTTCGTTATCCCCCTCAATCTCCCCCCTGGCGTCATCTTTCAATGACAGAACATATTCTTGTCGTTGATAATTCCATAACACCCGGGGAATAATATGAGTGTGTACATGGAACCTCTGATTGATGATTTGGTCTGTGCTTGGGAGGAAGGGGTATGGACATACGACTGAGCTACAAAGACAAACTTCAAGATGCATGTTTGGTACCAGTACTCCCTGCATGACTTGCCGGCATATGGGATTTTCTACTGCTGGTGTGTTCACGGGAGGTTCCCATGCCCGGTATGCAAGGCTTCTCTGATGTTCATTTGGTTGACGAAGGGTGGCAAGTATTCTTTGTTCAACAAACATTGATAATTCCTCCCTCCTGACCATCCATTCAGACTAGACATCAAGAACTTTATGAAAGGTGTCGTAGTTAAAGACCCTGCACCGCAGATGATGACAGGAACCGCAGTTCGTGCTCAGTTAGACGCTCTCGAGGTCAATAAACAAGAAGGTGGTTTTGTGGGATATGGCGAGCAACATGCCTGGACTCAGAAGTCGTGCTTGTGGAACCTCCCCTATTTTGATGATCTTCTTCTTCCACATAACATTGATATAATGCACACTGAAAAGAACATCGCCGAGGCAATTTTTGGTACAATCATGGACATTCCTGATAAGACAAAGGATAACGTTAAGGCTAGAGTGGATCAAGCGAGGTTATGCGATAGACCAAAGCTGAACATGGCACCTCCCAGAGCTGGCAAGTCGTGTAGAAAGCCTAAGGCCGATTTCGTCCTAACGAGGGCCCAAAGGAGGGAGGTACTAGAATGGTTCCAAACGTTAATGTTCTCGGATGGGTATGTAGCGAATCTAAAGAGGGGAGTGAACTTAGCTACTATGCGAATCAACGGGCTCAAGAGTCATGATTACCACATATGGCTTGAGCGCCTACTTCCGGTGGTGGTTCGAGGCTATGTCCCTGAGCATGTCTAGCAGGTGCTAGCGGAGTTGAGCAATTTCTTCCACCAGCTTTGTGCCAAGGAGTTATCTCGTACTATGGTTGCAGAAATGGAAAGAATGGCGCCTGTGTTGCTCTGTAAGTTGGAGAAGATTTTTCCACCTAGCTTCTTTAATCCGATGCAGCTATGATTCTGCACCTCCCGTATGAAGCACGAATGGGGGGGCCTGTGTAGGGCCGTTGGTGCTATTCAATTGAGAGATGTCAAAAGGTTCTTCGAACTAAATGTAAAAATAAATGCAAAATTGAAGCATCCATTGCAGAGGCATACATTCTAGAGGAGGTGTCAAACTTCACAACAAAATACTATGCTGACAACCTTCCTAGCGTGCATAATCCACCCCCTCGTTACAATGCCGGTGAAGATGAATCAAGCCTTAGCCTTTTCTGAGTGCAACTCGGAAGTGCAAGTGGTGCGACCAACAAGACCTTGAAACATGAAGAGTGGCGCACTATCATGTTGTATGTGTTGACCAACCTATCCAAAGTGGAGCCATACATGCTGTAAGTTCTCAACATACTTGTAATCAAGTAGTCACTATTCTGTGTCCAACTCCCATGTTTCTCGTTGGTACAGAGAATTTCATCGTCAATTCTGGCATGAATCAAGGGAGCCTACCCCGCAGGAAGCAGAGACCCTTCTCAGAGAGGGTGCGGGAAATGGAATGCCTGATTTTATTTCTTGGTTCAAACAGAAGGTACAGCCCAATTTAGCTCGTACTTAGTTTGACATTACAAGTTTCTCGTACATGCGAATAATATAACGAACCACCCTGCTTGAACTTGCAGGGCCAAACTGATGTGTCTATGAGTGCCGAGTTGAGACAGGTTGCTGATGGCTGTGCCTATAGGGTCAAGTCGTTTACCGGTTATGACGTGAATGGCTATCGCTTTCACATAACAAGCCACGAGCAGAGTTGGCCCAATCGAAGAACCACAAATACCGTAGTTTTTACGCTAGGATTAGATGGGGTCGAGTACTACGGAAGAATTGAAGAAATATACGAACTCATGTTTCATGGTTGCAAACCTCTTAATCCAGTCATATTTAAATGCTATTGGTTTGATCCATCAGTAGTGAGACAGACCCCTAATCTTGGGCTAGTCAAAATTCGACAATCATCCGTCTTACCAGGAGACAATGTCTATATTGTGGCTCAACAGGCCACGCAAGTTTATTATCTCTCATACCCGTGCTAAACCGACGACCGTCTTAAGGGTTGGGATGTTGTGTACAAGGTATCGCCACACGGTAAACTACCTGTACCAAACAATGAAGATTACAACATAGACCCCAACACATATGATGGAGAGTTCTTCTAAGAAGATGGGCTCGAAGGGAGTTTTGAGATAGACTTAACCGAAGCGATCGAAATGGAAGTAGACAATGAAAGGGTTGTTGACGAGGACGCTGGAGACGAGGTTCAGAATGTGAAGGACTTAGAATTACTTCAGCGATTACATTTAGGCAATGACAGTGACGACGACATTCCCGATCATGATGATTATATCGACACGCGTGATAGTGATGATGAGACTTATGATCCAGCTAATCCCGATCATGATGATTATTTCTAATACATATATGAGCCGTACTAATTTATTTATTATTTGTCATATCTTTCTAAGTATGTTTTGTTTATCTATGCTGATTGGTTTACTCTTTTTAATTGCAGATGATTGAACAATGGTGGGTGGTATGAGGAAGATTGCGGTGCTTTACGGAAAGAGCGGAGCTTCAGGGTCAGCTTCAGGGAGGGGTCGAGGCAAGGGTGGAGGGAAGGGTAAAGGGAAGGGTAAAGGGGCGAGGCCCCCATCGCCTGTAGATTCCTCATCGTTGTCTGAGGATAATGGGGACGGGGATCCCAATCTTCCGTCAGGTAGAGGTAATTATCGTTGTGGCGGAGAATGACACACTGATCCGGCTTTAAATCGAAAGATCGAACCCTGCAATCTTAGCACCACAGCTCCTCTGGTTATCAACCAAGTCACGGACCAGGTTGACCTCACCAAGAAGGCTAATCCCTGCCTGCGCAACGAAGAACACAAGCAAGAACAAGAAAGAACACAACCAAATTGCTGATGAATGATTAATCTCACAAAGTTGGGGTCTCACAAACCGATGAACGGCAAAACTGTTCTTGAAAGAATAATCTAAGCAAAACCCAAAACCTAATGACGGTGGCGGCGTATGATTATAAAGGTCTTAGGGTCGTCGCCTACCCTGGACACGCCCTCTAATGGGCCCAAACACGATACACAGTCCAACGGACCAAAAGATGGTGTCGCAGCACCCTGGCATATTCTGGACGCTGACTTCTTTCGACAATTTCTATTGATTCTGAAGAGCTTTTGAAGTGAAACCACTTGGATTGGCTTCCTTATCAAATTAGCTTTCCATCCATATGTGGATCGTCGAAATCGGAGTCCGAATGCGTCCTGGGTGACCAGTTTAAGGCAGACTGGTCCTGGAGGCCGAGGCAGACTCGAAATCATGTTGGACCGGGCCTCCGGTTCCTGTTGGACGTCCTTACCGGTCATCTTCGCCTCCACCATGTCCTCTAAGTCCTTCATGACCCTCTCCAATGTTCCTAAGCAAGATAACATCATTAGGTAGTAGTCTATTCTCAAAAGTATAAAAATGATCGCATAAGAACGAGCTCACCTCTAAATTGAGTTGACGCATTCGAGCCCGGGTCATTGGACCTTGCATGACGGTTGGAGGATCACCGGGTACATCCGAAGGAGTGATGTCCTCATAAGAGGAGGTACCTTCCGCGCACGCCTCTGGTGACGAGGAGGAGGTACCTTCCGCGCATGCCTCTGGTGACGAGGAGGAGGTACAGGAGGAGCAGGAGCAGGTGGAGGAGGAGGCAGTCGGTCCCGAGGTCTAGTTGCGAGGTCCCTCGACCCTCCCGAAGCGACCGATACCTCTTGAGAGACGCCCAATGGTTCGACCCTCTGGGAAAAAGTAAGTAACTTTAGATGTTCTCAATAATTTTTCGTTTGATATGTTGAAAATTATAATGGAAACTAATAATTTATCTTAATCACTTGGGCAGGGGTTGGATTAAGGTCAGTGGGGGTGATCACAACCGCAAGGTCAACGGCATCCTTGGTCTTTTGTGCAGGCTACACTTCCCTGGCTTAGTGCAGTTCCGCGAAGAGCTGCAGCCGGCCTACACGTGGGACCACTACGTCACTGCCCTCGACGCCGCTGATCGTGACGGCAGGGTATTCCCCAACAAGGCGGAGCAGGTGAAGGGTGAGTTGTGGGTAAGTATTCCTCGCACTACATTGCTCAATACATCACATTCATTGGACATTCTTGAAGTAATGACTATATACATCGCGTCTATATGCAGGACTTCTACAGATGACAGGAGGGGTACGAGGCCAAGGCGGCCTCCATCTCTGAAGAAGCCGCCAAGAAGCTCGTGAAGGACATGCACTACGAGGCGCGCGTCCAGGCCATCATCGACTACTATGCTCAACACAGAAGGATGAAGGTTAAAAAAGAAGAGGCAAGAACAATGAACCTGACCCGGGAACAATTCTTGCAGGTACATATAGAACATTAATACTTACTTTTTATGAGATTAATTACGCTTAATTTCATTTTTTTCATATATCATACACTTGATCACGTAGGTGCCTCCGTACTGGTGCGCCCAGCATGCCCAGTGCTGGGAATACATGGTGGACAAGTGGTTGGAGCCCGGGTGGGTAGAGACGCACAACGCTTGCCGGGACCGGCGTTTGCTGATGCCACGTGCATCACACCATCAAGGCAGCCTGAGCCTCGACGAATACAGGGGAAAATGGGTACGCGAATTCATTTCTTTATTCTAACGCTCAATTCTGCATAATTTCTAATCATTTTGCATTTTTGCCGCAATCGTCGTCACATGATGGCCTGCCTTGCTCCCAGTTCAAGGCATGGGTTCTGTCCAAAAAGGGCAAGGCGACGTCAAACATCGACTTCAACCCGGAGGACCCGCCCGAGGTGTATAGCGATCCCAGCATCCACAGCCGCGTTAGTGAGTATACAGTGATGGCAAGGCAAGTTAATGGGCCACAGTTCAATCCGATCACCCAGGATCTTGATGGAGAAATCGTGATGAGGGTGGGAGGAGGCAAGAAGCATGGCCGGTACTGCATTGGCGACAGTACACTCGATACGGCCTCTACTCCCACTCTCTCCCAGATCCGAGCAAGGAGCACGAGCTCGAGCCCGGCGATACGCCCACGGCCAACCGCTACACAGTTCCAGATGGAGGCTCTCCAGGTTATTTCTGTTTTATTCATCGTTCGTTGATTGTTACGTACTTTAGCTTTGCATTGTAACATTGGGATGAAATGTTATAGGCCCGGGTGGAAGCAGAAATGAAGCAACGAGAGGAGATGGAGGCGAGGATGGAGGAGATGGAGGCGAGGATGGTGGCCGAGCGGTAGAGGATGGAGGAAGAAAATCGGTTGAGGATGGACCAAATGTTCCAATACATGCAGAATTTTGCATCGAGTATGGGTCAACCTTTGCCACCGCCATCGATGCTATTCCCTTCACCTCAACCACCCACAACTACTCCTGTGAGTCACTTGACACCTTATGTTAGATCTATTTATTATTATTTTTTATGCCAAGATATTAGATGGATGGTTACCTTGCAAGTTGATGATTTTTACTACATACTTACATACTCATGCATACTGTAGTATAGAATACACTATATATATATATATATATATATATATATATAATAATAATAATAATAATAATAATAATAACATATATGCTCGATCTAGAATAAATCATGGGGTGGCCTCCCGAACTGGGACAGCGACTTGACGAATTCACTTTGGTTTCGCCGGTGCTCCCAACTCTCAGTTAACTTGCTTTTGCACTAAATAAAAACTCACTAAAGAGTTTGTATTGCTTAACGAAATCAAGTCCACGAACTGCAAGTGTCATGACTGAACATCTCTGCTCATCAGGCACCTGAACCAATTTTGGAGCAGACTATGCTTCCCCTTTTCTAAAACTTAATGCAACAGGGCTAAACTATTTTCCTTTTCTGGCCATCAGACAAATGACCAGTCCAGTTGCTTTGCTCTTCCCAGCAAGAAAATAGTGCCAAACTCTTCTCTCCTATTGCCGTTTCCCTCCAAGAAAGAGAGCTGCTGATAGAATAAAGTAAAGAAAAAAAGTGGCTCTCATCCAAGCCGTTCCATATCTATCTTGCAGTTAGCAGCAGTGACTGCATCGGATCTGCGGCGGCCAAAGTCGTTGCTGTAGATGAGTAGGTCAGCGTGATTGGCTCTACGTTGCTGCAGCACATGTATGCACACGTATGCGATTCAAGCTCCTGGAACGAATACTCCGCAGCAGCTGCAGGCTGCAGCACATGGCCCAAGTGATGGCGAGGCGTAAGAGGCCTGCTAACTGAGACGTCGATGAGCCATTATTGGGTTACTTGTCTTTTTTTGGCCTGCTAACTGGATGAGTCTTGCAGTGAAATTAGAATTAAAAATCAACTGGATGACCTTGAATCTTGATCTGTTGGAGCATTCTGTCAAGAAGCAGCAACTTGCCACATGAACGCACTCCAATATCAAGGATATCAGTTATAGGGCGATCAACTTGCCACATGAACTGCACAGGAAGCAGCAACTTGCATAGCACGAATTTAAGTGTTGCATTAGTGTTGAATGTTGTGATTACAATTACAGTATGGTGTAGATGCACACCTTTCGATACTGAAATTCACTTTGCAGTATGAAGTCTAACACTGTTAAAAAGGAAGCTATCACTATTTTGAATACTTTTCTTTTGTGCAGAATCAATCGGCGGCATCGAATAATCAGTCTCAAGACCCGGATTCGTCGCAGAGCACTGGTAGAGAACAGAGCTTTACTCCCGGTGGGGAACCCCCTCTAGTCCCGGTTCCCCACCTAGGAGCAAGCATCCAGGACTAAAGGGTGGTCCTTTAGTCCCGGGTCAGAAACCGAGACTAAAGGGGACCTTTAGTCCCGGTGGGTAACACCAACCGGGACTAAATGTGCCTCCTGACATGCCACGATGGCCGGCACCCTTTAGTCCCGGTTGGTAATACGAACCGGGACTAAAGATTTTTTTTCTTTTTTCTTTTCTTTTCATTTTTTGTTTTCTTTTCAAAATAGGTTTTCGAAGTCGTATTGTACGCTGCTAATTATACATTTATATGCGCGTATAGTATATTTCGGTTCAAGCACAATGAACGTATTAAATCACACAATTCAAGCATAGAAATATATATATATATATATATGCATGCATGCATCATATATATATTTACATGCATGCATGCATATGTGTATTTTATATTATATTATTTCATGTGCATATATTACAAAAGATTGCATTACAGTTGTTGCGATATAACAAGTTTCCTCTCATCCTCTAGCTTGGCTTCCATGGCAGTGTTGGGTCGAAGTAGAACTCGCCCTTGGAATCGATGACTTGGTCATTAAAAAATCCGGCTATAGACTCTTGAATTGCTTTGATCTGGTCTTGCCGTATGACTTTTTCCTCCAACCATCGAGCCTACAGGTTTGAATTAAAGGAAAATAAATTAATATATGTACATACATATATATATATATAAAAACATAGTAACACAATCAATAATAATAATTAAATGAATATATAGTGTATTTTTAACGTACTTTGAGACTCTCTGAAGGAGTTCTTTGGGAGACCTCCTTGATAAACTTGCAAACATAGTAACCACAGTAGTTGTTCCCCTGTTCCTGCCTCAGACACCACTTTACAAGAAAAAGATTTGTCATCCAATCTGGTGATCCGATGAAAGCTATATGTTTAATTAATAAAGATGATGCGATTTAGGGGACTTACTTTCAAAGGGATTACATTCAGTGGCGCTTTGCATTTTTTCCATGTGTTGCTTCTCAATAAAGGTTTTCCAAACACTGTCCAATAAAAAATTTGTCACGTCATCAGATATAGTTAATCATCATGTTTGTGTGTATATATAGTTGCTAGAGATACCGAAATTATCTCTAGATAATATCTATCATATCTTGGTAGTCTTGTTGTGGTTTTCTCATCGAGTCATAGATTATCAAGTGACTTTTCACCAGATCGATGTCCATCAATATCCAGTGATTGCTGCATGTGTTTATAGGATATAACGCATAACACTCATTAATTAACTAGAATCAACATATGAGCCATTAAGGATGATCAACATTATTAACACTCACTTGAAGTTATAGGGAAAGAGTATATCCTTCTTGTGGCATTGGTTCACTAAGAAGTTCATGAGGTTACTCTCTGACTCAGACTTCCAATTAGGCATTGGAGTAACTTGGTCTTTGAATACTATATGGGGATCAACAAAACCAATTTCATTGCAGCCTTTCTTTCTAAGCTCTGTCATTATAAATCTGCATATATATAGTACTTGTCAGGATAATTTATATGCATATACACACATATGATGAGTTTAATAATAGATCGAAAGAATTATTACTTACAGGCAATAGCAGCTAATGATAATTTTGTCCAGAGAGGTCAGGTGGCATAGTTGATGAAATTCTACAAAGTCAACATACATAACATCATCGCCACGGAACTAATGTTCGTCTCTAATTCTGACACCAACGTAGAAGTCTCCACCGGTAGACGCCTGCATGTACCACTTGTTTAGCAGGTACATTTGCGTCCCCAGATCACCTAAGGCTTGAGGGTTGTATAGACTCTGGCCTAGTACAATTTTTTTCTTCCAAATATCAACCTCCGCCGCACTCTCAATGTTTTCATCACCAAACATCTGGTAAAGGTCGAGACTAGTCTCTTCAATAAATTCACCAAGGTGATCCAAATCGACATCTGGAGGTATGTTTGCCTGATGCATTAATCCTAAATTCGAACCATATTCATTAACAACAACTAGCGGGGGGACTGATTGGTGTGATTGTTGTCCAAGTTGTGCAACTCCTTTCCCTGCCCGCTTCTTTTTCTGTGCCACCTCAATTGACTTGGTGAGAGTGCGGTCGTAGTCCGTTGCTTTAGACGGCTTACGAGATTCCCACTGTTGTTGCTGGTAAGAAGCCACCTTTTTTCTTAGAATATCTGGAGCAACGAAGAAGTACGGTTTCTCCAGGTTACTCCTTGCTTCTTGATCCTTTTTAAGTTTGTCATAGAATCTAGACATATCTTTTTTATATGCATCAGTTACTTCTTCCTTCTCTTCAGATATTATTTTGGGAATGGCCCTTGGTTTCACGGTGGCTTTCTTTGCTGGCGAGGGCTGGTTCTTCGTTTGCGGGGCTGGCCTCTTGCTAGTACTTGGCTTCTTGGTAGGTGGGGGCGGGGGAGGCGTTGGAGACCTCCTTGGAGGTGGTGGCAGCGGCGTTGGAGACCTCCTTGGAGGTGGCGGCTACGGCGTTGGAGACCTCCTTGGAGATGGTGTGGATGCAGCCTCGCCTTCCAACACATTGTCATCGTACAGAGCACTATGATGATCTGGCGATTGAACAATTAGACTTAGGTTGGGGGAGGATCTGCTACAAAAAAAGGAATGACATATTATTATGAGCAGATTATTAATTATTTAAGCCAATATAAATTAATGATGTAGTGTTTTCATCCGCACCTATGGTGAGGTAGTTCAGGAGGAGGTGGAGGCGACATCTCGGGAATGATGATGTAGCGCTTGCGCCATAGAATGAATGTCTTCTCTGCTTCTCCGAGAGTCTTCTCGCCATCACCTCCAGGAATGTCAAGAGGCAAATCACTAAAACCTTTTTCAGCTTTATCTACCGAGATGGTAGCATATCCTTCTTGGATTATATTCCCATGAATCCTTGGTGTCTTGGTTCGGTCGATAGGATTAACAAGACCGATAGCCACCTTGATTGTGGAATTCCCCTTCGGAATGTGTAGCTCACACGATGTACAAGGTTCAGTGACGTCATCCATAGGGAAGCGCAGTCCTGTATCCCCTTGATTTGGTATCTCTGTGGAAGCGCAGCTGCTTTTCAACTGAACAGATTGGCTAATGTTGATTCCTAGCTCTGATGCTTGCTTGCTTGCACTCACTTCTATTTGCACTTGCCTTCTGATTTCCTCCTGCATTCTCGCTTCAAGGTTTTTTTCCCGCTCCTGTGCTTCACGCACCGCTTCCTCCAACTTCTGGAGCCGTTGTGCCTCTTCTTCCTTCTTTCTCTGGCGGCTTCTATAGGAAGGTCTATCCTGAGGGAATCCATGCTCCCACGAGACACTTCCTTTGCCTCTAGTTCGGCCACCATGTTCAATAGTCCCGATGACGTATGTCAGTTCATCCTTCTCTCTGTTGGGCCCGAACGCACCACTAGTAGTAGCTCTCTGAGCATAAAACAATCTTTCTGCTGCTTCTTGCAGTCTTGCGCCATAAACGCACTTCCCTGTCTCCTGGTCTAGTGTTCCCCCATGAGCGAAAAACCAATTCTTTGCACGCTCTCCCCACTCGAGTGATTCTGGTGTGATACCCTTGGCAAGAAGGTCTGCTTCCATTTTGTTCCACTTCTTAATGGTAGTCGGGTAGCCACCTGATCCCAAGTTATGGTGGTATGTCTTCTGTTGGGCATTACGTTGGTTCTTTATCACCCGACTCACACCCTCTTCCGACGTCTTGTACTGTACAAACTCATCCCAATAGGGCCTCTGCTTTGAGATTGGGCCTGGGACAGTAAAATCTGGTGCTATGTTCTTCTTGACATACGTCGTGTATAGGCGTTTCTTCCAAGTCTGAAACTGGGTGGCCATCTTCTTCATTGCCCAATCCCTAACTCGCTCCTTCAATTCATCACCATCTATTATATCATCATAACCATCTGTTTGGAGCGTGAAATGTTTCGAGACATCATTCCAAATTAACGTCTTGTCACGATCAGAGACAAAACTGATATGAGGAGCATTGGTCTTCTTCTTCCATTCACGGGTACTGATCGGGAGCCGGTCCCGTACAAGGTAACCACAGTGGTGCACGAATTTCGTTTTATTTGGCCCCTCGGTTCACCTGTATCCACATTGAACTCCGAGATGATGAAGCGGCCCTCCAATGGCTTTTTGGGACCTCGAACATTTTTACTCTTCGTTGTAGTTGTTGATGTCGATCTAGAGGGCTACAAAACATAAACATTATTTTTAATGTCATGAGCACACATAAGACATATGATAATATAAATAGCTAATAATAAAAAATATATATTTGGCCAATATGTTGTTGCTCATTTTGTTCAAGAGCTAAGTACTGACTCCCGTCATCTGCATCCTCTTGCACGTTATTTTTAGCACCATCATCACCGACAACTTGAGTGCCAGTGTTGATTAAATTCATCATCAACTCCTCCTCATCCATGTTTCTTGGGTCGGCCATCTAGCTTCAAAAAACAAAACCAATATATAGTACGTCAAATCTTTGCTTACATGCGTAAAATCTACGAACAATATGCATTATTAAATCTTGCCCCTCAGTCACGGACGCAATTCGCCACACTAGGGCGAACTGCGTCGGTACTAGGGCGAATTAGGGCTATACATAAATGGCCGAGGGCGAATTGTGTCGGTGACTAGGGCGAACCACGTCGGTGACATCAACAACGCGGTTCGCCCTAGTCACCGACGCAATTCACCCTAGTGTGATTGTTTAGCGTTAACGATAACGATAATACGAATGTTGATCGACTAGGCCGCGAGAGAGGGCGGTGTGACGAGAGTGGCGGTGCTCCGCTCCGTCGTATATATGTTTGTACACATGGGCGAACGAGGGCGGCGGTGCTCCGCTGTATAAACCCTAAACCCTAGGGCGAACAAGGGCGGCGGTGCTCCGCCGTATAAACCCTAAATGTCGTGGAACTAGCCGAGTGAACTTTTTCTTAGCGACTGCGCCGCACGTTGTGGACGACTTCCTCGGCATCATGCAGCTTCTTAGCGACGGCACCGTGACGCGCTCCGCGAAGTACTCTGCGCTCCCTCTCTAGGGCAAGGTGCCGTCCAACCTGCCCGTCCAGTGGAAGGACGTCGTCTACAACACCACGCACGCGCTCTGCCTCCGCATGTACAGGCCCACCGACGACAACACGACAATGGCTAATAATAAGCTGTCGGTGCTCGTCTACTTCCACGGTGGCGGCTTCTGCCTGTGCAGCTTCGAGCTGCCCCACTTCCATGCCGGCGCACTCAGGCTCGCCGTGGAGCTCCCGGTGCTCGTGCTCTCTGCCGACTACCGCCTGGCGCTCGAGCACCGCCTCCCCACGATGCACCGCAACGCTGAGGCCATCCTGTCGTGGCTCTGCGCCCAGGCCGAGGCCGACCCGTGGCTGGCCGACGACTCGGCCGACCTGGGCAGGGTGTTTGTCTGGACGACTCGGCCGGCGGCAACATCGCGCACCACGTCGTCGTCCGGTACGGCAGCAGGCAGCTCACCCTCGACCCCGTCATCCGGATCGCCGGGTGCGTCCTGCTCTGGCCCTTATTCGCCGCTGAGGAGAGGACGGCGTTCGAGGCGGCCGGCCTTGTTGACGAACACGGCACGGCGGCGCTGTTCGACCAGGCGTGGCACCTGGCGCTGCCCGTCGGCGCGCAACCCGGCGGCCAACCTATTCGGGCCGGACAGCGTCCCGCTGGACGATGTCGCCTTCCCACCGCTGCTCGTCGTGGACCCGGACCAGGACGTGCTGACGGCGACGGGGAAGCCGAACTTGCCGCGTTGCCATGTTCAGAGGGGGCCAGGGCCACGGGTTCTTCATCTTCGACCCGGAATGCGAAAGTCGAGAGAACAAACCTCAAGACTACGGAGGCGCACGCGGTGGAGGGCTCGTCGGTGTGAGGTGGGGTGGCGACCGGCGGCGGCGCGAGGAAGAAGAGGAGAAAGGGCAGCTGTTCGACGAGGAAGAAGAGGAGGGGATCGATCTGCGCCAGGCACTGGGGCATATATACCAGGGAGATTTACTCCCGGTGCCAGCCACCAGCCGGGAGTAAATGTCCTTTACTCCCGGTGCGTGTTACCAACCAGAAGTAAAGGTACCTTTACTCCCGGTGCGTGTTACCAACCGGGAGTAAAGGTAAGTAAAGGCTTTTTTTGGCGGGCCACGAAACTGCAGCCCACCTTTACTCCCGGGTGGGCTTCCCACCCGGGAGTAAAGGTGGGCTGTAGTTTCGTTCCCGCCTGTTTTGAGCAAATTTTTTTAATAAAATGCAATAGTCTTGTTAAATACATAGTAAATTAAATAAAAGGCATAAAATTATTTTGTTAAAAATATGGATTTTTTTTCTTTATTGCACATAGGAAATATGGACTTTTTTATTTTTTGTTATAATTATAAAACATAATGTAACTAATATTTATTATTTTGTTAATGCAAAAATGTAGTGTTTAATTAAAATTATTAAAATTATTGGTTTTGGATAGGAAATTTGTTTTCACATCATTTTAACGTTAATATTTTAATTTTTCATCACTCAATATCCTAATTTAACTTTTCGAGAGAGAAATCCCACCAAATCAAACATTGATTTAATTTGAAACACGACATAATAAACATCTGAATTCACAATTATTACATAATATCTCAAACACACACTACATTAAATTACTATATCATCAAGTGGGCATAGCAGTGAACTTCTTCTTTACGTATGTCCCTTGGTTATGATCGCGTCGTAACCATGGAGTGTCCTCATCATTTACCAAGATGCTAGGGTCTTTGTTCACTTTGAAGGGCGGAATTCGGTTATCCTTTTCATAATCTTCTTACATGTCCAACTTGTCCTCAATTCCCACGATGACTCTTTTCCCTGAAAGAACTATGTGGCGCTTTGGCTCTTTGGTTGAGTCATTATCGTTTTTCCCTCTTTTCGGTTTGGTAGACATATCATTGACATAGAACACCTGATTCACATCCTTAGCAAGGACGAATGGTTCGTCTTTGTACCCAATATTACTAAGGTCTACTGTTGTCATTCCATACTCGTTGTCTACTGTTACCCCGCCTCCTGTCACCTTGACCCATTGGCACTTGAACAATGGGATCTTCAAAGTAGGTGCATATTCTAGTTCCCATATTTCATCTATGCGGCCATAATATGTCTGCTTATTCCCATTTGGGTCTGTGGCATTTATGCGGACACCACTGTTTTGGTTGGTACTCCTTTTATCTTGGGCTACTGTGTAGAATATGTTCCCATTTATCTCGTACCCTTTGTATGTGACGATATGCCATGATGGTTGCATAGCCAATAAATACAGTTGCTCATGGATGCTCTCATCACCTTGACATTTTTTTCGCAACCAACCGCCGAAAGTTTCTATGTGCTTACGCGTAATCCAAGCATCAGTCTTCCCTAGAAACTCGGATCGTAAGAGATCCTTGTGTGTCTCAATATACGGATCTACCAAAGAGGAGTTCTGTAGAACTGTGTAGTGCGCTTTATTGAAATAATCATCCTCCGTACCAATATATGTTTTCCTCCCTAGTGTCCCCTTTCCGCTTAGTCTCCCCTTATGTCTCGATTCAGGAACACCAATCGAGTCAAGGTCGGGAATAAAGTCAACACAGAACTCAATGACCTCTTCTGTTCCATAGCCCTTGGCAATGCTTCCTTCTGGGTGAGCATGGTTGTGAATATATTTCTTCAGGACTCCCATGAATCTCTCTAAGGGGAACATGTTGTGTAGGAACACATGACCGAGAATGAAAATCTCCTTGACTAGGTGAACTAGGAGGTGTGTCATGATATCAAAGAAGGAAGGAGGGAACACCAACTCAAAGCTGATGAGACATTGAACCACATCATTCTGTAGTTTAGCTAGATCAGTTGGATCAATTGCCTTCTAAGAAATTGCATTGAGGAATGCACATAGCTTCACGGTGGCTAGACGTACATTTGGAGGTAGAATTCCTCTTAATGCAACTAGAAGTAATTGAGTCATGAGAACATGACAGTCATGGGACTTTAAGTTACAGAATTTCTTCTCTGGCACATTTATAACACCCTTTATATTCGAGGAGAATCCAGATGGTACCTTGATGTTGTTTAAGCATTCAAACATGATTTCCTTCTCCTCTTTGCTTAGAGTGTAGCTGGCAGGACGTAGGTAATGGCGTCCATCAGCTGTCTTCTCTAGATGCAGGTTGTCTCTTTCTCTCAAATAATGCAGGTCCTGTCGTGCTTCAAATGTGTCCTTAGGCTTTCCATACACACCCATGAAGCCTAGCAGGTTCACACAAAGATTCTTCGTCAGGTGCATCACGTCGATCGAGCTGTGGACCTCTAGGACTTGCCAATAGGGCAGGTCCCAAAATATGGACTTCTTCTTCCACATGGGTGCGTGACCGTTAGCGTCATTCGGAATAGGTTGGCTGCCATGTCCTTTTCCAAAGATGACTTTCACATCATTGACCATATGGAGTACATCCTCACCGGTTCGGTTGCGAGGCTTGGTCAGGTGGTCTGCCTTCCCTTTAAAATGCTTGCCTTTCTTTCTTATGGGGTGATTTGCAGGAAGAAATCGACGATGGCCAAGGTACACGACCTTTCAACATTTTTTCAAGAATACACCTCTAATATCACCGAAGCAGTGTGTGCATGCATTATATCCCTTGTTTGACTGTCCTGAAAGATTACTTAGAGCAGGCCAATCATTAATTGTTACGAACAACAATGCTCGCAGATCAAAGTGTTCCTGTTTGTACTCATCCCACACACGTACACCTTCTATATTCCACAAAATGAGAAGTTCATCAATAAGTGGTCTCAGGTACACATCGATGTCATTGCCAGGTTGCTTCGGGCCTTGGATGAGCACAGGCATCATAATGAACTTCTGCTTCATGCATAACCAAGGAGGAAGGTTGTAGATACTTAGAGTAACAGGCCAAGTGCTATGACTACTGTTCTGCTCTCCAAAAGGATTGATACCATCTGTACTTAAAGCAAACCTTAAGTTTCTTGCGTCATTTGCAAACTCTAGGAATTCTCTGTCGATTGCTCTCCACTGGGACCCATCAGCAGGGTGTCTCAACATATTGTCTACCTTACGGTCTTCTTTGTGCCATCGCAACAATTTTGCATGTTCTTTGTTTCTGAACAGACATTTCAAGCATGGTATTATAGGAGCATACACATAACCTTGGCAGGGATTTTCTTCTGTGGACGTTTGCCCTCAACATCACCAGGGTCATCTCGTCTGATCTTATACCGCGATGCATGGTATACCGGGCATGCATCCAATTTCTCGTACTCTTTGCCACGGTACAGGATGCAGTCATTAGGACATGCATGTATCTTCTCAATTTCTTGCCCCATAGGATAGACAACTTGTTTTGCTTCGTAGGTAGTGGCGGGCAATTCATTGTCCTTCGGAAGCATCTTCTTTTGGATTTTTAGTAACTCTCCAAATCCCTTGTCAGATACACCATTCTTTGCCTTCCATTGCAGCAATTCTAGTGTGGTTCCCAACTTTTTCTGCCCTGCATCACAAGTTGGGTACAACAATTTCTTGTGATCTTCTAGCATCCGCTCGAACTTGATCTTCTCCTTTTCACTTTCACATTCTCTTTGTGCGTCACGAATGACCTGACAAAGATCATCAGCAGGCTCATCTTCTGCGGCTACCTCTTCTTCAGCTTCTCCCATTGCAGTATCATTGAAGCACGCACCATCGGGAATAATATCATTGTCGTCCCATTGTTCTTCTTCACCTTCTTACATTACAACGCCGGTTTCTTCGTGCTTCGTCCAACAAATATAGTTTGGCATGAAACCCGACTTGAACAAGTGTGAATGAAGAGTCCTTGAGCAAGGATATTCCACCATATTCTTACATATGGCACATGGGCAGCACATGAAACCATCGCGTTTGTTTGCCTCGGCCGCACGTAACAAAGAATGCACGCCGTCAATGAACTCTTGGGAGCAGCGATCAGCATTGTACATCCAATGCCGGCTCATCTGCATTACATGACATAAATACCATATTAAAACCTAGATCATAATTAATTATTTATACAACATGCGTGCCACCACAAAAGGTACAAATTTATGAAAGCGTCGCTACAATGTAGACAATCCAACTACCACTAAAAGAACTAAAGCTAAAATACATTTCAGGAGCACAAGAATTTCGCGACTAATCTCAACTAAAACAAAAAGATCCCCCGATTGTGCAACATCTTTGGGGTTCTTCGGCTGGATCACTACCTCATTAGCCGACGTATCTGCCTGTTGTGCAAGATATTTTTGCACGAGTTCAACATATTCTCCCTCCCAGTAGAAGCCTGAACATCGTCCACTGTCATCCCACTGAAATTAAAACAAAAAATTAGAACTTTAATCACAACCATCATGAAAATAGGTATAAACTAACCATAATCATTAAATACGATAAAATAACTCACATTGCGATCCGGACACTTGTAGAAGATACAATCCTTGTTGGGACCCTCCTTCTTCACTCGGTACTCCATCACAATCTTCGTCTCATCATGACACTTGCCGCATGGAATGAGAGGGAGGCCCGGCCTAAGTCGCTTTGGAAACCCATGAGAGGCCGAGGACCCGGAAGCAGTTGCCATCTACTCTCTATACTCATTTTTTAATACACTATAAATTTCTCATTTTATAAACAAATAAAATTAAGAAACTATAAAATTATCTATATCTCTAAACAATGATATTTTTAATGGTCATTGTGTTCTCGTCTTTTACTGCGGCAGGTAAGTAATTCACATGATATTTCTGCAAATTAACAGAAGAATGGGAGTGTACACACATAACAATCGATTATCGTTTATATTTATATATATACTACGTTTGGGTACGGTGATTGACAGACTACTGTGACGATATCGGGACGTGTGAATAAATAACCATCCGTACTAGTTGACCTTGCTTACGTGATCATCTCGGCGAGCATTTCTCCACCGGACGGCACCGTACTTAGCCACGGAAGAGCTCCGATTCTACGAGGAAGGGAACACGGTCTTCCACGACCGTTGCCGCTCTCCCTTATAGAATCAAAGCTCCTCCTTGACGTCCGTTACCGCTCGGCAGAGAACATGCTCGCCGACATGAACACGGTCCGCTAGTTCAACTAGCTACTTTAACCTTCCTTCATGTAAATATGCAAGCTTGAAGTGATTTTGAGCTCAAATTGCTTACAAATGAAAAAACCACAATAAAGAACCATATATATATAGTGAACAAAATGGGATAAGACAATGATAAAACATGAGAGTATAAAGTTGGTAACCTTTAGAACCAAAGAATCGACGGAGGAATCAAAGAAATCGATGGAGGAATCGAAGAATGGATAGAGAAAGAGCAAGAACACTGCTTAAATTTGAACTTAAGCTCTCGGGCGGGCTCGGGGAGGAAGAAGACGGCCAACAGGATTTATAGCTCAAAAACATGTTTTAATAAATAACCATCCGTACTAGTTAACCTTGCTTACGTGATCATCTCGGTGAGCATTTCTCCACCGGACGGCACCGTACTTGGTCAAGGAAGAGCTCCGATTCTACGAGGAAGGGAACACGGTCTTTCACGACCGTTGCCGCTCTCCCTCGTAGAATCAAAGCTCCTCCTTGATGTTCGTTATCGCTCGGCAGAGAACATGCTCGCCGAGCTGAACACGGTCCGCAAGTTCAACTAGTACGGATTTTCTATAATTTTCTAACTATTTTCTAAGTTTTTCATTTTATAAAAAGTTAAAATAAAATGTTTAGTCACGGAGTCCATAGAAATGACCATATTTTGACCTAGCAACGCATTGTCAATTGTCATTGCGTTGCATTGCACCTCGGACCGGACTTCGGACAATAAAATACTATGGTCGATCGATGTCGTTCTTTGTCGTACAGTCGCACGGTGATGGCCGACGGACCCGTTCAACCACCAAATCTGTTAGGCCCGGCTGTTTGGGCGTATCATCAAAAGAGAACGGATTTGCTTCCTATTGCACGGCCTTGCATTGCATCTGTCATACCAGTCGGAGACACTAGTCCCTATACTCATTTTTTAATACACTATAAATTTCTCATTTTATAAACAAATAAAATTAAAAAACTCTAAAATTCTCTATATCTCTAAACAATGAAGTGTGCTATGCATGCTACAAATGAACAGTGAATACTAGTTTTTAATAGCTACTTTAACCTTCCTTCATGTAAATATGCAAGCTTGAAGTGATTTTGAGCTCAAATTGCTTACAAATAAAAAAAAACCACAATAAAGAACCATATATATATAGTGAACAAAATGAGATAAGACAATGGTGAAAAATGAGAGTATGAGATTGGTAACCTTTACAACTGAAGAATCGACGGAGGAATCGAAGAATGGATGGAGGAACAATGGAGGGAGGAAGCAAGAACACTAGTGCAGTGAGCTTCAAAATGTGCTGAGCTCGGGCTCGGGGAGGAAGAAGGAGACGGCCGGGATATAAAGGGGGGACCTTTAGTCCCGGTTGGTGTCTCCAACTGGGACTAAAGGTCCCTCCCAACGGCTACTGCGCCAGACACAGGTGGCAGGGACCTTTAGTCCCGGTTGGAGCCACCAACCGGGAGTAAAAGTCTACCTTTAGTCCCGGTTGGTGGCTCCAACCGGGACTAAAGGTCCCTGCCACCTCTGTCTAGCGCAGTAGCCGTTGGGAGGGACATTTAGTCTCGGTTGGAGCCAGCAACCGGGACTAAAGGTATCTCTAGTCCCGGGCGCAAAAAATGCCGGGACTAGAGCCCATTTTGGCCGAGGATTAAAGATCTGTTCTCTACTAGTGGAGGTTCCAAGGGCCTCCGCAGTGATTGTATTTGCATTTGTGGCCTATTGTGACTTAGTTGTGACTTGTGATGATGGTTTATTGTAAATTGTGATGATGGTTTATTGTGACATGTGATGATGGTTTATTGTGAATTATGATGATGGTTTATTACCTGTGACATATAATTATGCATGCGATGATGTTTTATTGTGAATTGTCATGGTTTTTTGTGAATTGAGAGGGTCCGTTATATGTGACAGATTAGTAAAAAAGGGGTAGTCTTGGTCGCTTTGCCGAGTGTAACACTCGGCAAAGAGAGGAGTTGCCGAGTGTCAAGACAAAACACTCGGCGAAGAGACCATTTTCTGTCATTCTGGGAACCTTCTTTGCCGAGTGTTTTGGCTTTGCCGAGTGTATTCCAATGGACACTCGGCAAAGTGACCATAAAATCTGACCGTTGCTCGCTTGTTTGCCGAGTGTTTTAGGCGTGGCACTCGGCAAAGTGTCTAAACTTTGCCGAGTGTTTTCGTCTTGACACTCGGCAAACTTGAGAAACTTTGCCGAGTGTTTTCGTCCTGACACTCGGCAAACTTGATAAACTTTGCCGAGTGTTTTTCTGTCATGCACTCGGCAAAATCGACGTCACCGTTCTATCCCGTCAAATGTTTTTTGCCGAGAGCTTATTTTTGCCGAGTGTTTATTGACAATCGGCAAACTCTTTGCCGAGTGCCCGATAAAAAACACTCGGCAAACTACTGTTTACCGACAAATCAATGTCGGGTGCTGTATGCCGAGTGTTACACTCGGCAAAGCGTTTGCCGAGTGTTTTTGGACCTTTGCCGAGTGCCCCTGGCACTCGGCAAATCTACTGTATCCCGTAGTGGGGGATTAGGCTTGTGTGCCGCGGTGAGGACATGGCAGCTAGGGTTTGGGTTTGATGCCGCCGTTGCACTGTTTTTGGTGGGCGCAGGTGTTCCGGCCTCTGCTGAACATCACTGCAGAGTTCACGGCGGAGGAACTTGAGGCGGCGCTTATCACTCCCAACGAGATTCTAGACGATGTGCATATGCCGCTGCTAAAGGTGGGCTCGTTCAGCTTTAGCTTGTTTTCCCCTTCCTCTTATCTCCCTGTGTGTCAGTGTGTGGGTGAGGTGTATGTGTGCATGCTCTTCCTGTAGTCTACTTTTTTGCTGCATGCTGATAATTGCTTCATAACCAGATACTAAAATGTGTTAAGTTTTTTTTCTGCAATGACCAAAATTGTCCATTTTCTAGGCTTGCTTCATAACCAGATACTAAAATGTGTTAAAGTTTTTTTTTCTGCAATGACCAAATTTGTCCATTTTCTAGGCTTGCGTGTATTGTGCTACCGAGTTTGGAATGGGATGCTGCTTTCAGTCATAGAAGCTTGCCATTGATTTTTATGCTTACTTTAATTTAATGCGCACATGCAATAATGGCATCGCGCACCACCATTATTCTTATTTGGTGATTTTTGCACTTGCTCGATAGGTTCATGACCCAAAGTTACATTTTTGTAACTGATCACACATACTAGCTGCCTGCTTATAGCCCCTTAGACAGTTTTATCCAGTACATTTTTGCCATGCAATCATTGTCCTTGATTCTCATGCTTATTGATCATATCTGCAATCAATTCCTACTGTAACTCGCATGGCTATGGGACGTGGAACCTGGGTGACCGTCCTATGCAGAAAGCTGAAGGATTGGTGGCATTGGGTATGTGATATATCCCATGTTGCAAACAGTTTTAGATAGATGCGAGTAACGGTATTCCATTCAGTTGGACCTAATAAGGAACTAAACTGCAGGTTGCAGAAGGTGATCTGCCAATAATTGCATATCATGGGTTAGTCCCGCACACAGACATTCTTGAGTAAACCTGTAACTTCACATTGACAAATTTTCCAATCATTTCATCTTGCAGAATTGAAATTGAAACGTACAAGACACTAGAACCAGCTATCCGTTTAGTGATCTTGAAAGCCATATGTCACTACTGCAGACGGGCTCTTTGCCGAGTGCTTAGGGCACTCGGCAAAGCCTTTGCCGAGTGCCGCACTCGGCAAAGAGCAGTCGGCATAGAACCCGTCGGCAAAGGTTTCTTTGCCGAGTACCACATATCGGGCACTCGGTAAAGCCTTTGTCGAGTGTCACGTCAGCACTCGGTAAAAAAAAAATCCGACGTCAACTCTGACGGCCTCTTTGCCGAGTGCCACCTCAGCGGCACTCGGCAAAGAATTTTTTCTTTTTTAAAAAAAAATTCTTTGCCGAGTGCCATACTCTTGCACTCGGCAAAGAAATTTTTTCTTTTTAAAAAAAAAATCTTTGCCGAGTGTCATGGCTCTGGCACTCGGCAAAGCTGGGAAATTGGGTCTCTGCTTCCCAGCTTTGCCGAGTGCCATGGTCACGGCACTCGGCAAAGCCCTCTTTGCCGAGTGTGGCACTCGGCAAAGAGGGGAAAAATGCTATTTTTTAGTTTTTTGCTTTCCATCAGCACAAACAAAGAAATCACATATATATCAACACACAGCACAGGATATATCACATACACATCCATATTCCATCACATACACATCCATAACCCATCACATACACATCCACCATCCATAATACATCACATACAAATCCATTGTCCATAATCCATCACATACATTCGCATCATCCATGACAATATCCATCACAATATATATATGTCTCTAGTAGTAGTCCAACATAAGGCTAAGTCTAACACAAGTTCATGCAACATGAAAAGAAACAAATAAACGGTACCTACTGTCAGCCTCCCCACCCGGAGTGTGAACTGCCACCTTGAGGAGGGCCAGTTGGCCACCCGGCCTGTGGAGAAGGGCCACCTTGAGGAGTCCGGTTCGAACCCGCCGACTGTGGCTGCACAAAGGAGAAGCGAATTCATAAGTATCTACAGGAGGGCCACACAAGCTAAAGGAATAAACAACCATATATACTCACCGGAGTCCCTACAGGAGGAGGAGCCACAACTGGAGCGAGCAGCGACTGGGGCACGACCACACCTGGCAAGGCCTGAAGGCTCGCCATGAAGCTGAACATGTCCTGCAGCCTATGCGCCTCGGCCGCCCTCTGGGCTTGTACAGCCTCCATCTCCAGCCGATGGGCCTCCGCCTGGGCCGCCTGCTGGGCCTCCAACCTCCGCAAGTCGGCCTGCAACATTCCACCCGCAATGTTTAAACAATACAAAGGCAAGGTAGATGTGTAAAAGCAATGAACGACAAATAAAACAGTACTAACCTGGAGTTCCGTCATCTACTGCTATGAGCTCTACTGCCGAGAGCGTATGGGGAGGGAGGAGCTCGTGCTCCTTGCTCGAATCTCAGCGAGGATGGGAACAGAGGCAGAGTCGACTGTGATGTCCGCCATCTAGTACCGGACGTGCTGCTTCCCTCCTCCCAGCCTCATCAGGAGGTCTGTGTCTAGGGGCTGGGTGGCTGGATCGAAGTCCTCCCCATGGCGCTCGCGGGCCGCCGAGGTGTACTCGCTAAGCTTGCTGTGGACGCTCGCGTTGGTGTACGCCTCGGGCCCATCCACCGGGTTGTAGGTGACTTCCGGGGTCGTCGCCTTGCCCTTGTGTGCCAGGGCGTACGCCATGAACTCGTTGCATTCCTGGCCTTGGTGCGCCTGGGACTGCGAGGAAAACACAAAGATGATTACAAGTAATGAGAATTGAGCGTTAGAATAAATAAATAAAGATGAAAACACAAAGAAGATTACCCATGTCTGGGCGTACGCGCTGAGGCTCCGATTACCTTGGTGGTGTGGCGCCCCACCCATCTGCAGGCGGCAGTCTCGACAGATGTTGTGCTTCTCCGCCCACTCCTTCGAGAGCCACCTGTCCACAATGGCCTCCCAGCAGAGGCGATGCCTGGCGCACCAATCAGGACATTGCTGCATGCCATCAAGTTATTGATATGTCAGAAGATGAAATGAAGCCTACCTATTCTTCATGGAAGGAGTCAGTATTAATGTTTCGTACTTACCAAGAGGTACTGCTCCTTGGTGAGCGTCCTGGTCCTGGCATCGGCCTTCCTCATCACCTGACCAAGGACGTCGGCGCTGTAGTTGATGATGCACTGGAGCCGTGTCTCGTGGTACAGGTCCAAGGTCGGGACCTACAGACCTTGTCCTGCACTCGCACCGCCCGGTCCTCAAACCCTTCGTCGCACCTGAAGAAGTCCTACATACAGACATCATGTATCGTTTCATTATTTCAAGAACGACCAATGAATGCGTAGTATTGACCAATTTAGTGCGATGAAGACTCACCCAGAACTCGGCCTTGATCCACGCCGCAATGATGCCGAACTCGCTGTCCTCGGCGGCGTAGAAGTGGTCCCATGTCTAGGGCAGCGAAGTCACCGAGGCGTAGGTGACCATGCTAGGGTAGTGTTGCCGAATAAGAAGGCCCAGGGTGCCATTGATGTGCTGGCCCGTTCCGGACACAACTTCCCAGTTGCTGCAAGAGTCATTAAGAAGAATTGTTAGTCTCCAGTTCGATTTTCAACATGTCATATGAAATAGTAGTGAAATAATACTTGTCACCACTAGGTCGAATCACCGTGCGCCGGTGAAGTGGGATCGGCCGCGCCGGGAGCTGCGAGGGCCCACGCAAGTAGACTCCCGACGAGGTAGAGCCAAAGGCAGTGCAAGTGGAACCCCCTGATGTCCCTATCGCCGCCTCCCCGTGGTCCGACAAGTCAAAGGAAGTGCCACCCCCTCCTATGTGTAGGCCCACCACCTGGTCGTCCTCGTCCACCGATGGGGTGGCAGCTGGTTGCACCCTCGTCCTCAGACGGCCGTGGGGGTGGCCGCTCCTCGTCCTCCTCATCGGCGGCTCTGGCAAGGGGTCCTCCTCAGCATGGGGTGGTGAGCGCTCCCTCATGTAGAGGGAGTTGACCCCCCGACGGGCCTGCCTTTCGCCCGACATTTTGTCGAGTGCCTGCAATTTCAAAGAGTAAACCAATTAGCACAGTTAAATTACAAGTACTTATAAAGAGATGCAAAATAAACAAAACATAATTGCAATAATAATAATAATAATATAGTATTACATGAATTAGAAATATTCTTCACGATCGGCAGCGGCTGGATCATAGGTGTCATCATCACTATCAATATTGTCGAGTAAATCGGGCTCATCTCCATCGTTGTCATTATTGTCATCGCCTAACTATAATCGCTCAAGCATTTGTAAGTCCTTAGCATTTTGCACCTCTTCTCCGTTGTCCTCATCTCCATCGTCCTGATCAATGTCATTGTCTACTTCCATGCCCATCAGCGAAAACATGTCTATGTCAAACCTCCCTTCTAGCCCCTCTGGTTGATAGAACTCCCGTGTGTTTGGGTCAAAGTTGTAATCCTCATCGTTTGGGACAGGCAGTTTACCGTGCGGCGATACCAACTGCACAAGGTACCAACCGATAAGATTGGGGTCTTTTGGCACGCCCATGGGAGATAACAAACTTGCGTGGCCTGTTGAGCCACAATATAGACATCCTCTCCTTGATAGACAGAATCATGTTGAATTTCGACTTGTCCAATCTCAGGGGCTGTTCTTGTGACATTAGGATCGAACCAATGGCATTTGAATACGACTGGATTAGGAGCTTTGCGACACTCAAAATTGAGCTCGTATATTTCTTCTACTATGCCGTAGTAGTTGCGCTCATCGGTGCCGGGCGTACGAACTCCGGTATTCGTGGTTTTCCGATTGGGCCGACTCCGCTCGTAGTTTCTTGTGTGAAAGCGATAGCCATTCACATCATAAATGGTGAATGACTTGACCTTGTAGGCGAAGCCTTTGGCAAGCCCTTTCAACTCAGCATCCATTTTCACATCCTTGCGGGCCTGCAAGGTGAGGCCGGATAGATCGTTACATTACTCGCTCATAGGAGCAAAGTGGGATGTCAAAGATTGAACGAGGTAAATTGGACGGTACCTTCGTATCGAACCAGGATATGAAATCAGACACACCATCTTTGAGAAGACTATCTTCTTCTTGAGGGGAAGGAGCCCTATTCCCTCTCCAGTATTTATTCAGAAATTCCCTGAAAAAACAAGAGATAAGGGGGTTGGATAGATGGAGGATAGGGACAAGGGCGTATGTAACAAGCTCATTGAGAACTTACTACACATAAGGCTTCACTTCGTCAAGGTTCAACAACACATACAGCATGATAGTGCGCCACTCATCATGCCGCAAGGTCTTGGTGCCCGATGCGCTTGCCTTTCTGAGTTGCCCTTTGAAAAGGCTGAGGTTCGATGAACTCTCGTCCGTGTTGTAACGAGGGGGACGATTGTGCACGCTGGGAAGGCCATCATTATAGTATGCTGTTGTGAAGTTTGACACCTCCTCCAGAATGAATGCCTCTGCCACAGAAACCTCAATTTTGGCTTTATTTCTACACTTTTTCCGAAGAATCTTTAGACATCTCTCAATTGTATAGCACCAACGGGCCTGCACGAGCTCCCCCATTCATGCCTCGTACGATAGGTGCAAAATCAGATGCTGCATAGCCAGGAAGAAGTCAGGTGGAAAGATCTTCTCCAACTTGAAGAGCAACACAGGTGCCACTTTCTCCAAGTCATCAATCACATCCCGAGATAACTCCTTGGCACAAAGCTAGTGGAAGAAATAGCTCAACTCGCCAGCACATGCCACACATGCTTAGGGACGTATCCCCGGGTCATCGTAGGAAGGAGCCGCTCAATCCATATGTGGTAGTCATGACTCTTCATCCCTAAGACTCGCATAGTGGACAAGTTCACTCCCCTACTCAAATTTGCCGCATGCCCATCAGGGAACATTAACATCTGGATCCACTGCAGTACTTGCTTCCTTTGGTCCTTTTTCAAGACGAAATCGACCGGAGTCCTTCTCCATTTCTTGCCAGGCGTGGGAGGCTTCATCACTTGCTTTGGCCTATCGCACATTGTTGCCAGGTCCAGCCTAGCCTTAATGTTGTCCTTTGACTTATCAGGAATGTCCATGAGTGTTGCAAAAAGCGCCTCGGCGATATTCTTTTCTGTGTGCATTACATCAATGTTATGTGGAAGAAGAAGGTCATTGAAATAGGGGAGCCTAGTCAAGCCCGATTTATGAGTCCACTGGTGTTCCTCACCATATCCAATAAAACCACCTTTCTCTTTATCATCTTTGAGAGCCTCTATCTCAGCACGGACCTCGGCACCGATCATCATCTGAGGTGCAGGGTCGGTGACTTGAACCCCTTTCCTGAAGTTCTTGACGTCTCGTCTAAATGGATGGTCAAGAGGGAGGAATTGATGATGTTGGTCAAACGAAGAAAACTTGCCACCCCTCTTCAGCCAAGTGAACCTCACAGCTGTCTTGCATATTGGGCATGGGAACTTCCCGTGAACACACCACGCGCAGAATATGCCATACGCCAGGAAGTCATGCAGGGAGTAGTGGTACCACACATGCATTGTGAAGTTCTTCTTTGTAGCTCGGTCATATGTCAGTACCCCCTTTTCCCAAGCAAGGATCAATTCATCAATGAGAGGCTCCATGAACAAACCCATCTTATTCCCCGGGTGACCAGGAATTATCAGTGACAAGAATACGTTCTTGGGTTGAAACATGACGCTGGGGGGGAGATTGAGGGGGATCACGAACACGGGCCAACAAGTGTATGGGGCCGCCAGCAATCCATAGGGGTTGAACCCATCTGTTGCCAGCGCTACACGTACATTCCGAGCCTCCTCAGCTTTACCATGATGTATGCCATCGAAATGGGTCCATGCATCGCCATCCGATGGGTGTACCATCTTGTCAGCATTGTATCTTTTGCCATGTTTGTGCCATGTCATCTGTTTCACGGACTCCTCTGTCATGTACAGCCGTTGGATCCTCGGTATGACAGGAAGATACCATAGGACCTTCACGGGGATACCAAGCTGTTCCTTCTTGCCATCACTAGTGTCGACCTCCAGATACCTAGAGGATTTGCACTTTGGACAGTGCGTTGCATTCTCGTGATCTTTCCTAAATAGGACACAACCATTCAGACAAGCACGGATGTGCTCATACATCATCTTAAGGGCACAAAGAAGTTTATGTGACTCGTACAAGTTCTTCGGTAGAATGTGACCCTCCGGAAGTAGGGATCCAACAACTGCCAACATACCATCAAAGTTGTCTCGACTCATGCTACACTGCGACTTGAATGCCATTAGGCGTCCAATGGCATCCAGTTGCAAAACCATTGTCTTTTCGTGAAGGGGCTTCTGTGCCGAAGACAGCATATCGTAGTACGCTTTGCGAATTCCTCTGGCTCATCCTCTAATCCTTCACCGAACCGTGCCTCCTGAAAGTCATCCATCTAGTCTGCTACCCCGGCATCTCCATCAAAAGCCTCGAGGCGTGGTCTCACCACCTGCTCTCTAATACGATCGGCTTCACCATGGTGGATCCAGCAGGTATAGTTTGGCATGAATCCATACTTGCAAAGATCTTCCCCCACGTTCTTCCTATTCTTTCTTACACGGTTGTCACATTTGCTGCAGGGACACGGCATCTGACTCGACCCTCTAGCAGCCTCGCCAAATGAATGCTCCAAGAAAGCATTAGTCTTAGTCATCCATTCTGGGGTCATACTTGCGTGGCCCGTGTACATCCAATCACGGTTCTCCATCCTCTAGCATATACATATGTAAGCGAGTAATATAACTAGCAATTGCATCTGCACGGCGTTCCTACCATCTAATAGGTGAGGATAGGTCCTAATCCCACCCGTGGATGCGTAGATGAGGTCAGTTTTAATGCTCCGCTCCTATCCGAGATAGAATTTCGGCAGCACCTCCCCGCTGTTCTCCCGATACACGTCCTGCAAGGGAGAGTGTGCATTCGGAGAACAATAGGGAGGTGATGCCAAAAGTCTGTCTTGGACCGGAGCGAACCATGAAAACTAACCTCATCTACGCATCCATGGGCTGTCCAAAATACATGGACAATCCGAAAGAGATACGGTCGCAGATATGCAAAGATCTGCATACCTCCGACCGTATCTCTTTCGAACGGGAGACGCCTAACTGGGCTACGTGACCATATAAAACATGCATGCAATAGGTTAGAATCCATTGAAAATTTCGGCAGCATGGGAGGTTTCCAAAACCTGCAAGAAACGGAGGCGCGATGGCCAACAACCACATATATACCAAACATAGGCACGAAGGCCAACAAACATATATATACCAAGACGAGCCATGTACTTTAGTTCTCTTTCCATGCAGATGAAAGTATCAAAGTAGTACAACGACAAGTACTACTACCACTACAACTACTACTAACACTAACACTACTACTACTAACACTACTAATATCACTACTTACTACTAACAATACTACTAACACTACTAACTACTAACTACTACTACTTACTAACTACTACTAACACTGCTAAGTACTACTACTAACTACTACAGGTGTAGGGCATACCTTCGCGACGAGAATGGCAACAACGAGGGTCGGCGACGACGGCGGGGACGACCGCAGCGGCGTGAGGGTCGACGGGCCTAGGCCAGCACCTTCCTTCTCCTCTCCTTCTCCTCCTCCTCTCTTCTCCCCTCCTCCTCTCTTCTCCCCTTCTCCTCTCTTCTCCCCAGCCTCCTCCTCCTGTCTTCTACAGTGGCCGGGGCGGGGCCGGGCGAGGGCGGGCGCCACGGGGAGGCACGGTGGCCGGGGTGGGGCCGGGCGGGGGTGAGCGCCGTGGGGGCCTACGCGGGGAGGCGGATGCGGACGGTGGCCGGGGTGGGGCCGTGGCTAGGGCAGGGCCGGGTGGGGGCGGGCCACCGCGCGAGGTGCCGGCGCGGGGAGGCGGATGGGGACGGGCGCCGCGGGGGCCCACGTGGGGAGGCACGGTGGCCGGGGCGGAGGCGCGGGCCGGCGATGTGCGGTGGCGGCGGCTGAGGGAGAGAGAGGTGAGAGGGAGAGAGAAATGAGAGAAAGAGAGAGAGAGAGAGAGAGAGAGAGAGAGAGAGAGAGAGAGAGAGAGCGTGCCGGCCGAGCGCGGGTGAAGGGATAAGGGCGGCTTTGCCGAGTGCCAGATCGTCAGCACTCGGCAAAGTCAATTTTCTTCGCCGAGTGTCGTGATCTGGCACTCAACGAAGTTTTAAAAAAAATTCAGCAGCTCTTTGTCGAGTGCCCCCCGTTTGGCACTCGGCAAAGAATTTACTTTGCCGAGTGCCAAAACTTGGCACTCGGCAAAATAATTTTTTTTTGGTTTTTTGCCACCAATTTTTTTTGAAGCTTTAGTACACTACCACAAACAACATGTTTAAATTTGGGACATTTTCATTGCCTTTTGGCATATTTCTATAGTTTATTTTGTTTTGTTGAATTTTTCCAGAAAATGTAAGTTTGAACTGCAGGTGCGTCGAATAATGGATTACATTCGTTTAAAAAATATTATCCTTGTTTCTTAGTATAAATTTAGGCTAAATCCAGGAACTGTCTCGAAATTTCAATCAACGTGCTCACGGGGCAATGCCGCCAACTTGCGTGGGAGTGGTTTTTTAATTGTATAAAATGCGAACGAATTCCGAAAATCATGAAACTTGTCGAGTTGTCGCCATATCGTATGCGTATGCCGTGGAAAAAATTTGAAAAAGTTTCGACCACGTTGTCACGTACGATGCTCACAAACCAGGACATATCCACATGTGATCCTGGTTTGTGAGCATCGTACGTGACAACGTGGTCGAAACTTTTTCAAAATTTTCCACGGCATACGCATACGATATGGCGACAACTCGACAAGTTTCATGATTTTCAGAATTCGTTCGCATTTTATACAATTAAAAAACCACTCCCACGCAAGTTGGTGGCGTTGCCCCGTGTCGACGAAATATGGTCGGCAGTCCACCGAGGGGGGTGCCCGTGGTGGTAGATTATCGGTAGGATGCGTGTAATCAGGAACCAGATGGTGACACAAGGCGCAGGGACAACGATTTAGACAGGTTCGGGCCGTCTGGTCGACGTAATACCCTACGTCCTGTGTCTTTGGTGTATTGTACTGAGATATATACAGATTAACCTATCCTCTAGGGGACCCTTGTCTCTCCTTATATACTCCGAAGAGACAAGGTTACAAGTAAAGTATCCAATTTGGTACTATTACAATATCTAATACGACTTGTAATCTTGATGTGCACGCCTTGATCTTACGGGCCGGGCCACCTCGGATGGTGCGGCCCATGTACCATCTTGTGGTACCCGGGGGTATATCCCCCACAGCTAGTCCCCGAGCGCCATGTATTCTGATGCGACACGCCGTTTCAACCTTCTCCGAACAGTGAGGCTTGAGTTCTTGACATCTTCGACCACCGTTGTCGCCGGAGAAGTAGGTTGTCCGAAGAATGTATGGTGCTCGTAAGAAGAAAGAAAAAGATTTCCGTCCTGGGAAGTGTGCCCACTTGTATTTCTGAAAAGAATTGCAAGTGCGTCTTGAAGCGTAGCGTCTTTGATCATCAGATCGAGCACATTCACCGCAAGGTGAAGTGTGCCCACTTAGTCCCCGAGCCTGGTAGTAGGTGACGTAGTCACGTGGTGCCAAGGTCTAAAAAGAATTCCCAGTTAAATTGAGAATCCAATCGTCGTACAGGCGATACGAGATGCACCGGCAGGTGCATCGTACCGATGTAGTCCCCGAGCTTGCTGGAAGGCGAGGTATGAGCCTTGTAGCAAGGTCTAAATGAGAAAGAATATCCCAACTGTATGCGAGTCGCCCGTCGCATGTAGCCGAGACGCAAAGTCCCCGAGCCGTGGTCGGAGAGTGGTCGAGGCAGTCCCCGAGCATAGGTCGAGGAGCGAGCGACGAAGTCCCCGAGCCGTGGTCGAAGAGTGATCGAGGTAGTCCCCGAGCATAGGTCGAGGAGCGAGCAACGAAGTCCCCGAGCCGTGGTCGGAGAGTGATCGAGGCAGTCCCCGAGCACAGGTCGAGGAGCGAGCGACGAAGTCCCCGAGCACAGGTCGAGGAGCGAGCGACGAAGTCCTCGAGCCATGGTCGGAGAGTGATCGAGGCAGTCCCCGAGCACAGGTCGAGGAGCGAGCGACGAAGTCCCCGAGCCGTGGTCGGAGAGTGATCGAGGCAGTCCCCGAGCACAGGTCGAGGAGCGAGCGACGAAGTCCCCGAGCCGTGGTCGGAGAGTGATCGAGGCAGTCCCCGGGCATAGGTCAAGAAGCGAGCGACAAAGTCCCCGAGCATAGCTCGAAATTACTGCAACATAAACATGTAGAAAGGTAGTACATGATGTACAAAATAATAAATTATGGAGAAAAATCAGCGGTGAGGAAATAGCGTATGATGCTCAGCAGTCATTTGCAAATGAGCATGATGTGATAAAGCAGTTGGTGCTTTGTAAACATCAGTGTTAATATGAAGTTTGTGTTTATACTTAATATAAATCGTCCGACCAGTTAGTATGTAGCTGAGCCTCCAGCCCTAGCTAGCCCGTTAACCATAACGCGGGGCGTGGAGCCCGTGCACGTGTAGGAAGAACAAAACGTCGCTAAGGAGCCGCTGTCGACTACCCATAACGCAGAGGGCAGACGCTCGTGCACGTGTAGGGAGGAGCCGGAGACAGGGCCGCCTCTGGAGGCATCGAGCGTCAACATGACTGGTCGAGGATTTGCATTAAGTATAGATGTATGTTATATTTAAGGTGGTATACATGGACAAACGTTATTTGAAGAATAAACATGACGAGGATGTTGTGGAGAAACATCGTAATGAAAATTGTATTAATTATACATATTAGAAGTGTACTTATCTTTGATAGAAATCTGGTCGGTGGCGATGAAGTTGTCCAGTCCTCGAGCTTCCCAACATGTCGTCATGATGGTGGTCGCGGTTGTCGTAGCGCCGTTCTTCGCGGCAATCATCATTGCGACGTGGTCTGGTGGTCGATGTGGTCGGAGCTCGGCGGAGCTGCTCGGGACGTGGTCGACGTGGTCCGTGGTCAACGTGGTCGGAGCTCAGCAGAGCTGCTCGGGACGTGGTCGACGTGGTCCGTGGTCAACGTGGTCGGAGCTCGGCGGAGCTGCTCGGGACGTGGTCCATGGTCAACATGGTCGGAGCTCGGCGGAGCTGCTCGGGACGTGGTAGAATCAGCGCGTCGTTGAAACCTGGGACTCGACGCTTCGAGCCGGGTGGACGGCGCTAGTCCGTGATGGCGGGGAATCTCGCAAGCCTTTGTCTTCGGTTGAGTCCTGCAGCCTACTCGGCCACAGCCACTGCTCTGGGAGTCGGAGTCGAACTCGGTCGAGGCAGAGTCGGCAAGGAAAGGCGCCGCTGCAACATGGCAGTTCACCGAAGGATACAGACGAGGGTCCTAGTTGTCGCAGTCATTGTTGATATCATGCCGATGAAATCCGTGCGTCAGCAGCAAGGAATTTATTCCCGTATACACGTGTGGCGCTGTAGATCGGTTTTGTTTGCGACGTCTGCTCGTATGGCTCGATGCATGATTGCATGCAAGTTGAAAGATCATGACTATCCTTAATGAACTCGTATTGCCTTGTAGATTGGATCGTAGGCCTCCTGGTTCGTTGTTGATAGACCACGACACGCCTTCGTCACTGGCTTGTTGCCATGCGATGGTTTGTACAGAGCAATCTAATATTGGACTTCTGTCTTGAGTGGTTGAACTGCGGACGCATGGAGACAGATCCATCTTCAGCTTTGTGGTATGGCTTCAGATCAATTCCTTGCTTCATTGTTTGTTGGTGCTGGTCTCGATCAATGGTCCAGGGAGTTGGATTCAATTGCCCCCACCGTTACAACACGTGAGGCCGTGCTGCTATACGACAGGGATCACTGCTGATTATCATCGTGTGGAAAAAAGGTCGTCGTGGCGCAGCGAGATGCATCTATGCTCGAATGTTGTCGAGGGTCATCGCCGTGGATTGCCAAGAATGCCGAGTTCCCACGAGATCCCATCTGGTTTATTTTGGATCAGCGCACACACCCCTAAAGGGGGCCCCTACCTGGCGCGCCACTGTCGACGAAATATGGTCGGCAGTCCACCGAGGGGGGTGCCCGTGGTGGTAGATTATCGGTAGGATGCGTGTAATCAGGAACCAGATGGTGACACAAGGCGCAGGGACAACGATTTAGACAGGTTCGGGCCGTCTGGTCGACGTAATACCCTACGTCCTGTGTCTTTGGTGTATTGTACTGAGATGTATACAGATTAACCTATCCTCTAGGGGACCCTTGTCTCTCCTTATATACTCCGAAGAGACAAGGTTACAAGTAAAGTATCCAATTTGGTACTATTACAATATCTAATACGACTTGTAATCTTGATGTGCACGCCTTGATCTTACGGGCCGGGCCACCTCGGATGGTGCGGCCCATGTACCATCTTGTGGTACCCGGGGGTATATCCCCCACACTCCGTGAGCACGTTGATCGAAATTTTGAGACAGTTCCTGAATTTAGCCTAAATTTACACTAAGAAACAAGGATAACATTTTTGAACGAATGTAATCCATTATTCGATGCACCTGCAGTTTAAACTTATATTTTCTGGAAAAAATCAACAAAACAAAATAAACTATAGAAATATGCCAAAAGGCAATGGAAATGTCCCAAATTTAAACATGTTGTTTGTGGTAGTGTACTAAAGCTTCAAAAAAAATTGGTGGCAAAAAACCAAAAAAAAATTATTTTGCCGAGTGCCAAACGGGGGGCACTCGGCAAAGAGGACGCTGCTGGATGCCGTTAGGCCCCTACCAATCTTTGCCGAGTGTCTGCCTTTGCCGAGTGCAGGTCTTTGCCGAGTGCCTGGCACTCGGCAAAGGCCTCTTTGTCGAGTGCCATATTTTGCCGAGTGCGGTGCTCGGCAAAGCAGGTCTTTGTCGAGTACCCGAAATTTGGCACTCGGCAAAGATTTCGGCACTCAGCAAATCACGTGTTTCCCGTAGTGTGTGATATCCGCGTTGAGGTTGTTGGAACCGGTGGTGACCACTGAGTTCTCGATCTTGGAGCTGGCTTGCAGCCGGCCCGGCTCGTTACCACGAGCCTGCGCTCCCACAGGTCCCAGGTCCACCAGAGCTGACAACATATAAGGTCTTTGGGCCTTACTCAACCCAAAAGACTAGCCTAATAGGTGAGGGTTCTCCCGCCTTATATGTTATGCTCCCCCACCATCGCTACACGATGTGGGACTAAACCCCTACAATCTCTCCCTTAGTCATACATCGGGGTGCCCCCGCCATATGTGATTTTTTATTGGGTTTAGCTTTTCTGACCATAGGCTCATGATACCAAGTGCTGGAACCGGTGGTGACCACCGAGTTCACGATCTTGGAGCTGGCTTGCAGCCGGCCCGACTCATTACCACGAGCCTGGGCTCCCACAGGTCCCAGGTCTACCGGAGCTGACAACATATAAGGCCTTGTTGGAACCGGTGGTGACCACCGAGTTCATGATCTTGGAGCTGGCTTGCAGCCGGCCCAGCTCGTTACGAGTCTGCGCTTCCACAGGTCCCAGGTCCAACGGAGCTACAACATATAAGGCATTGGGCTTTCCCAACCCAAAAGACTAGCCTTATAGGTGAGGGTTCTCCTGCCTTATATGTTGTGCTCCCCCACCATCGTTACACGATGTGGGACTAAACCCCAACAATCCTACAGAGGTAAGTGCTAATTTTATTTTCATTAACTGTGAACCTAAAGAAGTTTGACAAAATGGATACCTCAGCCTTTCCATCTGTATACACTTGCCTCATTTCTTGTAGTGTAGTACAATCATAATTTTTTATATCAATTTCAATTGAATCTCAGCCTCCCAGTGTCGCTGATTCAGTTTTTCGGAAACCTTATTTCCATATAATGGTTAAATATCAACATGATCAATATCCACATGCTTGCATGTTTTCGAATTATTTAACGGTTTAGCCTACAGATTTGAAAATTTCACTATCCAAGATAAATTCCTCCATGCTTCCTTTATTGAAATTTCAACAATACTTGCTGGCTATTGTTGTCTATGCCTGTGTTATGAACTTGTGTTTGAAGCGAAGATATTGCTAGAGAAAACGTTTCTATAAAGCATAAATTTTGCAGCATGTGTATTAAGTGCGTTTGACATTAGCTGATTGGTATGTCTATATATGGACATTGGTTGCAAATTTGTATTTGACATTAGCTGCAAGTTGATTTTAGCAACATAACTTATCATGAATGGATTTTGCAGCAAGAGGATATTCGGAACTTCATTGACAGTTCCCTTAAGCATGGGCATGACCTTTCTACTTTTTGTAAAGAACGGATCGGAGGGGATTCCCTTGGAATCTCATACTGGTACTACTTTATTTATCTTGAATGTAAAGAATTTCCATTATTTTGGTTTCATGCAAGGCCATGCAAACAGGTATGAAGATGATGAGATTCTCGGGCATAGATTATATCGTGAAATTAGACGAGTAGAACAGGTCAAGAAGGAGCCAGGAAAGAGGTCCAGGGGAAAAGGAGGATCTTCAGCTATTTCAGTTGTGTCCTACCAGTGGGAAACTGTTGCGTCCACCTTTGATGAGTTTGATGATGTTGCAGTAAGTTTTGACTTTTGAGTTCCTCATATCTGCTCCCATAGAGTGAATTATTTTTAGTGCTACTTGTTTTTCCCTAACATTGTATTTCTTACCCACAGAAGAGCTTGTAATAAAAGGTTGCAGTTAGTGTTCATTTTTTGTGTGCTAGTGAAGTATTGATTTATGCTGGATATGATGATATTATGAATTTTTTTTCTGTCATTACCAAAATAACTATCATTGAAAGTTTACACATAGGTATCCTGATATATAGTTTTTCCTGTAGTTTCTTTGTACTCCCTCCATTCCAAATTGTAAGACATTTTGACTTTTCTACATAAATAGCTTTTGCTATGCACTTAGATATACAATATGTCTAGATACATAGTAAAAGCAATATATCTGAAAAAAGCCAAAACGTCTTACAATTTGCAACGGAGGGAGTACCACTTTATTGTGTTTTTCTGCTCAAAACAATATTGCTGTGGAAATCTTGGAGATGACCAAAATAGGGGAACAATAGTGGAGGTAGGCCTTTGTTGCGTTAGCCAAAATTCATATTTCAGAGCTACTAAAGCGATTCAGAGGAAAATACAATAATTGACTAAAATATGCTAGTATTTATTTTGCTGGAGTTTTCTTTGTTCTACTTCTTGTATTGAACCAGAAATTTTTTTTTCCAGCGTGCTTAGATCTTATCAATGGCTACTTTAGCATTTTGGTTAATATCACCAGTACACTTTTTTTTTAAAATATATATATTTTAAAAAAATATCTTATATTACTAACATGCAGCATTTTCTTTAACACAAGATGAATTACATATGTTCCAACCATGATTTATATCCAAGATAAAAAAAGGGAAAACTTTCTGGTTGTGACACATGGACAGGGTAAATGCTTGACTGTCTTGTAAAACTGCTACCTTAAGAACTTATTTGGACCATTTCCTATGGTGCCATTAAGTGTTTCACAGTCTACACGGCACACTTGTTTTGAAGACTATGTTCATGCCAGCCAAGTTATAATCATGTCCTGCAACCCATCCATCCAAATCTAAATAATGTGTCAATTATGCATCAACTTCTAGTTATAAGTTTCAATCAACTAACCATAGGTTGGCTACTTATAGTGTGCTTGGTAGAAAATGCTGGTATGAAATATTAGTCAGATGCTACCTATGCTTTGATGTCAGTTGTTTTCATTCATCAATTAATTTTTTTTTTTTGATATTAGCTACTTTCATTTCCTTTGCTGTGTAGGAAAAGCTCTTTTCAAGTCGGAACAGGACAGAGGTCTCACTTGGAAAGAAATTGAAGATTGAATATCTTCCAGAGATAGAAAAGATCCATAAAGTGTGTAGCTCTAACACGCAGCCTGATAGATTTGTTTTGGCAGAGGATAACGTTTTGAGCTTGCTAATCAACTGTTTCTGATTCATGCAGAAGAAAGAGAGGTTGCTCAAAAAGCAACAGAGAGAAGCTCTCCTTCTTGATAGCTACTTGACGTCAGATGGACTTACCACCGGCCGCTCTCTCCGTGATAGAAAGCCCGTGACTTATACATTTGGTAAGCTTAAATACTTAACTAAGAATTTTTGGGGGCCAAATTGCTCAGTATTGTCATGGCCCATCACGTGGAAAATATCAGAAATGCTTCGCTGGCATGTGACTATAGGCCTTATTTGCAGCCTCACAATGGATGCCATTTTTTAAATTTAGCATCTTGGTGATGGCACTGATATTTTTCTTCCTTGATTTGAACACAATGGCACCTAAGTTCTTATCATCGTTCAACCTCTATTTCTTAATTAGTAATCCATTGTTATATCAATGCCCTTATCAGCAACCTAAGCATAGTTACTTGTTAGTAGTATGAGTTCTTGGTCCTTACAGCAGATTCATGTCTGAATTGTAATGTAACCTTTGCAGTTCTTAGTAGTATAACAAAGGTTGCGCTTCTCTAATCAGAAGGCTGCAATTTAAAGTTAGGTCTTCTGCGTAGTACAAATTTAGAAGTCAATCTATGTTGGCCCAACATCCAACTGAATTCTAGTTATGGTCAAATGCAAAATTATCTTTATAATAAAGGAGAATGCTTTTCATACGACTCAAGTACTAACATGTATCTAAACCACATCCAACAAAGTGATTTCAACCATTAGATCATGATCCTGAATTTCAATCATTAGATCATTGCGTTAAGAAGAAAAAGAGTATAAATACAAACCTTTATAGCTACGTGTAGCAGTACTCTGTAACTAATTGGAAAGTTAATACAAACCTTGTATAGGTATGGTGGAATGATCCTAAATCTTCCTGGTTCTGAACCCTTTTCCAGTGGTATCTGAAATCTATTGTGTCAGCATACACTTCAGTTTGTGATGATTGGAATATGCCTTCAGTTTTACATTTTGATTGTTTGGTTAATTTCGTCATCTATTATAATTACAAGGTTTGAATTTGTTTACAATGCAGATGACTATGATCGCTCAATAAATGAAGCCATCAAAATTACAAAGTATGCAAGTGATTCCTTTCTTGATAATTCTTATTCATAAGGAATATACTATAGTGTAATCATCCCTTTACCATTCTTGTATAGGAAAAGAGAGGAGAACTCGGCTGAGCCTGTTGCTCCTACTGCCAATAGAAGGGTGCTTCCTCCAAGATCGGAGGCACCAAGCAATGGGAAGTTAAATGGTCCCTCACCAACAACCAACGACTCATATGATGGGAATTCTTCAAAGTCAGATGACTACCAAGACAGCGATGGTGAACAAGAAAATGAGGCACTTGATCGCAGGTACTCTTAAGCGTGTGGTTTTTATCATTACCATACTCATGTTAGCGGGCGGCTCATGAGCATTTGTGTTTTGTGTCACAGCAACCGGCGGGAGGAAAAGATCTCAGAGATACACACAAGACACAAGACTTTATTGAGGCTGTCTCGGATATTGATCCTAACTTCGACAGTGATGATGATATCATGCGAGAGGCAGTGTATGATGAGGAATACCTGAGAAGTCGCAAACAGCTAAGGCATCAAGTGCTTCTGAAGAGGATGAAGAGTTCCGGTTGGAAGAAGATGCTGGTTCGTATCGTTGCTAGTTCGTGAAGAAGTACTGCTGGCTGGTTTGTGTGAGAGAAAAATACTGTTTCGGCTGGAAATTTACGATCGTTTACGACAAGCCACAGCCAAACGAACAGGGCTGATGAAGAGGAATATTCATTGAGTAGCAGTGAAGATTTAGAGGAACCGCAACCGCAACGGCATAAAAAATTGGAAACTCGTGGCCGGCGAGGTACCAAGCTGAGATCTGTTGATGAAATCCAAACAGGTCTCAGACGTAGCAAGCGTTCTTCTCGTCCTCGTATTAACTATCGCCAATATGATTTTTCGGACTCGGATACTAAGCCTGGAAAGGCAAGGAAATCTGATGCATCAGATCCTGATGCTGGCTCCGATGCCGAGAATGATATGGAGCTCTCGACATCGAGTCAAGAGCAAGAGGAAGAAGAGGATGATAGTCCTGATGAAGAAAATGGTAATAATGTGAATGATAAAATGGAGGAGGACCACACCGTGGCAGAAAATAAAGTAGAACCAGAGGAGGAGCAGAAGGAGCAGCCACAACAGCAGCCTGTAGAGAAGATGGATGCTCCCAGCAGAGAAAGTAAAAGTGTAGGAAGAACATTCCTAGATCTAAACGAGCTTGCACCTGGAGGTGGCTTTGATGATGGCCCAAGCTTGACAGTGAAAGATGACATGGACAACATTTAGGGAATAAAGTTTTTTTGATACATTTGAATGCTGTTAGTCAGTATTCTGACTCCCAAGCAAGGGCAGATTGATGGGCCTGAATAGCCCGTGATGAATGATGCAACTGTATTTTGGTGGTTTGAGCTGATGGCTGCTTCATTGATTTGCAGTAAAAGGAGACGTGAGGTTCCACTCGAAGCGACTTTGAGCTTCTTCGGTGCTATTTTATACTTGGAGGACATGAGGAGGTAGTTTTGCTTTTGATTATGTATACTACATGAAGGTCGCAATCGATCACAGTTGTATTGTGGCCAGACTGGTGCTGCATTGCGGCCAGTCTGTAGGATATAAGTTTATTGCCTCCATTTATTTAGTTTTAGGCATGTTGATGTCAATGAGAACATGGAGGGAAGCCTGTACACTGAGTGCAGTCCGTCGGCATTCGCGGCCTTTTCCACTTGTAGATTGTAGCTTTTAAGTCCGAGCAGGATTAGTTCTGTATCTATATATCTGACAGTCTGATTTTTTCTGTCACACCTGTGTAGCTGACATTGAGCTGTCCTTAAATGCACCGGCATTGCTTCTCATTCACCCTAGATGGAGAAGATACTGCATGTATTCAGCTGATGTTGTAGCATATGGACATATCCATTACACTGAGAGTGGCTGGCCTGGAGATTGCTAATTTGCTGTATGGTTTATAAATTTCAGAGTTGTCCTCTGCGCATATTGGTTAGTCACAAAATTATGCAATACATATAATTTAGGTGTTCTATTAAGCATGGCAAATTTATGTGAAATGTTTGGTGAATTGGGCTTCATATTTGTTGGAAGAATTTCTGTACATTACATAAAACTATTTGCTCCTTGTTTCACTAATTTTCATGTTTGTGTACATGTTGGAAGAGATCAATATAGAGATGTGTGGCTAGGAAAGGTCTCATTTTATTGCCCAAATTGATGGGATTAACAAGTACGGGGGAATAGAATACTGAATTAAAGTTGAGGGTTGCAGAGAGTTTTTACGAATTTGTTCCCTGATATGGTTCGTATTGCTACTCATTACTGACAAAGAAGCCTCATGGTAGATGCTTGATGAGAAGTGTAGTGTTCCTGTAAAATAAAAAGAAGAGAAAGTAGTAACATTTTTACAATAATGGGTATCAACATGGTTGTAGCCTTGTAGGTTTGTGTCGTATTTCTACTCAAATAGTTGTTGTTTTGTGGAATTTACTCAAACTATTAACCAACGTTTCCCACTCGAATTGAAACAAAGATTGGCAAAGAATTACCAGAACAAAATCAAATGCTAATTGCTGCACATTTTTACGATAGATACATACACATATCAGCACGACCATCTGAAAATTGACAAATCGCTCTGAACCCTCAAAACCAGAACGCACTCCCTCCTCAAAAGCTGAAGCTGAGGAAGCCGAGCAGCAGTCCCGTAACCGTCAGCAGCGTCGTCGCCAACGCCGGCGCGCGCGCCCTGAACGCGGAGCTCGGGGCAGCGCCGGGCGGCGGCGAGCCCGCGCCCGGGGCAGAGGTCTTGACGGGGCACGCGTAGTTGCACTCGGCGGGGTCGACCACCCGGTACACGCCCTTGCTGGTGAGCAGGTAGACGTCCTTGGCGTTGTCCTCGCCGAAGGAGAAGATGTAGCCCAGCGACGGCAGCGAGCTGCCCGCGGCGAAGTCGCACGGGATGGGCGAGCTCTTGGAGCAGCCGAACGTCAGCGCCGACACATTGTACACGCCGCTGCCCTCCGGTGACTCGACCCCGGCCCACATCGACTTGGCGTACAGGTCGGCGTACAGGTACCTGCCGTTGAGGCAGGGGTCCGTCATGGAGCGGTAGACGTAGCCGCCGGTGATGAAGGCGGAGCCGACGTTCTTGTTGACGGAGCTGTGGGCGTAGCCCATCACGGGGGCGATGGCGTTGATGGAATTGGCGGAGGTGTTGCCGCCCGGAGTGGACAGCGGATTGAACGGCAGAGGGCCCTCGAACACGCGCCACCCGTAGTTGCCGCCCTTCATCACCAGGTCCACCTCCTCGTACGCCGCCTGCAAATCCACACAGATGGCCGTGATCAGATGGTGAATTGTGTTCAGTCAATGCAAATGAGCGGAAATCTTCCTTGTTACCTGGCCGACATCGGCGCAGTACATGTAGGACGGCTTGCCGGAGTCGAAGCTGCACCGCCAGGGGTTCTTGAAGCCGAGAGCGAAGACCTCCGGCGCGAAGCTAGGATCAGTGGAGGCGGGGTTATCCTGGGGGATGCCGTAGTTTCCCCACCCAGCCGTGGTGTTGCCACCTGCAGATACAGATAGTACGCCTCTCTTGTCAGGATCAAGTCAGATTCAGAGCTTGCCACCACATCACGGCATTGGACAATGCTCTGATCATGATGGATAGTTTATTTCGTATAGATTCTTCGGGACTTATGCATGATCTACTTAGGATTGGTCAGTCCTTGGCCTAAACCTTTATTAGCTACTGCCAAACTTTGATTTTTTACTTTCAAAGTACTGCATCACTCTTTTGGACCATGTTTATTTTTATCGTAAATCTGATGTCTTTACTACTTGTTCGGTCTACTTTGATTTGTTACTGCGAATCGAATTCTTGATGCGGTAGTAATAAACTAGTAGTAAATCGAGTGGGTTTACTTGGCATGGTGTTGACGTCGATCCGGAGGATCTTGCCGAGCAGCATCTTCTTGTTCTGCGCGAAGTTCCAGGGGTCGCCGACGCTGCCGCCGTCGCCCATGGCGAAGTACATGTAGCCGTCGGCCGGGCTGAAGAGGATCTGCCCGCCGTGGTGCGTCGTGAACGGCAGCCCCAGCGTCAAGATCCTCCTCACCTCCGCCGGGTTCGCCGAGGTCGCCTGAGCGAGTCACGTCGCCGAGAGCAGATTAAACGGCGGCGATGGTTTAAATTTTAATTAGTCAGTGGACAAGAGACGGTCAGCCGAGGACAGATACATACCGTCGCCGGCGTGCCGGAGGTGGAGTTGGCGCTGTACTCGGCGACGACGCTCTGGAACTGGCACGGCTTGCCGTAGTCGGCGCCGAGCTTGGACGGGTCGCAGCCGACGTCGGAGTTGCAGGCGCAGCGGCCGGCGCAGGTGGCCGACTGCGTCTTGTCGCAGTTGTAGGAGACGAAGAAGCGGCCGTTGGCGGCGAAGTCCGGGTGGAAGGCGAGGCCTCTGAGCCCGAACTCGTTGTCGAGGTGCACCTCGTCGGTGATGTCGAGGAACGGGTTCGCCGCGTCCAGCTGCAGCGTCTTCCCGGAGCCCTGCGGCGGCACGGTGGCGAGGAACACCTTCCCCGCCTGGTTGCTCAGGAACACGCGGCCGGACCCGTCCGGGTGCGCCGCCATGTTGAGGTACGACCCGTTGCCCACGCGCTCCAGGCACATGCCGTTGAGCGGCAGCGCCGGGCGGGAGGAGTTGAACGCCGCGCCACCGCCGTCGAGGCACGGCGACGGAGACTTGCCGCCGCCGCCCAGCGAGACGCAGAACTCGCTCGAGGACTGCCACAGGTCGGTCAGCCGCTGCGCCGGCGCCGGCGCCGTGCCCTTGGGCGCCTGGAACGGCGACCCCGGGATGCGCACGTCCTTGCAGGTGTCCCGCAGCTCCGTGCAGTAGTCCGTCGTCGTCGCCGCCGCGGGCTTGGTGCTGCTCAGGCGGCTCGACACGCTGGTGGTGGTGCACAGCTCGCCGGCGTACGGGTTGCATCTCTGTGTGCGCAGCGCAGGGACGGCGAGGACCGATCAGCGGCAGTCGGCAGAGCACCCCAAAAGAAACCATGGAAACACAGACAGCGAATCGACCGTACCGCGCAGAGGATGTTCTTGACGATGTCGCCGCACGGCGTGCCGGAGATGTTCATGGCGGCGAACTGCTTCTGGACGGCGGCGTCGTCCGTGGCGTTGCAGCAGGAGGTGCCGTTGTAGCCGCAGAAGGAGAGGGACGCGTTGATCGTCCTCGGGAACGCTGCTCATCACCATGATCACACACACACATACACATCAGTTGCAACTTACAGCAGAAGATGAAGACAGCAATTAGGAGAGACTGACTACAAATGTAAATTCCAAGAAGTGTGCTCTACTTGAGTCCGTGCACAGTTGCGCGCAATGTCCATCCCGGACGGCGACAAGGAGCAGCACGGCGGCGGCGATGAGCACTGCCCCAGTCATCGTCGACGCCCTCATGGCGCCTCCGAGAGGAGTAGGACGAGGACGAGGAGGTGTGAAATTGTTCAGAGGCAGAAAATGTTGTGCTACAACTTGGCCTTTATGGAAAGGAGACAAGCAGGTAAGGCGTTGACCAAGGATTGGGATCAACAAGACAACCAACCAAGTGGCTGTTTGAGTAAGATGAAAAATTTTGAAGTACACATGCCGGATGGAGACAACTACGTGTATATATAATACCATCTGGGATGGCATTGGTATATGCTCAAAGCTCAATCATGTGATTAAACAAAACCCAAAGAGTCTCTTCTCGTGCATGGGAGGGGACAAATGTACCTGTATAGATTGTGAAAGTGACAAGGTGAAACTGATGGAAGGATTGTCAACGGACAACGGGGGATAGATCGGCTCTTTGAAGATTGCCCAATCTGTTCAATATTTTCCATATCTGATGAAACAGTGAACCTGAAGGATTTGAACTCGCCAATGTGCCGTAAATATTACGTACGTCTTTTGCGGAAGTTCCATGCTGTATATATGTAAGTACCTATAACGTGCTAACGTACCTATCAGTTTCTTCAGGTCACCACACTCCCTGATTTGGACCATTGAATTACTGGGCGTCCAGAACTCACACAAGTGGTTGTTGATCCAGCTCAGCTGCAATAGTTGACCTTGGAGAAAAAGATAGCTTAAGCCGTTGTGGATTGCTGGATTAATTAGAGGAACAAAAGGTGGTAACTTCGGACACTGCATCCTCTGCTTCTTTTATTTAGGGCCCCAAGGGAGTTTTTTTTAGTACATGGGAAATGCTGAAGTCAACGAGGGATGGGCAGCAAGAGCTAGCTCACTCCAGTTGGAGCGAGTGCACGGACCAATTGGGGGTTGACGATATATACATACTGAAGCCTGAACAAGCTTATGAATTGCAGGAAATGTGTCATTCAGCCAGTTTGTTGGGAGAACTGATTGGTGTATGGTGACGATGAGCTGAACTGAAGCATGTGTGAGGTTTCAAATTTCAGAATTTCCGAGTCAACGCTGTGCCTGTGTGTATAAGGCTGTGTTTAGTTCGCGAATTTTGGGAATTTGGCTACTGTAGCACTTTCGTTTTTATTTGGCAATTAGTGTTCAATCATGGACTAATTAGGCTAAAAACGTTCGTCTCGCAATTTCCAACCAAACTGTACAATTAGTTTTTTTTCGTCTACATTTAATGCCCCATGCACGTATCGCAAGATTCGATGTGATGGCTACTGTAACACTCAGTTGTGATCATTCAGTAGTGGTTGGCTGGTTGCAGTCTGCGGCATATGGTATAGCTGGAGCTCAAGAGTCAAGTCCCACTGGTTATTCTCATGTCTGATGCTGATGTTCGTTCCAATTTCGCCGCGTCATATTTCTAAGCCTATCTGCAGCGTTTTTTTTAGGAACGCCTATCTGCAGCGTTGGTTCTATAGTTAAGACTAGTTTTTGCCAAACTAAAAATGTTCCTTTTGGAACTAATTGGATGTGCAGTTCATTTCTTAGATCCATGTGCACTTCAAATTTGATACCTAAATCTGAATATCAGAATAACTGGGGACCTGTCCACCTCAGCCAACACATCATATACAAACATTCTCGACAAAAGAAGAAAACAAATTTGAGTTCATAAGAGGTAAGTACTAGTAGCCGGCCGGTGGCTTAGTTTGGTCCCTCAGTTTCCATTAATCGAAGCAACCATCTAGCCGCACCCTTATCCAGGTGAAGTTTTTTTGAAAGAAAAAAAAAATCCTCCATTGCCGCGCAGGCGTGCGGCACGCATGAAAAATACGCTACATTGTTTTGAAACCTTCCTAAGAAGAAGCAACTTCTGGATCTAGCAAATTGGGAATGCAGTTGTCCAGGGTGTTCGGCTGGTATGGAATTTTTTACTGTTTATGTGAAAAAATATTGTTCATGCTGAAATGTTGGGAGAGAAAAACACTACATTATTTTGAAACCTTCCTAAAAAGAAGCAACTTCTGGATCTAGCAAATTGGGAATGCAGTTGTCCAGGGTGTTCGGCTGGTATGGAAACTCACTGTTCATGCAGAAAAATACTGTTCATGCCGGAATGTTGCGAGACGCTGTTCTGGCCGAAAAAAGAAGCCGAACAAGCCGGAACAGTGTCCAGGGTGTTCGGTTGCCCCGTTCGGCTGACCTTAAAAGCCGACTTGTTCGACTTCTTTTTTCAGCTGGAACAGTGTTTTTCCCTTGCAACAATTCAACTGGAACAGTGTTTTGGCTTGTTTTTTCAGCCAAATTCAGCCAAGCGAACGGGATTCTTGGACTGAATGTTGTGCTCTTACTGTTAGGACCACTTGAAAGACAGGCAACAAGTTGTGCTCTTGCTGATGGTGATTTTGCTGAAATGATACGTTTATGTATCAATACCTGAATGGCTGAATGGTAACTTGAAGCCATGTCTTTCTTGTACAATCTGGGTGTACGCATGTCTTTTGCTTCCGTCGATGTATACAGAAATTTGGAATGAAGCGCCGGTTCTGGCTGTTTTTATCAAAATTTGGTATCTTGGACTGAATGTTGAGCTTGCATCATCATAGCTTTCGTTTGGGTGAACTGTAATGTTGCTTAAAAATACAAATACACGAGTAATATGCATGTTTGCATTCTTACGTTGCAATGGTTCTACAGGTTTTAGTACCATAACTTTAACCATTAAATAGCTAATAATCTCTTTTCGCAGCAGCCTCTTCCAGATGCTCTCCATGTCCCCTTGGTAGCCGCTGCCACCGGAGCAGAGCTCGTACCCGCCTTCCCATGGCCGGGGGGCGACGACGCGTTCCTCTCGATCAAGTATAAATAAATGAATGCCCCATGGGCCGAACCTAGGACATCCAAAATTGTAGACATTTGCTGAACGACACTAAAAAAAAGATGATTTTTGCTATATTACACTCTTTCTTTGAAGTTTCATACATAAATAATAATGCTTTCTTTTATCGATACTACATAAATAGTCACCCAGTCACATGATGGAGATGTCGAGATGTTGGGTCCTGAGATTCTTCTGGTTAATTGTTTTTCATAGAACAGTTATTACACACTTACTTGAATAATACTCCCTCTGCACCTAAATAAATCAATTCCTAGAGTTGTTCTAGGTCAAAAAAAATTATATTTAACTGAATTTATAGAAAAAATATAGATATTTATGATTCCAAATAAATATATTACAAAAATATAGTTCATTATATATTTAGTGATACTAATTTGGTGTCATAAATATTGGTGCTCTTTTCTAGGAATTTTAAATTTGGTGTCATAAATATCTGGTTAAATGTGGTCAAATTTTTATAGTTTGATATCAGACCATTCTAGGAATTGGCCCCATGTACCAAGCATAGGACATCCAATTATTTTTTGAAAGATACTGAAAAAAACTAAAAAGTTGATATGGCTTGGGTGCACTACTCTTTCTTTGAAGTATGTCCAAATGACTGACGGTATTTAAGTTTTGTTCTACTTCCAGATTGATGCTATGAGTTCAACTCCTCACTATAGGGTGTGTTTGGTTGCTTGGATCTCCAAGGATGGGATGAGACTATCCATGGACAGGGTGTGTTTGGTTGGCGGATCACTGGGATAAGGAAATCCATGGATAGAGAATATTCCACCCAAATGCTGGATTTCGTGGTCCGAAAAAATCTGGCGGACCAACTTATCCATGTCTTGTAATCTTTGTCATTAGTAAATAAGTTAAGGATTATTAGTATGTTATATTAATACTTAGTAATTATGATGGTAGGATTAGTTTCGATAAGTGCTAATACGTGAATTAGTGCATATTTTGTGTGCTAATTAGGGTATTAGTGGTGCTAATTAACATATTTTATTTTAAATTAGTGATTATCATGACAAAAATAGTATTAGTGCATATTTATTAGTGTCTAATTAGTTGTTATTATTTTTAAATAATAGATATAATTAGTCAACTATTCTCATCCCATTTACTTTCGTCCATCCAACCAAACAGAAAAATATCTCATTACATCCATCCAACCAAACGTGCATCGTAGATATCCTTGTCCCAATATCGATGGATCGCCATATCATATCCAATTTGGTCCTCGAACCAAACACACCCTTACTGAAAATGTATGTGCTCACTCATGAACACCAAAGTTCATGATATGGATAGTTGAATATGAGACGCTGGAACAAACTAAATCGTCAGCCTGTTCGTTTGGCTGTGGCTTGTCGTAAACGATCGTAAATTTTCAGTCGGAACAGTACTTTTTTCTCACACAAACCAGCCAGCAGTATTTCTTCACGAACCAGCAACGATACGAAATAGCCAACCAAACAGGCTGTTGGTTCCCTCCAGCACGCACTCTCACACCTTCAGATTCCAAATTCTTCAAAGAAGCTTAGTCAACCTGCACTACTTGAAGAATTGACCGAGGGATGCCCACTTCGCCCACCCCTCGGGCGGCACGAAACTGGGGGCTTTTATATTTTTACCATTATAAAGATGGGCACTCATCCGAATATCACTCTTAAAATGACACTTACAACTTTATCATATGAGAGAAGTTTTAGTTTTACATTTACCACATTTGCGCATGTGGCATGCCACGCCAGCTCGACACGCTGTCGTCTAGTCAGCCTGAGCACGTGAAATGTCGTTGCTACCCCTGCCTTGCTCCTCTCTCTCCATCCCCGACAGCTGGGTCCCGCGGCACCTGTCACTTCTAGGTGGACCCCACTCATCAGCTTCGTCTTCCAGCTCCAGCACTTGGATGGGAGACAGCTCGCCGGAGCTCCATCGCCCATGGCCAGAGCTTCATCGCCCAGTGCCTGGATGTGGCACGCACCACAGGCTCGGCACGGCCTTCATGCCCAGCTCACCGGAGCAGCTGCTCCCCATGCGAGCTCCCCAGCGGGTGAGCCACCACCACGGCCTCCCTCTCCGCGCGCTCGTGAGGCCGCGGCGCAGCTGCTGCTCGCACGTGCGCCGACAGCTGGTCCGCGGTGGCGGTTGGAGGCTGGCCTGGCACTCGGCCTCCCTTGCAGCCAGTCTGCATGGCCTCTGTGCGCGCGGCCCCTACGCCCGACGGAGGCGGCCCAGCATTCACCCCTCGCGCCGACGGTTCCACAGTGGCCTGCGGCCGGTAGCCTCGGCCAGGCGCCCACTGCAGAAGGTCCCGCGTGACCTTGTCTTCGCGTCTGGCGGTGGGATGCGGGTGGCGGCCAGCCTCATACGCCTCCGAGCCAGAGGCAGCCGGCCCAGCAAGCCTGCGGCTGGTGACGACGGCGGAGTCCGCACGCTCGCCTGTTGCTCCCGCGTGGCACGCGCTCTTGCACAGTGGCGGCGTTTCTGCGCGCCTAGCTATCCGACAGCGTTTCTGTGCGAAGGCAGGTCGCGAGCCCTCCGTGTGGGGAACGAGCTCGGCGGCCAGGCGCTCCTCTTCCCCGTCTCCGGCAAACAACGAGGCCAGCGAGGCAGATCCGGCCTCCCCAGGCCCGGATCCACCATTTCCCTCACCAGCTCCACGCGGTATGGGCGACCAGGTGCTCCTCTTCCTCGTCTTCGGCAAGCTCCGACGGCCGGCGAGGCGGATAAGGCCTCCCCAGGTCCGGATCCATGCGGCGTGGCGTCGCCCCCCTGCGGAGCTCTCGTGCGTCGATCCGCCGACGCGAAGCTCCACCGGCGTCATCCGCCACCCGGATCCTGGCGACCGGCGTCCACTCCACCTCGACAAACATACGTGTCCACGACCGCACAGCTGTCGCCGGGGGCGGCGTCCCGTGACTTCCGTCGTGCGTGGCTCGCTCGTATCAGAGGGACGAACAGCTCCTCCTGCCGGCGCTGGAGGGACAGCATCCTCTTCCACCGGCGCCGGAACATGGCCTTGGCGACCGCGGGGCACGCGCCGAACACCTGGAATTCGATCGCCGACGTCACGAACTCCCTCTGCAGCGCCTCGACGGACGCGACGACGGCGTCGTCGTCGGTGGCGAGCCCCTCGCCGAAGCACATGGCGACGAGCACGCGGAACATGGCCCGATGCAGAAGCCCCTCGACGACAACGACCCCGTCGCGGTCCATCTGCGCCGCGACGGCAGCGACGAGCCCGCCACGGCGCACCGGCGCGCGCCGGCGTACCCGCACAGGTGCGACGGGTGGAACGCTCCGCCGGTGAGGTTGCGCCAGAGCGGACCGTACGCGCCGGAGGTGATGCTGTGCTGGCCGCTGGAGAAGACCCGGGAGGGGACGCTGGGCGGCGGCCTGTCGGCGAACGTCGCGCCGCGCTGCACCAGCACGCGGTGTGCCACGGCGTGGTCGGCGATGAAGATGGCTGGGCGGGACGGGAGCAGGTGCAGGGTGAACACCGGACCATACCGGGACCGGGCGGCGCAGATGACTCGCTCGATGCTGAAGTTGGTTCGGCCGAGGAAGAGGAGCGGGGTAACTAGCGACAGCAGCGGTTGTTAGCTAAGCTTGTGTTCACGAGTGATGTGAGAGCAGTGGTGAAGTTGGTTTGTGAGAAGGTTTAGCAGAATTTGAATAAGAGAGTTGGCGGGAACGGTTACTGGTGAGCAGGAGCGCGGTGACCGCGCTCACGGCGTCAGGCTGTTGGCGACGTTTGTTTCTGTCAATGTGTATCGTGTTGTAATTTGAATTCGGGTGTTGTAACCATGTGTGTGGGCTGCTGGTATAAGTAGCTGGTTGTACTAGGTGTGAGTTAGCGCCTTGGAGAACTTGAAAAATTGTTTGTACTCAAACTTGTGAGAAGTGAAAAAGGGCACTGTCCTCTCGGTGGACAGTTGCCAGTTCAAGGTGTACTTGTGCGTTCTGTGCGCGATCTTGATTTCTAGGGCTAGCCACCTTGGAATTGTGTGTGATTCGTGATCCTCTTTGTCAATAGCGGTGGTGGGCCAGTTCAAGTTGACTAAAATTGATTATAAAGTAGAAATGGACGATGACTTGATTGAAGTAGTTGAGAAAAGTACAATGAGAACCATTATGAGGGTGCAAAGGTCTGGGAATAGACTGTACAAAATTGAATCGAACACTGTAGAACCAGCTTGCTTCCAAGCTAAGAGTGATGATCTGTCTTGGTTGTGGCTTGGTAGATTGGGACATGTAAAATTTCAGTCTATTAAAATGTTAGCGCAAAAGGAAATGGCAAGGGGGGTTCCTTTGATTGAGCATCCAGATCAGGTTTGCCATTCATGTCTAGCAGCTAAGCAAACTAGACAGTCATTTCCTAAGTGTTCAAGTTGGAAAGCTGATGAACCATTGCAATTGATTCATGTTGATTTGTGTGGTCCTATTACACCTAAAACTGTTGGGGGGAGCAAGTACTTTATGCTTTTAGTGGATGATTGCACTAGATGGATGACAGTCTCTATTCTGAAAACAAAAGATCAAGCCAGTGATGCATTTGCAAAATTTAAAGCAGAAGCAGAAAATGAGTTGGGTTACAAGATAAAAATGGTTAGATCAGATAGAGGTGGTGAGTTTTTAGCAGCAGCTTTTAAGGATGTTTGTGAACTTGCTGGCATCAAAAGGCAGTTCACTGCACCCTACTCACCACAACAGAATGGTGTTGTTGAAAGGAGAGACAGGACTGTCATGGAGATGGCTAGAGCAATACTAAAATGCATGAGTGTTCCAGGTTGCTTTTGGGGTGAAGCTGTGAGACACTCAGTGTACTTGCTAAACAGGTTGCCTACAAAGGTGATGGGTTACAGGACACCTTTTGAAGGTTGGTGTGGAAGAAGACCACAACTTGGACATGTGAAAGTTTTTGGTTGCAGAGCAAATGTAAGGCCAGCAGTGCCTCATTTGAAGAAACTTGATGACAGGAGCATTGCAATGATCTATCTAGGGGTTGAGGAGGGTACTAAAGCTCACAGATTGTTCAATCCTAAGACAGAAAAATTGTAATAAGCAGAGATGTCATCTTTGAAGAAGCAACAGCTTGGGAATGGAACACTGAATTTGGTGAAGGTTCAGGGTTCAGAGAAGAAGATGTAGTGGATGACACATCACTACCATTCACTGGTGGTATTGTTGGTGGAAATAGCCAACATGGTGAACCAAGTGAGAGTTTAGGGGGAGCTGGTGAAACTGATGGAGGTGCAGAAGTCACAGGTTCAGTGGAACAATCAGTTCAACATGGGGCAGATGCTCATTCTGGTACTGTTGATGGTCAGGCAACAGAGTTAGAACCAGTTTCAGTACAAGGTGCAGATAATGATCATGGTGATGATCAAGGTAATGTTGACATGGATCATGACAGTAACTATGATGAACCACCTCTGAGATTTAGAAACCTCAATGAAGTGTATAAGGACAGTGTTGAGGTGGAGATGACCTATGACTCAGAAGTGGAGGTATTGTTGACTGTCATGGAAGAACCAAGTAGCTATCAAGAGGCAGCTGGTGATGGGAATTGGGTTGGGGCCATGGAGAGTGAGATCCAATCCATTAACAAGAACAAGACTTGGGAATTAGTTAAGTTACCAGCTGGGCATAAACCTATAGGGCTGAAGTGGGTTTACAAATTGAAGAAAAATGCAGAAGGATAGGTTGTGAAGTACAAGGCCAGATTAGTTGCTAAAGGCTATGTTCAAAAACAAGGAGTTGATTTTGAGGAGGTATTTGCTCCAGTGGCAAGGCTTGACACTATGAGACTTATCTTGGCAATAGTAGCTAATAGAGGTTGGCAGGTACATCATTTAGATGTGAAAACTGCATTTCTCAATGGTGAATTAGCAGAAGATGTCTATGTAAGCCAGCCAGAAGGATTTGTGCAGAAGGGCAAAGAGCAAATGGTGCTGAAATTGAGCAAGGCCTTATATGGGTTAAAGCAAGCACCAAGAGCTTGGAACATAAAGCTTGATAGCAGTTTGAAAAACCTTGGGTTTAGAAAGTGTCAGACAGAACCAGCAGTATATATCAGAGGGATAGGTCAGTCAACTCTGATGGTTGGGGTATATGTTGATGACCTGATAGTGACTGGTGGTCAACCAGAGGAGATTGTGAACTTCAAGAAGCAGATGACCTCGGTGTTTGATATGAGTGATCTTGGCAAATTATCATTCTATCTGGGGATTGAGGTTGAGCAGAAAGAAGATTACATAGCTATCAGACAGACAGGTTATGCAAAAAAATCCTGAGTCAGTTTGGAATGGCTGACTGCAATGCAACTAAGTGTCCAATGGATCCTGGAACCAAGCTTGATGCAGATAAGCAAGGACAGAGAATTGATGCTACTCACTTTACACTACTACAGAACTGACATCTAGTCCCGGTTGGAAACTGGTTTTAGTCCTGGTTTCCCAACTGGGACTAGCGTGCCGGGACTAAAGGTGGTGTTCTTTAGTCCCGGTTTGCCACAACCGGGACTAAAGATCCTTCCAGCTTTTAAAAAAATTAATGCCTCCCACCGCTGCGCTCTGTGAGATTCGAACCCAAGACCTCATGCACTGCCTCGCGCGTAGCTTACCACCCCACCTACACAACACATCTAACAATAGATGGGATGCTTTCCTTTTGAACTAACCCATCGGGGGACCTTTAATCCCGGTTAGTGTTACCAACCGGGACTAAAGGGTCCTTTAGTCCGGGTTGGTGTTACCAACCGGGACTAAAGGATCTACCTTTAGTCCCGGTTGGTCCGGGACTAAAGGTTGGAGGACTTTTAGTCCCGGTTGGTGGCTCCAACCGGGAGTAAAGAAACCTTTAGTCCCGGTTGATATTACCAACCGGGACTAAATGAACCTTTAGTCCCGGGGGAAAAAAATACCGAGGCTAATGCCAAATTGGGACATCGTTCTAAAGTCTGTTCTCTAGTAGTGTTAGGAGAATCATTGGCTGCTTGAGATACTTGCTGCATACCAGACCTGATCTCTCTTTTTCAGTTGGTATGGCAAGTAGGTTCATGGAAAAACCCACTGCTAAGCATCTCAATGCAGTGAAATAGATCCTAAGATACTTGAAAGGCACTTTGAACTATGGGTTGGTGTATACCCAAGAGAGGAAGCAAGAACTGTTGGTGGGTTACTCTGACAGTGATGTGGGAGGTGATGTTGTGGGTAGAAGAAGCACTAGTGGGATGGCATTCAATCTGAATGATAGCCTAGTGACTTGGAACTCACACAAAGAAAAAACAGTTGCACTGTCATCATGTGAAGCTGAGTTTATGGCTGCAACAGCAGCAGCTAAGCAGGCCTTGTGGCTCAGGAACTTTTTGGGAGAGATCACTGGAAACCAGCTGAAGGAAGTGACACTTATGGTTGATAATAATTCAGCAATAGCTCTGATGAAAAACCCAGTTTTCCATGGAAAGAGCAAACACATTGAAATCAAGTTTCATTTCATTCGTGAATGTGTTGAGCGTGGTCAGATTATGGTCAAGAGGGTGGGGACTTTGGAGCAGAAAGCTGATGCCTTGACTAAGCCACTTGTAGCAGTGAAGCTTGGTGTGATGATTCACTTGCTGGGAGTTCGTGATCTGGGTGAACGTCAAGCTTAGGGGGGAGATTGTTAGCTAAGCTTGTGTTCACGAGTGATGTGAGAGCAGTGGTGAAGTTGGTTTGTGAGAAGGTTCAGCAGAATTTGAATAAGAGAGTTGGCGGGAACGGTTACTAGTGAGCAGGAGCGCGGTGACCGCGCTCACGGCGTCAGGCTATTGGCGACGTTTGTTTCTGTCAATGTGTATCATGTTGTAATTTGAATTTGGGTGTTGTAACCATGTGTGTGGGCTGCTGGTATAAGTAGCTGGTTGTACTAGGTGTGAGTTAGCGCCTTGGAGAACTTGAAAAATTGTTTGTACTCAAACTTGTGAGAAGTGAAAAAGGGCACTGTCCTCTCGGTGGACAGTTGCCAGTTCAAGGTGTACTTGTGCGTTCTGTGCGCGATCTTGATTTCTAGGGCTAGCCACCTTGGAATTGTGTGTGATTCGTGATCCTCTTTGTCAATAGTGGTGGTGGGCCGGGCGGGAGCGGAGGTGGCAGCGGTTTTTCGGTGACCGTCGCCACCGAACGGAGGGAGGAGAGGAAGGTGATGGCAGTGAGGCAGACGGCTAAGGTGAGGGAGTAGTAGAGCAAGTCTTCCATGGTTGGCTGGCTGCAATGCAAGATTCGGAACGGAGAAGATGAGCGGCTTCCAGCCACATCATTTCGTTATTAACTGTACTCTCTGCATGTTACATGCTGCAATCGTTAATAGCAAGTGCGTGCGATCTCAACATTCAACAATCTGCCAGATTTGTTTTACATGTGCACATGACACATGCATGTAAGCATGCTCTTTTTTTCACTAAAAGCATATCACACATGTGATGACAAATCGCAGTGTTGCCGTCTCCAAAAGACAAGTTACTTAAGAAAAAAGAGTGTGTCTACTGGTCTGTCGACAAATTTTATGTGGCTAAATCTGTCATATTATTTATAAGGCTACGTCTAAAAAACGGCTGCTTTTAGGCTTCCTACACGGCCGCCTTCTTCTCCGACGCCAACAACTCCCTCTCCCCCGCCCTCCTCCTCTCCGGCGCCCCTCCTCTCTGATGGCCCTCTCCCCCACCGTTGCCACCACCACACCACTACGCGCTAGGGTTCGCCAGAGCTCCGCCATGGCCATGGATCGGAGCTCCTCCGCCCCGACCTGGCCTGGCCGCTTCCACCGCCGCCAGAGCCCCTAACTCCCCTCCAGCCAGCCCCACATCCTAGCCGCCGCCTTCCACCCCCAAACATTCCATTCTAAGCCCGCTGAAGTTGGGGAAGATGAGAGGGAGAGCTTGCTGGAACCCTAACTCGCAGACCCAGGAGGAGGAAGCCGCCTACCTCACCGGCGGCGCCGCCGCCAGAGCTAAACCCATTGGAACCCTAAGCCGACATGGATGGGGGCGCAAGGAGGTGGTGGGGCACAGGCATGGGGAGGAGCTCGCCGGGGAGCAGCTCACGGGGCGCCGGAGAGAGAGAGAGAGAGAGAGAGAGAGAGAGAGAGAGAGAGACTTGCGGGCGTTTGCGTGACTTGGGGAGGTGGCCGTGCGGTGTCCCTAGAAACAGACCACCGTGAATAAGTCATTACCTTTTTATAAATAGAACCCAGTAGACAGCTGACAGATTTAGTACAAAAAATATGTCAACAGATAAATAGCAAAAGTCTAAAAAAAACCCAGCTTCTTCCCTCTGCAGCTACTCTCGTAGAACTATTTTATAAATTAGTATTGATTGGTAGAACTTTACCTAAAAAATAGAAAAAATCAAAGCTCAAACTTCTTAAGAAGCTCCGTCAAAAGAGGACCGGTACGTGGTTGCTGTTAGAATTAGAGAGTGAGAGACAGGCGAGTGACGCAAATGATTTATGTGTCTTTCATTGAACAGTATTGTACATATATATACCAGATAGACAGTTATAAGTCTGAAAGAGAGAGAGGGGGCGAAAAGACACCATTTGGATTAATCCCTAATTGATCATTAATAAATAATTCTCAACACTCTCCCTCGATCAATTAGCTCCTTGGATGCTTCACTGTTCATTCATCGTGCATCATTATAAATCTTTGAAAAACCCTGTGGGAAAAATAAAGTAATATCGGTATACCAGGAAAAACTCCTTAAAACCCAGTGGAAAAAATAAGGAGAAACACCATGATATACAATCATCAATGTTATTAGACCCTTTGAGATAAACCCAAACTCTTAGTCTAAAAACACCTTGACCATAGGGTCAATATGCGTCAAATATCATCTTTCAAAAACCACAGTGGGGAAAAATAGATGATAAGCATATAACTTTATGTTGACATCGCCTCATCAAAAGCTTTACATGAGAAACCATAAATGGAAAACTCACATAAAGAAAAGAGTGCAATGCATTTTATGTCACAATATCATCCTCAAAAATCCCTGTGGGAAACAATGGATGATATGACATAACCTTGTGTTTATATTGCCTCATTAAAAACTTTATATGAGAAACCATAAGGGAAAAACTCATACAAAGAAAAGAGTGCAATATGATCTTTGCAACAAGTTATTAATCAGAGAAACTTTCCCCCTGATATTTGCAAATCTCGAAGTTAATTCATACCAATGCACTCACACACATAAGAAATGTGGAGTATGATAGACTCTGTGAATATCTCTGCGAGATTATCATAATACTTAGTTTGCAAATGTTCATATGCCCGTATTACCTATGGAACGGAACCATCTTAGTGCAAAAATATTGCAATATGTATAACTTGTCTCCATCTACACAACACAAGTTACATTACCTTCATAGATAGTGACCATTGATTCAATAGAATCAACACCACATAATTTCAGTATGTGATATATCATTCTGTCAAGCTATACACATTCATGTGAAGCCTTGTACAATATTAGAATAATAAATGGAATTGGCCATTAAATGTCTATTTAAAGACTCACAAAATGGTCTTTTCATATTCATGTAAAGCCTTTCAATGATCTGGAATTTGGGGATCTTATATATAGATAACCAGAATCACTATATCCAATCCAATCTGCCAGCATTTGGTAGGAGTAGAGCTGCTAGATAGCAAATCATTGCAAAAATAATATCCAGCCGGGTACTTATTGCAAGATATATTAGCTATCAATAGTATGGAGATAATGGACCACATGTCCCATGATCTCATCTCAATCACTATGGCATAAAACAATCTTCCTCTTTCTAGAGGTAGAACAACCATAGGATACCTTCATATTGAATCATTCAATATGATCTGGATATAGATAGCTTTTGTACAAAATCCTGAGAGAAGATGCTTGGATCATAAACACAAAATGAAAATTTGGTTTAGTCTGTATCTTCCATCTCAAACTTTGTCTTTAGATTATTATGTGTTATTAACATGTGTTCATCATCGATGATGTCAAGATTATTGACCATCATATGACATTATGAAATCCAATCAAGGACTTCAAAATGAACACACACTTGTAATCGATCTTGTATCCCCTCAGTTTAGGGAATACACACAACGTTGATTGTACCAAATTTGACTTAACTGCTTTAAGACATATATTGACTTAAGCAATACACAATATATGTTGTGATTTTATGTATGAGGATTGGGTATGTGAACTCCTTCCGAAAACTTCACAAATACACCAAATCAAGTGATCATATAAATATATGCAATCACTACATCTATCAACTATCAACTGCAAAAATAGATGCTTTTGTACTGCCAATCAAAAGGTAGTGTCTGAAATTTATAACACTTACTATGGAGAATAATTTGCATTGAAAATCAATGCATGAGCTTTGCGTAAACCCCATATGCTACTAATCTTGCATTTTATCTCACCACCACATTGTTCTCAATCCATTCTAGGATGAAAACACTTTTGTATCCCATAGTAAAGATACCTTCACATGTTAGCATCATAGCCTAAAACATCTCCTTTTTGGTGAGTAAGACTATCTCTGTATGTATTACATCACTCAACAAGTTCCAGTAAGAGTATTAAAACAATCTGTCATGGTCTTATTCACTGGATCACTTGGAATCTTGTATACAATTTATTCAGAGAAGTATGTGTCGACACATGTAGCCTTTCTATCATATAATTCTCTCGTCTATCAAAATTCAAAGTACCCTGAATGACTCATCATGACTTCCCAAAATGAGAGTCAGGGCTTTCTGATATCCCAGCATTAGTATTTAGGTGCACCTCTGAGCTAGGTTTGTGGATGACATCCATCCACTGGGCAATAACCTAAATTTACCCATAAGGTGTCACCAACCATATGTTGACCTGCATTTACTTCTTTAGAAGAAAACCTTCTATTGCTAGCATGATCAATAATCCCGCTTTATGGCCATACTTCTCCCCCTCTTATTTACAATTGGGAGTTGAGTGGTTTTACTTGGTACCACCACTCTTTCTGGCACATACTTGTAAAGGATTAACAAGTTTAAAAGACACCTTAGTAATCAATAAATGAATTTAACAGTTTATTTGCAATATTTTGCAATTAGTACGTGATCTTGAGCATGAAATGCTTTATGGATTCCAAATAATTTACTGGCATTATATATGGTACTTCAAATCTCCCCCTAATGCCTGGAAATGCTCATTATCAAAATAAACCAACATACAAGGCCATAAATAGATCCTCCATCAGAGGTTCTAGATACTTAACAATCGACGGAGATTGAAATCTCACATTGATCCCCAGTTTCCTGTGTGTACCCATCAATGTACGTACGCTGCGGTGGTGAGATTGCTTGTATACAATGTAACCCAATCTTACGCAAATAGGAAATCTTTATGGATTCCCACATACTAAATGCATATAGGGGATATGCAGTTAATCACAAGTCAGGAGTGTGTAAATCTGCCTAACCCCAACATGAAGTTAGCAAAATGGCAATTCACTAACTATGGTCCTACTATGATCTTGATGTCTTTCTCATAGATTCCATTTATTCTTTTAGATATGTAAATAAACTTTTGTTATACCAAACAATCGTCATTGTAGGCACAAAAATTCAGTAGTTTTCAGGATAATGAGCTCACAACATGAGCCATTATTTACCAAATGCATGGCTAAGTGTGGATACTTCACACACTCTAGATCATCTTATAGATGTATCTTCACAACCATGAAATGCCTGAACTATCCATACAATCTTTGTATCGGACCCACACATATTCTCTTGAAAACGATCAAGGAATCTAAGACATTCAATCTGATTTTAAGATAAGAGTGACTTAAAATCTATTTCCCTATGGCACTTATCGTATCCACACTTTGGGAAAATCATGACCAATAGGATTGTCAATAATTTTTCACCTCATCCCTTATGATGGCCAAGTTGATCATTCTAAATCCAGAATGCATCAATAGTGTGAAAAATTATCTTATACGTCGCATGTTGTACAGGGATGGTTGTATGCATAATACAACCAAAACGAGACTTATCTCATTACTTATATGCCATATCCAATGTTTTCTGTTTGTGTTTCCATACGAAAACACATTTGGATATCTCTATAATTTGGTAAGATACGAGTGTAATTTGGACATAATTAAACATCCTTAATTGCTAACTCGGTATCCATAGAAAGAATGATAGTGGCAAAATAGGTCAAACTATCGTTGCATCGCATCAGCGATGACCAAAATGATCCCCTCTTCTTGTCATAAGAACCAGGAACATTTTCCTTCCCTAGTTATAGAGTTTGTGGTACAAATGTCCACTAGGCGCATATCATTCCCCATTGAAATGATTGCCGAACAATCTATATACGACAATAATTCAATGAAATTCTCATATAATATATAGAAATCCATAAATATTATTGAGTATCAAATACATCAATATGATACCCACAATAGTTATGCATTGACAACAAGTATTACAACATATTCTGATGGACATTATCAAATAATATCAATGGACCATGAGATTATTCCAAATCTCAGTTATGCATTGACAACGAGTATTATAACATATTCTGATGAACATTATCAAATAATATCAATGGACCATGAGATTATTCCAAATCTCAAAGCAAGTCATTCAAAGCATATTCGATGCTCATGTTGTCCATGTATTTGAGGTTCTCTTATGAGAAAAAGAGGAGCGTTGTTACATGATCCCATAAGATCCAGCAAAAACAACCAACCTCTGTCACACCCAATTTTAAGGATAAAATTGAATGCACTAAACTCATGTGTGCCCAAGGATCAGTCACACACACAAGTTGACAAATTATATAAAGTATCATCATGGTGTATCTTACATCACGATTAATAACATCACATTGTCTTACACAACACAACGGAAGATAAAAAGATAACTCTCTCATGGAACTCCATCAGAGGGATGGTCAACTGGTTGACCACAAGCCTAAAAGTCCTCAGGAAACTCCTCATACACGTTGTCATCTGTTACCCATCCATGATTTTTATCCAAATATAGAAAGTAAACAAGCGTAAGTACTTCCCGTACTTAACAAGATAACATGGGGTTATGAAGCTCAAAAAAAATGACACTGGTTTACTATAGTTAGCACTATTAGTAAGTCAAGATTTTATTATCAAGTATTATCAAGTTATGCTTAAGCTCCCATTTAAACCCACATAATCAGATATCAGAATCATTTGCATCATATTATCATCGTATACCATCATAAATGAACATCAATAAGTAACCTATTATTCTGTGAGTTTTCTGGGCCGCTCGTGACCGTGAGCACGACTGTTATAATAGTTTGTAACCCTCTGCAGAGGTTGTGTACATTCACCGCGAGTCATGATTCCCTTATGCCCGGGTTAATTACTCCCATATCACTGCCAAGGTGAGCGGGCGGGGTACACTATGAAGCCATTTCATAGGTTTCTCTAACAAGTTAGGGCCGCTAGGTTTCCTCGGCAGGCAGATGTAGGAACCCCCCTTTCCTATGGCACAAATCCTTCGCGGCTATACACATAAGAACAGGGGCAGTCCTATACCCAACGTGGCAAGCCCCTTTTGCGCCATAAAGGTAACCTCTAACAAGCTAGAAAAGGTCCTATTACTGAGCTAAAGTCAGAGCCATATGACCCTCATGGTTGCACTGTCAGTCCCAGCTTTTGCCGATAGATAAGTCCTTATGGAGGGCCGAGAGCATCATGATCGAAAGACATTAGCTCCTTTGCCCTATAATTCAGTTGTTTAAAAGCCAATTTTACCTTTTTGTTCCGTAGAACCATCATTCATTATGTAAATCATGTATAGATACATTGAGCGCTAGCAAACTACCCATATGCATAGAACCCATAGGAGAACAAGGAACATGATAATCAAACACTAGGATGTCCTTACAGGTATCAAAATTAGACACATGCAAATGAGTAATTAATAAAGGTGAATAGGCATCAAGGTAGATCCCATGCTATACTTACCTTGGTTAACAAACTCCTGCTGGTCCTGCTGGTCGTCAAAGTACTCTTGGTCACCAACGTTCTCCTCACCGTCTGAACACGACCAACACGACAACATACAACATTTCAGGAACATTCAAGCAAAGCAAACAATTCTATAGTTAGAACAGTACACCAGCAGTACAGAAAACAAATTAAAATGTTTATGAAAATGTTCTATGTCTCGCTACGATCACGTCAACGCGAAGTTCACGAAAATCGGAGCTAAAACGCAAAAGTTATTCATTAAACGGGGTTTCCTATAGCAACTTATTTAATTAAACCTAACCATGAAATTTAAAAGTTACAAACTTGGTTAACAGTGGTACTAACATGTAGAGAACTTTATTACGAATCTAACGCAATTTGAACGGGTCAATTCGGAGCTAAAACGACGATTCTATGAGCAAAACAGTGCAATGGCATTTCTGTAAATACTAAAAACGTATTTTGGACTAAAACAGTATATTTTACGTTTTCAAAAGGAGAAAGCGTTCTAAGGAAATGTGTTTTGGACTGCGGGTTATATTCGGCTGAACTCGAGGGTCTCTTTAGCAAAACTACCACACAAAGGGGTATCGGCTTATGTGAGCCGTTGGATCAAGAACGACGGCTCAGAATAAATGGGAGGGAGAGAGAAAGAGGCGCCGGCTGGGAACACTGGCTCCGGCGGCGGCGCTGCCATTGCCGGCGGTGAGGACTCGCCGCCGCGATCGGTGCGGGGGCTACGTGCCACGGTTCGAAGAACCAAGGACACTAGGAAAGCGAGGGGGTGAAGGGGACCTCGGACAGGTTGATAAGGCGGCTAGAGGAGAGAGCCGAGACGGCGGTCGCCATAGCCGGCGATGCGGAGCTCTCAGGCGCATACGGCTAGGGCTCTAGAAGCCATGAAAATCAAAAGTAATGGCATGGGGAGAAAGAGGGGAGCAAGGGGCTTCTCACAGCGGGGAAAACGAAGACGAAGGAGGCTCAGGGACGGTGGGCCACGCGGAGGGGCGGACGGCGAACCACGACGCTCTTCGGCACGGCAGTTGCGGCTTCTGTGGTGCTCGGCGAGTGCAAAAACAGAGTGGGGAGCAACAGAGGGAGCGTGGCGAAGGGTTCGGCTCCCTTTTGTAGAGGCCAGGGCGTGGGGGGGGGCGCTCCCACGACAACGCGAAGTGGAGCGACGGCGGTTTCACCTTGACCGGGCGCGAACGCAGAACGTGCGGGGGGTTAGGGACAGCGCTGATATGTGGGCCCGAGCGGGCAGGGCTGAGGCGTGGGAAGGGCATGGCAGCAGTTGCCGTGTGGTGCTGGGCCAAGGGAGCGGCGGCGGTTGTGGTTGGCGCCCGAGTGGTGCTGGGCCGACCCAGGAGGAAAGCAGGAGGGAGGGGGCGAAGGTGAGCGGGCTGGCTCGGCCAGAGCGAGAAGGCCAGCGGGGAAAGAAAAATACCAAACGGGCCGAAAATGAGGAAGGGAGAGAGAAAGGAAAGAAATTCCTTTTCTTTTTCTAAATAAATTTTCGAAACTCATTTTCAAGTTGAATTTGAATTCAATTCAAATTTTAGTCAAAACTAATCATTACAAAAACAAATGTGCAGCAGCATGTATGCATCAACTTGTATCTATTCCATATGATGGTTTTTAATTTCACCAAAAATTATTATTTTCCTATATTGAAATGCACACATAATTGCTTAAATAAATCAAATTTACTATTTTAAAAGGATGCAAATTTTAGGGTGTTACAATTCTACCCCCCTTAAGATGAATCTAGTCCTCGAGACTCGGATGATTGCTTACTCAAACAGTTGGGGATAAGACTTTCGCAAATTCTCTTCTCTTTCCCAAGTAGCCTCATCCTCTATATATCGATTCCACTGTACCTTGCACATTTTTATAACTCTGCTCCTTGTAACCCTTTCTGCTGTCTGTAAGATCTTTATCGGATACTCTTCATATGTGAGATCTTCCTTAACAGCAAGTTCTTCTAAAGGAATCTGCTCTTCTGGTACTCGCAAACACTTCTTTAATTGAGATACATGAAACACATCGTGCACACCTGATAAACTCTCAAGCAGTTCCAACTAATAGGCTACTTCTCTACGTCTCTCTAGGATCTTGAAAGGTCCAATAAACCTCGGTGCCAACTTTCCCTTCATATTGAATCTTTTCACACTTCTCATTGGTGACACCTTCAAGTACACATAATCTCCAACTTTAAAAGTTAGCTCTCTTCTGCAAGTATCAACGTAACTCTTCTGTCGGGACTGAGCCACTCTCAAGTTGTCTCTAATCATTCTCACTTGTTCTCAACACAATAGCTTCACTTTGAAGTCTACCCCCCTTAAGGAAATGCTAGTTGAGGGACTCCAATAAGAAGCTGGCATACTACCTCCCGGTGAATTTACTAGTATGGGGTTTTTCATAGCACATAAAGGTATGCTATGCATTCTAACAAAAGCTTGGGAAATAAATGAATGCGAAGCACCGGAATCAAAAAGTACTGTAGTAGAGATAGAGTTGACGCTGAACGCACCCAACATGACTTCAGGCGTCTCTTGAGCTGCATCAGATGGCACATAGTTCACCTTCGCAGTGTGAGGTGGTCGGGCGTTGAACTTCTGATTGCCATTCTGGTTCTGAGGAGCTTGCTGGTTCTGCTTCTTTAGACATTGATGAGCATAGTGACCTATTTCTCCACAGCGGTAGCATGCATTAGGGTTATTGGGTGCACCACTCTTCGTAGGAGCATTGTTGGGCATTCCCTGGCATGTTGTTGGATTGCCGGTCTGTTGCGGGGGACGCTGATTACCATACTATTGTTGGTACTGAGGGCGTTGCTAGAACTGGTTACGCTGAGGATACTGATCACAATTTCTCTGGTTAGATGGTCCTTGATTCCTCTACTGAAAACCCTGCTAAGGATAGGCACGTGGGCGGGTGTTGCTTCCAAAAGCTTGCCCTTGAAGCCTCCTCTTCTTGGCTTCCATCTCTTTGCGCTTATCGTCAATCACAATGGCGCGGTTCACTAATGACTGAAAGTTAGGGTAGGTGTTGGACATTAGCTGGAGTTGCAGGCCATCGTAAAGTCCCTTGAGGAAACGGCATTGCTTCTCCTTATCCTCAGCCACATCATTTGGAGCATAGCGTGATAGTTGAGCAAACTTGTCATGATACTCCGCCACAGTCATTGATCCTTGCTTAAGGGGCCTGAATTCCTCTTGCTTCAATTCCACCAGTCCATCGGGGATATGATATGACCAGAAATTGTCTTTGAATTCTTGCCAGGTGATAGCAGGAGCGTTGTTAGGGCGTCCATACTGGAAAGAATCCCACCAATCCTGAGCTACTCCCTGGAGTTGACTAGAAGCATACAACACCTTCTCAAGATCATTGCATTGTGCTATGTTAAGTTGCTTTTCCACAGCACGCAACCAATCATCTGCCTCCAAAGGGTCTGAGGCATGGGTGAACATTGGTGGGCGGCTCTTCATGAATTCCCCACGCTTGTCTCTAACCTGAACAGGCGGTGGTCCTCTTGCAGGTTCGTTATCCAAGCGTTGCATCATGGCTTGCATTAAGTGCGCTTGCATTCCCATCAATTGTTCCATAGTCACTGGTGGCGGTGGTGGTGGATTTATGAGAGCATCACGTCCATGACCATGTCCTCTGCCTCTTTCTCCTCTTGCGGCCATCTGTTTTCCAACAAATATGCAAAATTTTAGAGATTTCTAAATTATAGAGAGCTTATAAAAGATAAGGAACAATGCTGAGAATTTTTTTTGGACAAGATTCAAATACAGCAGTCCAGTAAATCTGTCATAACTCAAGTTTCAGAGATCCAATAGAGGTGTACCAAGAATGATTAGAAAGCTTAGGAGATCAGCTACAACTTTTATTTAGATCACTTTTACAGATTCTGATATACACATGGTCAAAATAGCGTTAAACTGAATCTGTTCTGAGTTCCCATCTGCGCAGAAACATCAACTTGTGACAGCTAGATCTCACAAACCTGAATAGATATTGATATGATTCTAGAGACATTTGAAAGATACAGAAGTCTAGATATCTCCACAAAAATTTCAGAATTTTTGGCAGCCTAGATTTCGAGATACAATATAAAGAACACAGGCTGCTCTAGAAAATAGCACAGCAGAGATAAGATAAAACAACCCATCTACATTAAGACTTCTTCTAAACTTAAGGTTCAAACCTACGGAATTTATGGATATGCCCACAACTTCCAGCAATCAAACAAACTCCAAATCAACCAAGTTCACAATTAAAGACATCTGATCACTAAAGTTCATAAAGACACAACAAGACTAGACATGACACTCGAACTAACACGTCATAACTTTAAACAAGGCACCTAACTCCTATGGGGCGGTGTCAATCATGGTGAACGACCGGCGCTTCTTCTTGTAGATTGGTGGCAGCCTAAGTTGAGCACGCAGTTCATCAACTTGCTTCTGTAGGTGCCTCTCGGCCCTCTGTGATGCTTGTAGCTCTCTCTTGACCTCTTCATCTACCCCCTGCATGGCATGGACATGTTGCGCTGTTGCTTCCAGAGTTGGATCACTTTATGGTGGAGCCAGGACCTACCAGTTACCCTCATGATCATTACGAGGGAGGAACCTAAAATGATCCTCCTTCATGGCCTCAAAACGATGACCATGGTAGTAGATGTAAGCGTCCTGCGCTGCATCTTCGATGCCATCCAATGCATGAGCCCTTCTGGCAGTGGCACGGTGGACAGTCTCCACCTCATGTCCATTCTTTATGTCATTCCAGGCGGTGACAACCAGCTCTACCTTCCAAAAGGTTGCCTCCAAAGGATGCTGGTACTCTACACAGTGGTAGTTGATGGAGGCATGCAGATCGAGGTAGTAGTCATCCAGCATATGAGTAGGGAGGGTGTGGTAGTAGGCTGTCTCCGGGGCTGGCTTGAAGTAGTACTTGCACTTCTAGCCTATCTCCTCATCCACCACAGGGACAGCTGAGGATGGCACAAGCGTAGGTGAAGTAGCTGATGACTCCACTGGGGTAGCTACAATAGCATAGACAGGTGCAACAGCTGGAGTAGGAGCAGATGCAGGTGCAGGTGTCGGGGTAGCCATCCACTCCTCATCATCGAAGATGACCACAATCTCCTTCTCCGCATGTGGAGCACGGGGGGTGAACATGGCACGGTAGCCTACAGTGCTGAGGCGGGCGGTCTTCGGGTTACGAGACATCTAAAGATTTAGAGTAAGATAGAATTAGAATCAACAATTTTATATAATAGATTAAGGTATGAAAAGCATAAATATTTTAATAAAATAACAAGAATGAGACAGTAAGCAAGAAACTAGTGGAGCAAAGATGCTAAAACGACCATTTCTAACTAGGCTTGAGTCCTACAGTCAATACGGCTCTGATACCAATTTATCACACCCAATTTTAAGGATAAAATTGAATGCACTAAACTCATGTGTTCCTAGGGATCAGTCACACACACAAGTTGACAAATTATATAAAGTATCATCACGGTGTATCTTACATCACGATTAATAACATCACATTGTCTTACACAACACAGCGGAAGATAAAAAGATAACTCTCTCGTGGAACTCCATCACAGGGATGGTCAACTGGTTGACCACAAGCCTAAAAGTCCTCAGGAAACTCCTCATACACGTTGTCATCTGTTACCCATCTGGGATTTTTATCTAAATATAGAAAGTAAACAAGCGTAAGTACTTCCCGTACTTAACAAGATAACATGGGGTTATGAAGCTCAAAAAGGATGACACTGGTTTACTGCAGTTAGCACTTTAGTAAGTCCAGATTTTATTATCAAGTATTATCAAGTTATGCTTAAGCTCCCATTTAAACCCACATAATCAGATATCAGAATCATTTGCATCATATTATCATCGTATACCATCATAAATGAACATCAATAAGTAACCTATTATTCTGTGAGTTTTTTGGGCCACTCGTGACCGTGAGCACGGCTGTTATAACAGTTTGTAACCCTCTACAGAGGTTGTGCACATTCACCGCGAGTCATGATTCCCTTATGCCCGGGTTAATTACTCCCATATCACTACCAAGGTGAGCGGGCGGGGTACACTATGAAGCCATTTCATAGGTTTCTCTAATAAGTTAGGGCCGCTAGGTTTCCTTGGCAGGCAGATGTAGGAACCCCCCTTTCCTATGGCACAAATCCTTCGTGGCTATACACATAAGAACAGGGGCAGTCCTATACCCAACGTGGCAAGCCCCTTTTGCGCCATAAAGGTAACTTCAAACAAGCTAGAAAATGTCTTATTACTAAGCTAAAGTCAGAGCCATATGACCCTCACAGTTGCACTGTCAGTCCCAGCTTTTGCCGACAGATAAGTCCTTATGGAGGGCCGAGAGCATCATGATCGAAAGACATTAGCTCCTTCGCCCTATAATTCAGTTGTTTAAAAGCTAATTTTACCTTTTTGTTCCATAGAACCATCATTCATTATGTAAATCGTGTATAGATACATTGAGCGCTAGCAAACTACCCATATGCATAGAACCCATAGGAGAACAAGGAATAGGATAATGAAACACTAGGATGTCCTTACAGGTATCAAAATTAGACACATGCAAATGAGTAATTAATAAAGGTGAATAGGCATCAAGGTAGATCCCATGCTATACTTACCTTGGTTAACAAACTCCTACTGGTCCTGCTGGTCGTCAAAGTACTCTTGGTCACCAACGTTATCCTCACCGTCTGAACACAACCAACACGACAACATACAACATTTCAGGAACATTCATGCAAAGCAAACAATTCTATTGTTAGAACAGTACACCAGTAGTATAGAAAACAAATTAAAATGTTTATGAAAAGATTCTATGTCTCGCTACGATCACATCAACGCGAAGTTCACAAAAATCGGAGCTAAAACGTGAAAGTTATGAATTAAACGGGGTTTCCTATAGCAACTTATTTAATTAAACCTAACCATGAAATTTAAAAGTTGCAAACTTGGTTAACAGTGGTACTAACATGTAGAGAACTTTATTACAAATCTAACGCAATTTGAACGGGTCAATTCGGAGCTAAAACGACGATTCTATGAGCAAAACAGTGCAATGGCATTTATGTTAATACTGAAAATTTATTTTGAACTAAAACAGTATATTTTACGTTTTCAAAAGGAGAAAGTGTTCTAAGGAAATGTGTTTTGAACTGCGGGTTATATTTGGCCGAACTCGGGGGGTCTCTTTAGCAAAACTGCCACGCGAAGGGGTATCGGCTTATGTGAGCCATTGGATCAAGAACAGACGGCTCAGAATAAATGGGAGGGAGAGAGAAAGAGGCGCCGGCCGAGAACAGTGGCTCCGGCGGCGGCGCTGCCATTGCCGACGGCGAGGACTCACCGGCGCGATCGGTGCGGGGGCTATGGGCCACGGTTCGAAGAACCAAGGACACCGGGAAAGCGATGGGGTGAAGGGGACCTCGGACAGGCTAATAAGGCAGCTAGAGGAGAGAGCCGAGACGGTGGTCGCCATAGCCGGCGATGCGGAGCTCGCAGGCGCATACGGCTAGGGCTATAGAAGCCATGAAAATCGAAAGTAATGGCATGGGGAGAGAGAGGGGAACAAGGGGGTTCTCACCACGGGGAAAACAAAGACGGAGGAGGCTCAGGGACGGCGGGCCACGCGGAGGGGTGGATGGCGAACCACGGCGCTCTTCGGCGCGGTAGTTGCGGCTTCTGTGGTGCTCGACGAGTGCAAAAATAGAGCGGGGAGTAAAAGAGGGAGCGCGGCGAAGGGTTCGACTCCCTTTTGTAGAGGCCAGGGCACGGGGGGGGGGCTCCCACGACGACGTGAAGTGGAGCGGCAGTGGTTTCGCCTTGACCGGGTGCGGACGCTGGACGTGCGGGGGGTTAGGGACAACGCTGATGCGTGGGCCCTGAGCGGGCAGCGGCTGAGGTGCGGGAAGGGCGCGGCGGCAGTTGTCGTGCGGTGCTGGGACAACGGAGTGGCGGCGGTTGCGGTTGCCGCCCGAGTGGTGCTGGGCCGGCCCAGGAGGAAAGCAGGAGGGAGGGGGCGAAGGTGAGCGGGCCGGCTCGGCCAGAGCGAGAAGGCAGCGGGGAAAGAAAAAGGCCAAACGGGCCAAAAATGAGGAAGGGAGAGAGAAAAGAAAGAAATTCCTTTTCTTTTTCTAAATAAATTTTCTAAACTCATTTTCAAGTTGAATTTGAATTCAATTCAAATTTTAGTCAAAACTAATCATTACAAAAACAAATGTGCAGCAGCATGTATGCATCAACTTGTATCTATTCCTTATGATGGTTTTTAATTTCACCAAAAATTATTATTTTCCTATATTGAAATGCACACATAATTGCTTAAATAAATCAAATTTACTATTTTAAAAGGATGCAAATTTTAGGGTGTTACAACCTCCTAGGTAGCTTCAGATTTAAGATTGAAACATACTTCATATCTTATATCTTAGCTCATGTTTCATCCATTATAGACTTTTGATATAGATTAATTACAAACAAGAGTACGACATTGTTTAGTGATATGCTAAACACAATCACATATATGACATTACTCTGTTATTCTTGGGTTCACATTGTCATGACTCATTTGCACAATAGGCCTTTTGCTTCCGCCATTAGAAGCGAATTGTATGAACAATATGATCGTAGCCTTCCATAGTTTGAAAAACTAGAGACATGATCCACTCATGATTAGCCTTGAGCTATATGAGTCCATTTATTGTTCATAAAACTCTTGAAGACTAAGCCAAAAATTATGTGCATTTCCTTCCATAAGATATTCTTATAAAAAAAACTTTATGGATGTAGTACCTTAACAATAATAAGGCATGTTTTTTATCTATAATGAACGAGCAACTCACATTGAGGTTCACTAAATGCTTCCATTAGTCCATAGGACAAAACTAATATTAATGTCCACTGTCCATGTGGGATAGTGATGCCATCAAGAGCGAGTTCAACAAACTCCTCTAAAGTCAATATCCACAACATGTGACAAACCATTGGTTTAATTAATTTACATCCAAGGTAAACTAAAAATCACTATGGTGATATTGTAATACTAAAAAAATGCAATATTTTAGAATTTATATCTCATCATAGTTTTGGAGTACTATAGGTAATCACAAAAATTGTGTAGACCTTACAACAAATCTTCATAAATTTTGATATACACAAGGTAGATAATCTCTATGTCAAAGATAAAGAGTAGATCCTTATGGTAGGCAAATACATTGCTGCATAAGCACGGTCTCTAGGTAGGATAATTCATAAGTGAATTAAACGCAGCCAATGCTTAGATCTCTACCATCTTGTGTAATATGAAAATAAAATGATGAAAAAATTGTAGTAATCACTAAGATGTAGACCATTTGCCATTATCCAAAACCATTATTTTGGGTAAAAACACAGTGTAGGTAATCATCAAGTTTTAGAGAGACATGATGTAGACCTCTCAGTAATGGGTGATTAATCATTGCTATAGGCATGGTCTCTAGGCAAGATACTTCACAAGTGAATTAAACGTAGCCAATGCCATAGACTCTATTACCTTGTGTTAATTAACCAAAATAATCAAGATATATGATATATATTTAAATTTAATCTCATAGTAATTAATAGCATTTTAATTCTGAGGATAAGATTGTTAAATTGTCTTTGAAGAAACTTGCTAATTTAACATGTATGTGGTGCAAAATAGGGGTTTGGGTGCACCAACATACCAAATTCTATAATAGAATTACAAATGCGACAAGTATGTGGTGCCAAATAGGGGGTTTGGGTGCACCAACATACCAAATTCAATAACAAAGTCACAAATGTAACATGTATGTGGCGCAAAATTGGAGTTTGGGTGCACCAACATACTCCATTCTATAATAGAATCACAAATTGCATTGTACTATTATTGAATCAAAACACATATGTATAAGGGTTAATCGGATTCATGCCATTATAATTTTCGATGTTCAGAGAAACGTCATTACTATTCGTCTATTTTGAAGCATGCCATTATAATTCTTCGTTTCTCATAAAAATGCCACTGAATACGTATGGACACATCTGTAGGCGTATACGAAGACATATACTTCATCTCCCCTGTCACTGATACACGAGCCCCACATGTCATCTTCTTCCTCCTCTCCTCCTCTCTCTCGTGCTCTCTCTCTCTCAATCCTGATGCGGCCACGGCGGGCGCTGCCGGTGGTGGCGGCTGCGGGCTTGCGAGCGAGCCGACGAGCCACTGTCGTGACCCCGCGCGCCGCGGGAGAGCAGCCAGCGACGGGAGCGCCACAGCCGAGCAGCAGGACACGCCCGGTGCAGAGCTCGGCTCCTAGGCGAAGCGCCGAGGATGCGGCCGGCGTGGAGCTCGTGGCCTGATCGACGTGCTGCTGCTCGCCCGCTTGCTCGCCCGCGGCGTGCTGCTGCTGCTACTCGGACGCGTGCTGCTGCCGGCGTGCATCGCCGTGCTCGTGCGCCTCCGCTCAGGCCCGCATCGTCGCGCTCACCCGAGCCGCCGCGCTCGGAGCTCTGCTCGCTTGGGCTGACGCGCGAGCTCGCACGCACAGCCTCGCTTTGGTGCTCGCCACGCTGGTGCTCTACTCGGCCTCCGCTCTGGCCCACGCGTGCCACGCTCGTGTGCCATCTCCATGCACGCCCACGCATGAGCTCACACACGCCGCCGCGCTGGAGCTCTGCTAGCGCGCCTCCATGCGGGCCTGCGCCGCCGCGCGAGCTCGCACGCGCAGCCTCACTCTGGAGCTCGCCGCGCTGGTGCTCTGCTCGGCCTCCGCTCTCGCCGCGCCGCCGCGCTGGCCACGCTCGCGTGCCATCTCCATGCACGCCCGCGCACGAGCTCGCACGCGCAGCCACGCTCTGGAACTCGCCGCGCTGGAGCTCCTGCTCGGCGTGCTGCTGCTGCTGTTCGTGGCTGCCGGCGTGCTGCTGCTGCTGCTCACCATGGCCGTGGCTGCGTCGGGATGGAGAGAGAGGAGGAGAGGAGGAAGAAGAAGATGACATGTGGGGCCCGCATGTCAGTGACAGGGGTGATGAAGTATACGTCTTCATATACGCTTGCAGCTGGGCCCATGCTGTGTCTATACGTATTCAGTGGAATTTTTGTGGAAAACGAATTGTAATGGCATGCCTCAAAATAGGTGAATAATAATGGCGTTTCTCCGAACATCGAAAATTATAATGGCATTAATCCAATTAACCCTATGTACAATGGCATTAAACAACAGGTACAGAAAACATCAAGTAATTATACATATAAGACTGATGTTCTGCAGGAATTAAATTAGCTAAAACATAGGCAAATTAATTCTGCTACTGCTGAAAATAAAAATTAACAGAGATAACTATTTGTGTCGGGCCAAAACAGAGGGATTTTGGCCCGTACCAACAGTGACAGGCAGCACAGCCACTAGGGGCACGCGAGTGGGCCTTAACCTAGGCCTGGGTTGCCATATTGGCCCAGTTGGGAAACAGCGCAGGCGGGCTATATAAGCCGCCTGGTCCGAGCCGACGGGGCGCCTATCACCTGCTCCGAACCGAAGAGGCGGCGCCGCCGCTCATTAGCCTGGCATGTGCGGGTGCCGCCGCTGCCGGCCTGATGTGGGCGAGCGCCGCCACCAAGCACGTGTGAGCACCACCGCTACCAGTCTGGCGCGGGCGAGCGCCCGTGTTGCCGTCCTGGCGCAGGATGTTCATTGCGGCTAGGCGGGTTCGTGGTCAGCAGCGCCATCATTGACCGGGCACGCAGCCAACACGAGATGGCGCACAGGCACCCACTACTAGGTAAATCTTTTTTTTAGGGGCGGCTTAAGGTGATTAGTAGGGGCGATTTGGCCAGCCGCTCCTACTAAAACGTGGCTACAAAGCATGTATTTATAGGAGTGGTTTCCAGACCGTCCCTATAAATCGATTTGTAGAGGCGGCTGGTGTTATCAGTCGTTCCTACAAATCGATTTATGGGGGCGGCTGGTGTTATCAGCCGCCTCTACAAAATCAATTTGTAGGGACGGCTGTAGTACCAGTCGCCCTATAATACTTGTTTGTAGGGGCGGTTCAGTCTAGAACCGCTCCTACAATACATTTTTCCACAAAAAAAATTCAAATTTACAATTTAAATTCGACCAGAATATATATATATATATATATATATATATATATATATATATATATATATATATATATTTCAAATCTGATCAGAACATATATAATTCAAATTTGACCACAAGCACAAGAACACAAGGTGTTAGTACCGATGATTTCTACCTAAGTGAACGTGACATATATAATCAAGATCCTCTTTTTTTCTTTGAAGCTCATAAGCTTCAAGCGAAGTGATGCTAACCTACAATTATGCCATCTCAGCAGAAAATAAAGCCTCTAATCTTATTTAGAGCTATGCCATTACTGAGGATTAAAGCATGAAACAACACTGATTAAGTGCCTACAGAAGGTCATATAGAAGCTGGTATGAACTGCATGGATCATGAGACCTTAGATGGATGGGCCAGGAATTTAAAAGCTTGTAGAAGCTCATATAGGAACAACTGACATAGCTGAATGACTACTCCATGATGATTGAAATGTTTTATCGTACCTTACATTTGCAAAATCTCCCTTGCATTCCAAGCACTGAAGAGAAAGCCTTTTGTGCCATACTCCACAAAGAGAACGAAAAGGAAATCTGAAAAAAAAGAAAAAAAAAGATAGCAACTTATGGAGCAAAAGTTTTGATCATGAATTCACCATAGGGCATTTTTAATGAGTTCCAGGTAGTTTCAAGCAGTGGTTCAGAAGAAACACAAGTTAGTAAACGGTGGGTATATAACTAAAGAGAGCCTAAACAAAATCTTAAAAAAATAAATAAGATAGTAACCTATGGAGCTAAAGTGTTGTTTCCAAATTCACAAAAACTTAGGCACTGTTAATGAGTTCCAAGTTATTTGAAGCCGCAATTGAGAAGAAACAGAAGTAAATAAAATATGGGTATACAACTAAAGCCCTCAGTGTGTGCGCCTAGTTGCATCTAAAAAAAATGTGGGGCTGAGTGCTAATTGAGAGAACAAATGGCCTTGTTATGGAACTGTAAAATTCAGCTCTGGATCATGTACCCCTAAATTCCTTGATCTACATCATTTTTTTGATAGGAAGCAGAAATAGTGATCAGAATTATGAGGTATGCAAGCAAATAAAAGACTTCCAATTTTACAACCAAAGACACATATACTGAAGTAAATAAAAAAACAGTAAAGAAAATTAACCTTTGAACAGCCGGTTACTAGGCGACATTTGCTATGAGCTGAAGAAAGCCTCAAGCCGTGTGCAACCTCCAATTTAGCAACCTTCATACATAAGACATATGCACGAGAGAAGTTAGTTGCCAAAAAAAGAGCTCTTCCATAACTTCATAAAATCTACCTGCACAAGCCTAGAGCAGTAGAGAAGAATGACAGATAAACTATTACACCTGTAAGTGACGTGAAAATCAACAAATTCATTTATAACATAAGCAAGAATAAAACGGAGAAATGAAACTAAAGCATGTAATTGTTAATACAGAAAGTACAATCTTCAGTGTAGTCCTAAGAGAAGGCAAGACCATAAATAATTTATTTTAGCTCTGAAAGTTGATGGAAAGGGAATTATTTGCTTGAAGGGGCTTTCCAAAAAGCTGACTATAACGACAATAGCTGAGAACCCACCTTTGAGACAATGGTTCCATTATCCGCCTAAACTTGTCAAAACTTGGGGGTGTTGACAAATGCACAAACAAGAAGGGTGTAGTCCGATGTCCAATCGGCTCGATACTCAGCACCCATGTTCAATGGTTGTCAACAAAACGTGCTCCTCTCGGGGTTCACGAACCCTGACAGCACAAACACCACCCCATCGTACATAGATGTATGAAATCACCAATGCAGAACAGTATACATGCATATATCTGATTGCAGCTGTGGCGAATAGATAGGTACCAAAAGTTTTGAGAAATCAGGCCCTTTCTGAGCCTTCTGGAAGGTGCCTGCATGTTTCTTCTTGGTTGAATCATCCTCTCCATCTTTAGAAGAACCCATCGAAGACGGGAGGCTTCTCTTGGAACCGGACATTTTTTTGAGCAACCGAACTACACCACTCTGCAGATTGGACGATATTATTGTGCGCGCTGAACAACACCCATGTACACCCGATAATTTTTGCAAGAAATAAAAAAAATCAAAGTTGGTAAGCATAATACATTTATACACTTAAAACTTGCAATTAGATCAGATCTAATTACAGATAGCCGAATAGCTTAGTCAGGGCTTAGGTGCTCGGTTTCGCGCAGTAGGAAGGGAAATGAAGCAGATAGCCAACATAGTCAGGGTTTGGGTGCTAGGTTTCGCGCAGCAGGAAGGGAAACGAAGGGGCCGGCATACCTGGGTGCTTGTTGCCGGTGAAGGGCATAGCGAAGAATTGGGCACCGCGGCGGCGGCGTGGCGTATGCGCCGATGGGCGGCCAAACCCTAGGACAGCGTGGCCGCGCCAGAGGCCATCTGTCTAGGTCGACGTGCCAGCTCAGGGGCCGGAGAGAAGGCCACGGCGTTCGGAGGAGGCGACCTCGCCGGGGGGCGACGACGGTGGTTGACGCACCCGAGCGCAGCGGCCGGGGGGCGCCGTCGAGCCACCTGCGCCTCGCACGGGGAGCCAGCGGTGGGGGGTCGACCGGGACGACGCGAGGGAGGAGGAAGAGGAGGGGGGGCGCAGTTGCCGCGCCGCGCGCGCTAGCGGCCATCGCCCTGTCGGCGTCGGGAGAGCGAGGGAGGGAGAAAGCGAAGAAGAGAACGGAGGGGGTGAGAAGAAGCCTCTGGAACAACAAGCTGAAGCCGAGTATTTATTTGTTGGGTTATTTGATTGCAGTCTATTGTACGTGCAGCATTTGTAGAGGCGGCTGGTGATTGAGCCGCCCTTACAAATCGCAACACCGGGAGCGGTTGGCGAGTGAGCCGCCCCTACAAATCGACCCATTTGTAGGGGCGGCTCGTATCAACAGCCGTCCCTACTGTGCCATTTGTAGGGGCGACTGGTCTCGTGGGTCCCGAGCACACCCACTGTAGGGCTCCATTCCCAGTCGCCCCTAAAAAAAATCTATCCATTGCTACGAACTTTTTTTTTTGTAGCAGTGACCGCCGCCGCCCTTGCCTGGCACGTGTGGGCGGCGCTCCGCGGTCGGTCGGGCATGCGGGCCCTGGTGCACCGGCACTGCTACCAGCCGGGCGCTCGGCCACAACCACCGTCATGATGCGCCTGGCCTCCGGTGCTTGCCAAACGCCGTTCCTGTCTCGGACCGGCGAGCACGCTGCCACAGACAGGCGTGCAACCGCCACCGCAGGCCAAGCCCGGGCACCAGGTCTCCACAACGGCCATTGCCATGGAGAGGTAAGAACTCAATGAATTGAAGAAATTCACATATATGCTTATGGATTTGTGTGTCCAGACGCTTTTCCACTCCTTGCGTGTTTCTTCATCAAAGAATGCAAGCGTCCACCTTTTTCTTCAATCGGATTGCTGTTCTCTTGCCTTCTAGGTCGGATTTGCAGGCCACAGTGCCACTGATTCGTCCATCTCCATGTTTGTTGCAGATGTTGAAGACCACCGACCGTGTGAGAGGAGAACGAAGACTTGATTTCCGATTGGAGTGTAGGCCGCCGACCTCGACTGCCAACGTCCTCTTTTGTTCATATATTTGGAGATCAATTTCTTGTAGACGCGGGCAAGTTTGCCTCTTCTTCTGTGACTTGTGTCACCGTTGATCTCCACAAGTGCAGGCGAAGCTAAAAATCAAGAGATACCAGTGGCCTCTTGTCTCCTTTCTTCAGTACGGCAAGATACCTGTTCTTCAGTTCTTGCAATGGAGAAGAACACCAGCGTCGATCTCGTCCGTTGCTCGCATGGAGCCAGCCCTGAAGTCGGTCGCCATCACCAGCGCACGTCCGCTGGATAGCGTTTTCTACTCCATCGATGAACGCTTCTGGCCTGATGTTCTTGTTCGATCGATGGACGCTTCAGGACTATGATGGACAATTGGACAGAAGCCATCGAGTTTCGGAAGTCACCGAGCTCAACGAAGAGCGGTGCTGATAACGTGTTAGAATTAGAAAGCGGGAATGCAAATGATCTCTGTAGAGAGAGAGGTGTGTGAAAAGACACCATTTGGATTAATCACTAATTGGTCATTAATAAATAATTCTCAACAGTTGCATTACTCTAAACTCGGATGCAAAATTTAGTTTATAGTTACAATTACGAATAAACTTTGAATATAACAAATCTAAAAAATAGTGCGAAAGCTTCTACGTTGCAGCTACGGGAGTAGCTATGCATTGCTTTGGGGACGATTCCTCCTTTTTTCTCCTGGTGATGAAAAGAGCGTGCGCCTGCCCAATTGGACGTGACCTAGTTTTTATGATATTTTTCTTCTTTTTTCCTAATGATATTTCCCTCTATTTCCTTTCTTCACGTAGATATTGTTTTGTTCACTTCACAGTTTCATTATTGGGTATGATTCACTACTAGAACAATATAAGATATATATCGAAGCAAGAAAAATTCACTGCTAGAATTAGTCCAAAGTATACAATGCAACAATAATTTTTCGCAGTTGATACATACAATTGAATATAATATAGAATAGGACTAATTCAATAATTGAAACAACCAAATATACCATAGAACAATGAGTTTTTCTACATAATATACCATGGTGGAACAATAAGTTTTTTCACTATAGACTACGGTGACAATCCAAAATATATCATAAAAGCAGTATTTTTTCATAACCGGAAACAACTCAAAATATACCATACAATAATGGATTTTCATAACTAACAATCAAATATACTATGAAGTATCCATTTTCTACCCTGTGAACAGTCCAAATTGTACCACTTAATAATGACTGTTCACTACTAGAACAATATAAAACATAACACAAAAAATCAATTGTTAAAGAATTTTAAAATATAAACTATGAAAAGTATATTTTCATCAACGGAGCAATCAATTACATGCTTATTTATATTTTGTTATAAGAAATATGCTTAAAAGGAAAAAAACATGAAGTCAAAATAAAATTAACAAGCAGGTGAATAGAAAAGAAAAATAAAAGAAAGAAGAATAAAAAAGAAAAGAGAAAACAAAATAGGGAAATGGGCCGCATGTAATCCCACCTGTGCGTTTTGTTTGGTCACAACTTACAGAAAAAAAGGACGTACACTCTTCAAGCAACAAAATTAGACGTCCCTCCAACGAAAAAGTCCATTTTACATCCCTCGATTATATTTGAAGTCTAGTTTTTCTCCCTGACTTCAAAACATGGTAAACCACCTCCCTCAACTTTTAAAATTGTTCATTTTACCTCCCTGACCCGGTTATAGGTGGTTTTAAAAGACGGTTTTGTCTTTTTAGTTTAAAAATAAATCCAGTAAATACCTAATGAGGTTTTTGAACCACGAAAAATATCTCTAAGCTTCTAAAAATTCTGAGAAAAATACTAAAGATGGATTAGGACACGAGAAACCTAAATAATATATTTATATCTTGTGAAAATATCTCTAGAATCTTTTTAAAAATTGATTTAGCTCTAGGAAAATAAAAAAAATATCCAAAAAAATCTAGAAAACTACCAAAATATATTTGCTCACTCCAAGACCCCAAATGGGTGCGAAGGGCTCGCTCGAAATGCTGTATTTGCTCACTCAGTGAATGATAATAATAATCCTGAAAACGCCTCTAAAGTTGCATTTATTTGGAACAGTTGAAGATGAAACATTGGAGGAAACCAAATCTTGTGCTGTGCATGCAGCTGGAGATTTGGTTCCCGCCAACACTCACCTTCAGCTTCCAAATTCTTCACAGAAGTCTCGTCTAACTGCTGCACTGCACCAGTGCACCTACACATCATTTGATCAACTGGACATGAGATATTGGAGGAAACCAAGTCTTGTCTTGCTTCCGCAACCAGATTTGGTTCCATCCAATTCTCGAATTCAGTTGCCAAAGTTTCAGCTCAGAGTTGTCACCCGAGCCAAAGCTAACTCATCACACACATGTCCTTGATTTTGCAATGGCTACTGATAGAGGCGCTGAAGATAAGATGTTGGAGAAAACTGTACTCCTGAAACTGTCTGTCACGGAACGGAAGGCACGGCAGAGTTCAGTTTCCTACAACTCTTACCTTCAGGGCTAGCTAATGAAATGTCTGGGCTGCGATGCTTCGAGCTTATGCTGCTGCTGCTGCTGCCCTTTTATACACACAGCTCAACCGGAAGATCATGTGCTGCTCTGTTCTGATATTCTCTATCATGATTCATGAGTAGTGCATGTCCAGAAAAAAGGTTCTGAAGAACAGTTATGCTTTCTAACAAACTCTGACCAGAAATATCCTTGCCGTGCCTTTTGTATTTCATTTCAGGCATTCTGCTTCCTGCAACTCAGGCCTTAGATAAAAGTTTTCATCTACACGGCATGATCCATTTCATTTAAATGGTGTCAATGCTGAAGGTAAACATAATCAAATCTTAAACTGCTGCTATCTTATCTTTAATCTTTTTCTTCGTGAGATGTTAATGCCAATAATCCATACGGACAACCACTTCTACAGAAACCTTTTTAGTTATTATGTGCTGCTTCATAGTAGCTGAAGAGGAAAATTGTACAGAAAGGCAAAGGCAGGAACAGCAGGACAGTCAATAAAGTATTACCAGGACAAGTGTCTTTCTTTATGAATTATGATACCTTTCTGTATGTCCTCCAGATTGGTTGGATGCAGGTTTTCTGCTCTCTCTCTCTCTCTCTCTCTCTCATACAAGTTGTTAACCGGGATTAAGGCAGAGATCAGTATCACAGTATGTAACCTTTAGTGGACCACATTTGACGCCCCTGCCCTTTGAGGTAGGGTATACTTAGCTACAGGCTCAAGATTCCTAGATCAACCCAAAGGGCAAATATTTATATATTTCTGTCTTTGATGTAGGAGCAGGGGGATCTGCTATTCAATGCATTAAGAACGGGTAGAAATATTTATGTTTTAAATTAAAAAATATTAAAGAGCACTTCTGGGGTGGATCTAGAATAAAAATGCATTGATGTCATTAGCGTTGTGATAAGTATGATTATTTGTATTGTTCCCTCTTGAAGTAAGAATACTTACCTCTTGGATGTGAAAATTCCATTGTTGTCAAGTGACAACATTGAAATAGCCCAGCTCTGCCCCAGCTATGACTATGAGATGTGAGTTAATCTGATACACTATTTTGACTAACTCAAATTCACTGGAATTACAATCAGATGGCTTTTAGCATGTAGAGGAAAGGTACCAAGGTTTCACGTGCATACGAAAATGACAAAACATTTCAATCAAGTAGGGCCACAATATGGTCCGAGTGAAGAATTCTTGTGACCACAAATTTAACACGTGGCAACTTTCCTTGTCGAGATGCTGCTCCGATTTAGTAGCCAATAAAAAGTTTAAAACATGACACATTCATGCATATGTATATGCATATATATCGAAAATATATAATGAATTAGCAATCAACTGATACAGAAGTAGGACACTGCTACAAACTAAACCTGACATTCTCAAATTAAATGGTAAAATAGGTGTCCAGTAATTTTGTGAGGATCTAAAGTTCAAAACATGCTGTGAAACCAGGGGCTTATGTTGCATATTAAAAATTCAGATGCATGAATGAGATATATAATAATAATATATATTCTAAATCTGGTGTTCATGGCATTCTCTTTCCATGCTCTGCTAAATTTGCCTTTTTTTATTCTTCCATTATTCGGCATGTTCGCTGGTTAGTTTCTAGGCTGATTTGGACTGGCTGGTGCTGGTTTATTGTGAGAGGAAAATACTGTTGGCTGACTGAAACCAACAAACGCACAGACTAATTGTTTCTCGTCTCTAGTCTCTAACTGCATTAAAGCAAAGCAACAAAGTGAATGGGAATGAAAAGAAAACCTTGCTGTTATATATGATAAATATATTATAGTTATATTCAGGAGTAGATAAATTCCCCCAATGGACAGGCAGAATTTATAAAATCAACTGAAATAATATTTTTCTCTTACAACGAATCAGCCAGAACAATATTTCAACTTATTTTTCAGCGAAGCCATGGAGGCCAATAACACCTTCCCCGCTTGTGCACACCAATTATTGCTGTTCCATCCAAATCACAAAACACCAACACCTATCCCCACCTCAGCAACTGACATGGTGGACCCATGCAAGCTGACCCCACTGTCATACAGCACGTCCCCATAAAATAACCACCCAGCGAACCCGCCGCTCCGTTGGTCCGACGTGCCCGTGCCGTTAGAAGCGCCCCCACCCGTCACGGGCGCACTGTACCAACGGGCCCACACGTCATGCCCAGCCACGCGCCGCACGACCGCGCTTCGCGGCCGGCCTCCCCCCACCGATGCGTGGGCCCAGGAGGACGCGCTGGCCCACCGGTCAGAGACCTGGCCGCGGGTATAAACGCGCCGGTTGCCCAGCAGACACTGCAGCAGCAGGAGTCGGTCGGCAAGCAGAGCCTCCTTGCGAACGCAACCACCGCTTCGGATTCGCCGGCCGCCGCTTCGCTTCGCCTCTTCCTCGTCCACGGCAACCAACCATCGAGATATTGGCGGGGCGCCGATGCTCCACGACTCCCTGTAGCGCGTTGCGGATGGTGTGGCCTGTCAGGCTCGCTGCCGCCGCTTGGGGATCTGGGCTGCTGCCGGACCGGGAGCGGCGGTTGTGACCGGCGCCGGCGATGGCGACGTCGGCGAAGGAGAGGAAGCTGAGCAGGCTCGGGAGCTGTAAGGTTACTGCAGCGGTAGGAAGTGGCGGAGGCGGGGGTTCCCCTGCCGCGAGGGGCCACCGGTCGCCGTCGGCGGCGGCGCCGCCGCAGCGGCGTGTCTTCGCGGCGCTCTTCGCGTTCCTGTGCGCCGGCGTAGTCGTCCTCGGCGGCGTGCACGTCATTGGAGGTGAGCCTTCCTCCCCATTTGCCTCCTCACTGGACTTTCTGCCTTCTCCTGGCGTGAATTATTGGATAGGTGGGGTTTAGGTGGGTCGCGGGAATTGTATTGTCACGAGAATCGTGTGCTTGGAGCGTGGTGGGATTAACAATGATTTGGGCGAGAAAGTTCTCATTTTTAGATACGATTTTGGTATGTGTTTGGTGTTCGTTGTTGAGAAGGTGAGGAAAAAGACGGTTCCTTTTTGTTGGGGGCGTTGCGGTAGATCTGATGTGGTCTTACCACTCCCGGCAAAATTGCAAATTTTCTCCTTGGATTCTGTCCGTTTGTTAATGATTTCATTGGAAACGCGCCAGTGGCACCTGGGTTGGAATGTTAGCAAGTGAATACATTATACTAGTGATGGTGTTTGCTTTTGACTGATTGTTACTAGAACAGGAAAAGCTCACGCCATCACATGAAGAATGTGTGTGTTGGTGTTTCTGATTTCAAGCATGCTGAATTCGCTTCGTTTGTTTCTTCTCTACACGAGGTGCTGATGTTCTTGTCTCTGATGCAGCATCGTTCCGGCCGGTGCTCAGGACTGCGTGGCCGTCGGCGACCCTGAACGCCATTTCCTCTGATGCCAGAGCGCAGCAAGCTGGCAGCAGCGCCGACACCGTGTTGCCGTCAGTCCAAATCCAGCACGCGGTTGCCTTTCCGGACCGTGTTCTCCTAATCCTCAAGGACGGGTCGTCGCTGCCAGCTCCTCAGCGGTTTGAGTGCTTGTACTCCCCTGCCAACTTTTCGGAGCTGCGCCGACCACCCCTCTTGGCCGCCTCCTTGCCTGATGGACCCAGCCTCGTCCATTGCCCTGCCGAGCCATCTGGTGTGGATGTCTCTCTGTCACTGTCCCTGTCACCTCCGGTGGCGCCGCTACAATGGGACAGGCTTGTGTACACTGCACTTGTCGACAGCAGGGACAACTCCACCATTGTGTTCGCCAAGGGGATGAACCTACGGCCAGGCCGTTTGGGTGTGGCGTCGAGGTATCAGTGTGTCTTTGGCCGTGACCTGTCAAAGCCAAAGCATGTGCTCACATCCCCTGTGATTTCTGCTGCACAAGAGATTTTCCGGTGTGTGACACCAGTTCGCATTCGCCGGTATCTCAGGATGACAACTGATCCCAATGGCAATGGCAATGGAGATAGTGATGGCAAGCCTATGTTGGTCTCCATCAGGACGAAAGGACAAAGAGACTCTACGCCGCCCTCAATTGCTGAACCTGAGCCACTTCCTCGGTATAACAGGCATCGACGGCAAAAGGCACACTCAATGTGTGTATGCACCATGCTTCGCAACCAGGCAAGGTTCCTCCGGGAATGGATCATCTACCACTCACATATCGGTGTGGAACGGTGGTTCATCTATGACAACAGCAGTGATGATGACATTGAGCAGGTCCTCAGTACCATGGATCCATCAAGGTACAATGTGACACGCCATCTGTGGCCATGGATGAAGTCTCAGGAGGCTGGCTTCGCACATTGTGCTCTTAGGGCCCGAGAGAGCTGTGAGTGGGTGGGGTTCATCGACATCGACGAGTTCTTGCACTTCCCTGGCAACCAGACTCTACCAGATATTCTCCAGAACTACTCAAACAGGCCACGGATTGGTGAGCTCAGGACTGCGTGCCACAGCTTTGGTCCCTCAGGTCGGACTAAAATTCCCAAGAAAGGCGTTACAACAGGTTACACCTGCAGGCTCGCTGCACCAGAGCGCCACAAGTCAATTGTCAGGCCGGACGCACTAAACCCATCACTCATCAATGTGGTGCACCACTTCCATCTGAAAGAAGGTGTGAGGTATGTGAACATTGGTCAGAGTGCGATGCTCATCAACCACTACAAGTATCAAGTTTGGGAGGTGTTCAAGGATAAGTTTTCTGGGCGTGTCGCGACCTATGTTGCTGATTGGCAGGACGAGGAGAACGTTGGATCCAGGGACAGGGCACCAGGATTGGGGACCAAGCCGGTGGAACCAGAGGATTGGCCGTGTCGGTTCTGTGAAGTATATGATACCGGTCTTAAAGATTTTGTGCATAAAGCGTTCACAGATCCAGCCACTGGAAGTCTTCCATGGTAGATGATGGGTAAACATTGTATTTGATCCATGGTAGATGATGGGTATACACAGACAGGGAAAGAAACACAAAAGGAGTTAGGTAGAAGACTGGTTTGCTCTTTGTTAAATTTAGTCTTAAGGTTTTCTTTTCCTGTTCTTATTTCTTTTAGAGCCATCCATTTTTTTACATATCTAAGGAAAGGATTCTTTTGTAGAATGTAGATAAAGATAGGTAGCACGTTCACTGTAAGTTTTCTTGATGAAAGAGGGAATGAATAGGATGACTACTTGACTTTCTTTCTTCTTCTGACGTTTTATTACATTGCAGTATGCTCTCAAACCTCGATAGATATTGTCACCAAGTCTGCGATTGTGAACATTTTTTTTTTCTGGAGAAAACTACACTCAATTCTGTAAGCACAAGCTGTAGTTTGTGTTGAAGAAAAGGATGGTGCACCTTCCTTGCACCTTGCTGTAGTAGTGGTCCTGATCCTGAAAGAATATTTGTCCCCTCAGTGAAAAACCACACAGAACATTGTGGTTTTGCTGTTTTTTCACTTTACATTTACACAATTGCAACTTTATGTGTTGAGCATCTTTAGCTGTAACTTATAGCATTGTGTCAAGGGCATCGGGCTCTAGGGTAGCTGGCCCTCGACTACGGAGTTCGTAGTCTCGTTCCGTCGTCTAGGGCGAGGTTTTTCCCCTCAGCAGACCTAGGCTTGTTTGAGAAGAGATGGAAGATTAGATGATAATATATTGCTTATCCCATAAGGGTTCTCCGTACAATAATATATAGCATGTGGCTTTCTAATAAAAGGAAACAAACTCTTCTAATAAAAGGAAACCAACTCTCCTAAATAAAAGGAAACCAATCAAACTAGAATTCCTGCTGCCTCCGCGCGCTCCGCGTCACGGCGCACGTCGCGAGCGCGCCTCCTCTCGTACGGACGGCCCCACATGACACATTGGGAAAGCATCTTCTTGCATCAAATCAGCATGTTTCCAAGGAAAAGGAAAGAACCAGACCAACCGCCAGATCACTCTCATAACGATTGTTTTCTTCCCCATCTTTGGTTCCTGAGCTTTCAGCCGTTAGCCCACAAAACCTGACACACAGATATTAGATAAGCACAGGCTATGAGGCTAGATAAAACCTAGGCTTCTTTCCTCTTCTATTTTTTTGTGTGCATCATTGATCTTTACTTTATCATCTAAAGTCCGATGACAGGGTGGCATTGCCGGGACTGGATCAAGGTCCCAGTTCCTTTTTTGTACTACTATTCCTAGGTTTATCAGGACAGGCTTGAGGCTTCTCATAGTGAAGTCAAAAGCAAGGGGAAGCAAACAGGGACAGCCTTTGCAGTATCCTTTTCTAAGACCCACCTTGTTCCTGATGTTAGTTTATCTGTAGTAATCAAGGAAAACTGTGGGCAACAATGCAAAGGCTGGCACAAGTGTGTTCGTCGGTTTGGTGATGTTGCCATCTGAAGGTGGCTCCGAAAGAGGTGAGCGTGGCCTGTAGAGTAAACTACAAATCTGAGCTGCAGTCTTGTACCACCTACCACGTCAGAATAGTATTATATAGGGCTGAAAATAAAATAACGTCCACATGCATGGATGGAAATTAATGGTGAATGATACCAAAAATAAATAAATGAAAATGCATGTATGTGAACGTATGAGCTGCCATGAAACCTGGGTACTTTTACCTAAGTTTGGAAGCTTGGAAGGTTCTTGCGTTGGACAGGAGGCCTGAATTTCTGGCAGGTAGGCTGGCACACCTTTCGTTGTCCCTCTGCCTCTGGGACATCATGCCACAGCTTTTTCTGAAAATGCTCCTCCACTAAAAGCAAGTATAACAGCAGACTGTAAGTCGACTAAATGCTGAGGTGGAGGAAAGAGGGAATGAGAGAGAGAAGAAGCGGGCTGTAAGCTTACAGCTGGCTTGGGCATAAGAACCAAGAAAGTTTGTGAGAGAGACAAGTGGGCCATGTATTAACTGTAAAGAGCCAACTACTATATGAGTGGGCTGAGAAAAGGCTGCAAAGAACCTTACAACCAGCAAGCTGGCTGTATTATTAGCCTTGCTCTAAGAGCAAGTATAATAGCAGGCTGTAAGTCGGCTAAATGCTGAGGTGGAGGAGAGAGAGGAGAAGCGGGCTATAAGCTTACAGCCAGTTTGGGCACAAAAACCAAGAAAGTCTGTGAGAAAGACAAATGGGCCATGTATTAACTATAAAGAGCTAACTATTATATGAGTGAGCTGAGGAAAAAACTAAAGAAAAACCTTACAACCAGCGAACCCGCTGTATTATCACTTATCACACCACGGAGGACAGGCGCCGAGTCGCCGATGGCATGCAAGTCGTGCCGAGGCCCGAGGCACACGTTGGATCCAAGACCAAGAGAGTAGTGATCTGCTGACCAGATCAGATGGCTGCCGTCATTGGATCCGACAAGTGCTGGATGCCGGCGACTTGTTGGTGCCTTGCCTGACTAGCGTGCGTTATCCTAAAAATTATCCCCTTTCTGTTTCCAATGGCAAGTTATTTTAATTTTTGTAAAAACATACTTTAACTTTTTATCTAAATGTCGATCTATATTTTGGAACGGAAAGGATACCCTGCGTGCGTTAGAGGCTTGATCTGTCCTGTACAACTTGGATTTGGAATGGCCATTTTTGAAGAAAAGAGTCGTGCACATGCTCTTGTTTGCGAGCAAAGGCACAGCTTCTTTGGAGCCATAGTGGGCCATGGCCCCTCCTTGTTTTTGCAATTATATAAATGATGCTGTAGTATCTTAGTATATTTTGCAAATAAAGGTTTAGATTCAGGCATATATATTCTACGGTTGTCCCCTCTAAATTTAACCTCAAACTCCGCCACTGTTTGCGAGGAAAAGCATGTTTGTCTACATGGTATATACTAAGAGCTGGTTTGGATTCATGAAGATTGTAGGTATAGCTTCTAGCTAGCTTTTATAATCTAGAGACCCCTACAGATTTCATAATCCAGTAAGCCTAGGAAACCTAGCTTCTTCCGGATGGCTTTAGACATCAAAAGACTATTCTATCCATCTCTTTGTTCCACATAAAAAGCATTAAAAATCAAAGTGTCGGTACTGTGGTAAAAGATGTCAACCTTAGCTTTTATAATCTATAGATCCAAACAATTTCACAACTCATCTCGTATAATCTAGTTTCTAAGGGGGTGTTTAGGACTGCTCCACTCTAGGTTTTGCAGCTCCGCTCTAGCTTCATCTTGCCAAAAACCTCCAACTCCAAACTCTGCTCCACGAAAAACGTGGAGTTAGAGACCAATTCTACGTTTTTTCTAGAGCACCTCAAGAGGTACTCCAGGTTTTGGAGTTTTGTACTCCACGTGGAGTTGAAGATAATTACACACTTTGTCACTCATTAATCACATGTACCGATTCAATTTTTCCATCCGTTCGACTCCCTTGTACGCTGAAAGGGTCAAGATGCCTAAGAGGGGGACGGGGTGAATTGAGCTTTTCTAAAATTTCTTGCAATAATTAAGTCATATACTTAGCCCACTTCACCCTTAGTGCCTAATTGTGTAAGCTATTGATCTATCGCACAAAGAGCTTAGCAACCTAGGTTTCAATCCTACTCTAGCATGCCAATTCTACGAATGTAAAGACATGAAATGAATTGCTCAAAGTAAATACGCAAAGTAAGGAGAGGGAAGAAATACGGTGACATTTTGTCGAGGTATCGCTCCCCCTTGATCCGCGCAAGGATCAAGTGCTCTCTACGGGCTGATTCTTCGCCACTCCGGCACGGTGAATCGCCCACAACTGCTCACAAGATGAGTTGGGTCATCCACAAGCTCCACTGGATGATCACCAAGCTCCCAATCACCACCAAGTCGTCTAGGTGATGCCGATCACCAAGAGTAACAAACACAAACTTTCACTTGACCCAAACAAGGCTAATGAGGAAGGTGGATGCACACTTACTATTTCCTAGACACTAATGAGGTCCTTAATCTTGGATTATCAAATCTCAATCACCCCATTAGGCACTTGCTCTCACTTGAACTCCAAATGGTTGCCTCAGCTGAACAAATGAGCAAGAGAGGTGAATTGGACGAGTAGGAGATGTATTTATACACCCCACAACGAAACATACCCATTGAGGTCCAACTCAGCCTTTTAGTGATGACCGAACGCGCCTATCGGGGTGACCAGACACATCTGGTCAGTAGCCAACGGCTACGTGATGCCAGCTCTGACAGGCAACAGCTAGTGTGACCGAACGCTGGCAAGGTCCGGTCCACATTGACCGGACGCATCCGGTCAACAATTTTCCTCTCTGGAACCTTTTTGTCTTTGATCGGACGCGCTGTCCTCCAGCGTCTGGTCCAGCGTCCGGTCCCAACATGAGCAAGCCTTCTATGCCATAGCCACCCAAGAGATGATTTGGTGAATAGGCATATCTTCAAGTTAGCATCATCGGAGGTGAAGTCCACTAGATATAAGTTGTTATATCTAAAGCCTTTGAATATGACTTGATCATCATCCTTCTTTGACACAACCACTTCTTTCTCGGTGAATAAGCATTGAAAGCTAAGATCACACAATTGACCAACGGATAGCAAGTTGAAACTCAATGAAGCAATAAGAAGCACATTTGAAATTGAGTGATCATTTGATATTGCAACTTTGCCCAACCCTTGTACTTTGCCCTTTGAATTGTCATCAAATGTATTTCTTTCTTGATCATTCACATCTTCATATAGTGAGGTGAACATACGAGGATCATCGGTCATATGTTGAGTGCAACCACTATCAATAACCCAATGACTTCCACCGGTCTTGTAGTTCACCTACACACATAAGAGATCAAGCTTGATTTTTAGACTCCCATACTTGACGGGGGGCAACCACTTTCTCAACTAATGACTTTGCTACCCAAATTTGTCTAGGCCTATTCTTGTTAGGTGGACCTAGAAACACAACTTGAGGTCTTCCTTTTGTGTCCTTTCTAACCACATAATGAGCATTGTAGGCAAAGGGTCTAGCATGCTTGGGCAAGGGTTGTGGTGGTGGAGTTTTACAATCATGAGAAAAGTGACCTTCTTATCCACACTCAATACATCTCTTTGGCTTGGGCTTTGGCTTATGTTGATGTTGAGCTTGATATTGAGCTTTGGCTTTCTTCTCTTTGTTTGCCTTGAAACCAATACCACACTTGTCATTCTTCATCATGGTGTTCATAAGTAGCTCACTTTGAAGATTATGCCCTTTTGTGAACTTGTACAAGCCGGTGGTGAGATGAGTCTTCTCAATTTTGAGTCTTTTGTTTTCCTCTCTAAGCATCTCAATGTCAAGATCCATATCATAGTCTCCATCTTGCTTCTCAATGACAATTGTTTTGTTGGTTGATAGCTTCTCAAGATCTTTCTTTAGCTTTTTATTCTCATTCTTAATCTTAACAAAATCATCATGATGATCGGCCACAACCACTTGCTTGCCTTTGCTACTAGGTCCTTGCTCAATGTTCTCATCAATCAAATCATCATATGATGTAGCTATATCAATCTTAACAACATAGTTAGTAGCATCATGTGTTTCATTGGATAAGACCTCATTTGAAATAACAAGGTTATCATGATTGGCCTTGAGAGTGGTATATTCTTCTTTTAGCAAGCTATATCTAGTGTTGAGCTCCTTGTGTATCCCCTCAAGTTTATCATGTTTTTCTTTAAGCTCTTTTAGATTGGCTTTGAGCTCCTTGAGGGTGGATGACACAACTTTATTTTCATCTCTAAGCTCAATACTAGCTTTTTTGGCTATGTCATACTTTGCTAAGAGCGATTCATTCTCAAGTTCTAGCTTTTCATTTTTATCTCTTGTCTTTCTTCTGATTTTAGAGTACTTGTTAAGCAAGGCAACTAATTCATCATAAGAAGGTGCTTCGAATTCATCATCACTATCACTACCACTTTCATTGCCACTACTATCATCATCACTTTGTACCTTTCGATCACCCTTGGACATAAGGCATAGGTGTGTAGAGGATGATGGCGGTAGTGGCGGTGGAGGAAGTGAAGTCCCAATCACAAGAGCGGCCACCCTCTCTTTTTCATCATCACTATCTTCACCGGATGAGCCACTTGATGTTTCAATGTCCGTGAGCCAATCACCAACAATGTAAGCTTTGTCATTCTTCTTCTTGTGGTGTTGCTTCTTCTTGCCATCTTTCTTCTTGTATGGCTTGTCTTTTCTCTTCTCATCATCACTTGAGTCATCTTTGTTGTCCTTGTACTTTTTCTTGTACTTGTCTTTCTTAGGCTTTGGACATTGATGAGCTAGATGACCAAGATCACCATAATTGTAGCAATCCATTTCGGAGATGGGCTTCCTCTTGCTACTAGTGAAGAATTTCTTCTTCTTAGAATCAAACTTGACACCATTCTTGTTTAGTTTTTTGAGCATCTTGGTGGTCTTCCTCACCATGAGAGCAATGTTGGTCTCATCTTCATCTTCACTTGAGCTTTCAAGAGACACTTTTGCTTTGCCCTTCTTCTATTGTCTAGCCTTAAAAGCCAAATGTTTCTTCTTGTTGGAAGAGGAAGAGCCATCTTGTGGAGTGATGTGCATGCACATCTCATGCGCATTGATCTTCCCCAATATTTGTATTGGTGTAGATGCAGAAAGATCACCTTGATGTAGCATAGTCACAATATGCCCATACTTGTCAATGGGAAGAACACTCAATATCTTTCTTACAACATCGGATGGTTGCAATTGTGTGAGTCCAAGCCCATTGACTTCCTCTATAAGAACATTCAAGCGTGAATACATCTCATTAGTACTTTCATTTGGAAGCCTTTCAAATGAATTAAGCTTTTTGATAACAAGATGATAGCGTTCCTTATGCTCACTCTTAGTTCCCTCATGGAGCACACAAATGTCCGACCATAGTGCATGTGAGTCTTTGTGGTTTCAGACACGGTTGAAGATATCCTTGCAAAGACCTCTAAAGAGGGTGTTTTTGGCCTTTGCATTCCACTTTTCATAGTTGGCCTCATCACCAACAAGGTTGGTGGGATCCTTAGGTTTTGGAAGCCTTGTGTGGCGGCTCTAAGCACTCCAACATCTATAGCCTCTAGGTACGCCTCCATGCAAATTTTCCAATAGGAAAATCATCTCCCTCAAAGTAGGGAGGGGGTCCATCCCCATGAGACATCTTGCTCTAGGTGGTTAAGCATAAACAAAGAGCACTCGGCTCTGATACCAATTGAAAGGATCAAGATGCCTAAGAGGAGGGTGAATTTGGCTTTTCTAAAATTTCTTGCAATAATTAAGTCATATACTTAGCCCACTTCACCCGTAGTGCCTAATTGTGTAAGCAATTGATCTATTGCATAAAGAGTTTAGCAACCTAGGTTCCAATTCTACTCTAGCATGTCAATTCTATGAATGTAAAGACATAAAATGAATTGCTCAAAGTAAATGCTCAAAGTAAGAAGAGGGAAGAAACACGGTGATGTTTTGCCGAGGTATCGGAGAGTCGGCACTCCTCACTAGTCCTCGTTGGAGCACCCGCACAAGGGTATCGCTCCCCCTTGATCCGCGCAAGGATCAAGTGCTCTCTATGGGCTGATTCTTTGCCACTCCGGCACGGTGAATCACCCACAACAGCTCACAAGATGAGTTGGGTCATCCACAAGCTCCACTGGATGATCACCAAGCTCCCAATTAGCACCAAGTCATCTAGGTGATGCCGATCACCAAGAGTAACAAGCACAAACTCTCACTTGACCCAAACAAGGCTAATGAGGATGGTGGATGCACACTTGCTACTCCCTAGACACTAATGAGGTCTTTAATCTTGGATTATCATATCTCAATCACCCACTAGGCATTTGCTCTCACTTGAACTCCAAATGGTTGCCCCAGCTGAACAAATGAGCAAGAGAGGTGAATTGGACGAGTAGGAGATGTATTTATACACCCCACAACCAAACATACCCGTTGAGGTCCAACTCAGCCTTTTAGTGATGACTGAACGCGCCTGTCGGGGTGACTGGACGTGTCCGGTCAGTAGCCAACGGCTACATGACACCAACTCTGACAGGCAGTGGCTAGTGTGACCGGATGGTGGCAGGGTCCGGTCCACATTGACCGGACGTGTCCGGTCAACAATTTTCCACTCTAGAACCTCTCTGTCTTTAATCGGACGCGCTGTCCTCTAGCGTCCGATCCCACGTGTAGAGCGTCCGGTCCACATAGAAGACCAAACCCTAGGCATAGTCGTGTTTGGTGTAGTCTCTACAATAGAGTCCAGTCCAACTCAAACCCTTCTTACACTGACCGGACACGTCCGGTCCCACGAGGACTAGCATCCGGTCCCTCTGTCACACCTCCACAAACTGGAGCTAGGTTGTGTACCAAACAGTACAATCTGCTCCACAAACTCCATAGTGGAGCTACTCCATGGTGGAGTTGATGGAGCAGAACTGCAAGAACTATAGTGGAGCAGTCCCAAACATGCCCTAATAATCCATCTTTTAGAATTTAGTTTCCACAATCCATGAGGGTATCCAAACAAAGGTTACATGGTACTACTTGGTTTGATACACAAGGTACTAATTGTGGACATTAACTTTTTATATGGCCTCTGGATTTTTATTTTTATTATTATTTATTACTTATTTAAATGTCATTATAATATCAAATAAACACGACATTGACCTATCCCCACCCCTTTGAGACAACCGTTGCCATCCATTTTAGGCTCCTCTTGCCACCGTTTAGGACCTCTCTTCTTCATCACTATTGAATTCATTGGTGACAAGGAGAGGTGATCCATCTTTTGTTTACTAGATCTAGTTTATTTAGATTTAGTCTAATAAATCTAGTGATGGTAGATGATTTTGGTCAGGAGCTTGCTACCTGCTATGACTTTGAGGATCACCACAACGAGGTCGTTGTTGCAAGCATTGATTTCATCGACAAAAGGTCAATCCATCTGCAAAGGGGAGGGTGCTTCTAGGCACTCCCTATGAGGACGGTATCTCTGGGTCATTGACATCATCATCGATGGTTGTGGAGAGGAAATTGAACATCCAACATTACAAATCAAGGGATTAGAGGTGATGAATCTGCAACCTATACTGTACCCAACCATTCAATTATTGATGTTCTTTCATTGTTTCAGATGCATTTCGGATTGGTTCCAGAATATTGGATCTTGACACATGTCCAATATTTTAAGGTTGATCGTTGAATTCGGCATAAAGACTACACTCTGGCTTCATGTCGACAGAATATCATCGGCAATCCTCTGAGGGGTATCCCACGAAGGTAGATTGATCGACAGAGATGTGTGTAATCGAGAACAAGAAGGCAACAGAGACACACGAGTTAGATAGGTTTGGGCCGTCAGCACGACGTAATACCCTACTCCCGTATTTTGTTGGATTGTATTGGCTATCGTATGATATTGCATATGTTTGGAGGGGGTCCCTGCCCACCTTATATAGTCTGGAGAGCAGGGTTACAAGTCAGTTAGATCTAGGAGATAACCGAAAAGTAATAACAGATTACAGGAATCATGGGATCATACGTATCCTAACAGATCTCATAGTATCTTTAGGATATCTTCCCAGTGTCTTGTAGGACATGCCTAAAAGGTCCTAATGGCTAGAGGGGGGTGAATAGCCTATTAAAAATTTCTACAACAACACTTAGCAAGTTGGTTAGACAATTATGAGGTGAAGCAAGTGTTGCGCTAGCCTACTAAATTGCAAGCCACCTACCACAATTCTAGTTTATATAGTTTCTATCCATACAATAGCTATGTCACTATACTAAATTAGTGCGCTCTCAAAAGCTAACTAAAGAGCCACACTAACCAAACTAACAAGCTCTCACAACTAGCTACACTAAAGAGCTTGACAACTAGTTTGCGGTAATGTAAAGAAAGAGAGCAAGATAGTTATACCGCCGTGTCGAGGAGTGAACCAATCAATCACAAGGATGAATACCAATGAAGACCAATCACCTCATAATCAAATGATGAACACAATGATTTTTACTAAGGTTCACTTACTTGCCGGCAAGCTAGTCCTCGTTGTGGCGATTCACTCACTTGAAGGTTCACACACTAATTGGCATCACATGTCAAACCCTCAATAGGGTGCCACACAACCAACACAAGATGAGGATCACACAAGCCATGAGCAATTCACTAGAGTACCTTTTGGCTCTCTGCCAGGGAAATGTCAAGAACCCCTCACAAGGTGGCAGCAACCACCAAGAGTAACAAGCGAATCCTACAGCGAAACTCGAACACCAAGTGCCTCTAGATGCAAACACTCAAGCAATGCACTTGGATTCACTCCCAATCTCACAAAGATGTTGAATCAATGATGGAGATGAGTGGAAGGGCTTTGGCTAAGCTCACAAGGTTGCTATGTTAATGTAAATGGCCAAGAGAGTGAGCTAGAGCTAGCCATGGGGCTTAAATAGAAGCCCCCACAAAATAGAGCCATTGTACCCCTTCACTGGGCACTGCTCGGGGTGACCAAACGCTCTGGTCAGAATGACTGGACGCAGGACCCTAGCGTCCGGTCGCCCGATGCTTGCCACATGTCATCGGCTTCAAATGCTGAGTGCCTGATCCCAACGGTCAAGTGATGATCGAACGCGCTGCTCGAAGTGACCGGATGCACCAACACCAGCATTCGGTCATTTCTAGTAAGGTACCAGCAGCGACCAGACGCGTCTGGTCATGCCCGATCGGACTCACCCAGCGTCCGGTCACACACTATCCCCTCTGTGCGCTGCCATGTCAGCAGGACCGGATGCAGCCAGCCAACGTCCAGTCATGAAGTGACCCAGCGTTCGGTCGAAGACCGACGCCAACGTCTTCACTACGTCCACTGACTAGACGCACTGGTCCAGTTGAGACCAATGTCCGGTGCTTTCTATGAGACCCTGTCTTTTCTGTACAGGGCGCCGGTGGCACCGTCGGACTATCCGCATTCTATAGGTGGACACTTCGTCGGTGAAATTTCTTACCCTTGCTCCCATGTGCTAAACACAATGTGTATCACCTTTGTGCATGTGTGTTAGCATATTTTCACAAATATTTTCAAGGGTGTTAGCACTCCACTAGATCCTAAATGCATATGCAATGGGTTAAAGCATCTAGTGGCACTTTGATAACCGTATCTTGATACGAGTTTCACCCCTCTTAATAGTACGACTATCGAACCTAAATGTGATCACACTCGCTAAGTGTCTTGATCACCAAAACAAAATGGCTCCTACCACTTATACCTTTGCCTTGAGCCTTTTGTTTTTCTCTTTCTTCTTTTCAAGTCCAAGCACTTGATCATCACCATGGCATAACCATCATCATGTTATGATCATCATTTGCTTCACCACTTGGAGTAGTGCTACCTATCTCATAATTATTTTGATAAACTAGGTTAGCACTTAGGGTTTCATTAATTTACCAAAACCAAACTAGAGCTTTCAGTGCCGAGCAGCGCCGTGCCCTACAAGGCTTTGTCTTGTGGGCTGGGCCGCCCCTGGGGGCGTAGCCCATGTGGTCTGCCGTGGGTATCCGAGGTTGTACCCCCCATAGCTAGTCCCCGAGCGCCTTGTATCCATTGTGCAATGCCGTCTTGAGCTTGTCCGAGCAGGTGCGAACAAAGCCGAGCAGTCAAACTCATGGTTCAACCGCTGTGATGAGTTGCCAAGCAGTTGTGAACCATCGCCAATCAGTGTGAACCGCCATCGAGCAGTGTGAACCATCACCGAGCAGTGTGAACCATCGTCGAACAGTGTATCCCAAGTTAGGCTTGCCATAAGGATGTAAGGAGCTCAAGTCCAAAATCAAAAATTTCCTCGCAGTGGTCCAAGTGTGCCCACTTAGAGTCTGACCACGAGAAAGGGAGGTAGTCTTCTTCAACTTCAGGAGGCGCGGAGTCTTCCAGATTAAAGTAAACACACTCACCGTGAGGTGAAGTGTGCCCACTTAGTCCCCGAGCCTGATAGTATGTGACGTAGTCACATGGTGCTAGGGTCCAAAGTAGAAGAAAAGCAGAAGACTAGCTGAGCAAGCAGCCATTCCTCGGGCGTACCCTTGAATAGAAATACGCACATTCACCATAAGGTGAAGTGTGCCCACTTAGTCCCCGAGCCTGACAGTAGGTGATGTAGTCACGTGGTGCCAGGGTCAGAAACAACAACAAACAGAAGGAAGTCCCCAGCATGGTAAGGAACCAAGTCGTATTGATGACGTAGTCCCCGAGCCACAAGTGCAAACTTTGGAGAAATCAAATCGTGGAGAAAAAACCAGAGTAATGGTTGTACAGTAGTAATTACTGAGCCATAACAGATGGCAGAGAAGTCGGAAAATATTCGATGAACAGTAACAAGTTGTGGCGATAAGTAGGCGACGTGGGCTGTAGTTGCGCAAAAGCCCAAGTAAGGGCCCCCCACGCTATTTCAGAGAATTCAGAGAGGCGCAAATCATGGAGCAGTTTCCCAAAAACCCTCAAATGCAAAAGGTGGGGGGTGCTTTATAACTACATCGCCGCACCCCATGCTCCCACCTTTGCCACTTCACCCCTTCGTCTTCCTCCTCTGGTTTGCGCTAATAAAGGGCGTGAAGATGAACGGTGGACTGGTGGTGGCGAGCTTCATAGTGCGCCGCGTCCAGCCCTACAAGGAGTGGGCCCATGTAGGCTTTGACTTCAAGGGGGACAATCATGGCACCTAGGAGAGCACGAGGAGGCTAACGAAGGATAAAGTGCCAGAGCGGGCCATAGAGCTATTCGCTCCAAATTCCTCGTTCAGCGTGTCAAGGCAGATGAGGGCCTTCAACTGTATGAATCCACCTCCTCAGGTAAACATCCCAATTGTTTGTTCCTGATACTTTTTATCCTTTACCATTGCTGAGCAGTGAACTAATTCACTTATAGAAAGATCCATTCGCAGGAACGAGTGGTGTACTTCTCAGGCGTGCCGAGGGGCGATTGGCCACAGGCGGTAGATGCTCGGCCACTAGCTCAACCTGAGGGAGGTGCCGTCAGTGCCTTGTTAGAGTCCAGAGGCATAGACGCTGGTCGAACGGAGTCCCCCCCCCTCGGTGTCGTATAAAGTCCAGGGGAAGAGGGCAGCGGTAGATGAGCCGGCTCGGAAGAAGAGGAAGACGGCGGGTGCTATTCCCTGCAAGCCGGGCAGCATCTCACTTGGCGGTGACTAGACCACTTGGACACGGAGTGCGGCAATGTCCGAGTGGTTGGATGACGACAAGCCTCAAGTGGCTTCTCCTCTGAGCACTAAAACGCCTCCGTGCAACACGCGCGTGGAGGAGCAATCGAAGGGAGGAGAGGGAGTCCCTGAGCAGCGAGCAAAGGGAGTCCCCGAGCAATAGGTGAGGGGAGTCCTAGAGCAACAGGTGGAGGAGAGGTCGACAGCGGAGACCGTGAGACCTCCACCCTAGGGCACGCAAGTCGACCCCAGGGCAGCGCCTAGGGGCTTGGGTAGGCAGCGCCAGTTCAGAAAAGTGTACCGATAGGCTGACACGTAAGTATCCTTGCCTTGGAGTTATTTTTCTATCATATCCTAATCTTTTTTGGCAATTGATGAGTTAATCTGATGCAGAGCGAGGCGTATGGAGGAATTAAATCCATCCGACCAGACCAACGAGCAACCAGGGGCTAGTCTCGACACAGAGGCGATGTCGGTAGATCCTGTCTCAGAGTCCCCGTGCGCTCAGCGGCCAGCGGAGGAGTCAACCGCCCCTGCTGGTGGACTTGGCGATGGCTAATGGTTGGCGCCAATGGTGGACAGGTCGGTGGCAATGCCTAGGGCAATGGCGGAAGCAGCCGGGTCTTCGGAAGTGCATGCTGGGGTTGCCGACGCCATGCCTGAGTCTAGGGTGGGAAGGCCGGTGCAGTCGGAAGAGCCATCCGTGCTCCCTAAGATGTCAAATGGTGTGGTCAGACACGTCGTGTAGCCACCAAGCCCCTAGGTAGCACCACCAACTGCGGAGGAAGAGGATGAGGTGGAAGAAATTGAGCATGAGGAATCACGACCTCAAGCCATCCGAATCCTCCGCAAGTGAGGCGACGAAGTGGTGGTCGTTGAGGAGGAGGACACCACTAGGGAGCTTAGGAGGCTAGAGTCCGCCCTTTCCACAGTGATGAAGTAGATCAAGGTTAGTACTACGTCTGCAATGTTCATCTTTGTTGTTGGAAATTGTACTTCTTCATAACCTTAGCGCTTTTGCAGGGGATAGCTTGGACTGCTTAACAACGGTGACAACTAATTAAGAGGATGGCGCCCCTCACTAAGGAGAATGAAAAACTAAAGGAGGTTGTGAAGCTTATGGAGAAAAATGTCCAAAGGGCCCAACACGAGCGGGATCTTGCCGAATCCAACACACGGGATCTGGAATACCAGAAGGGCGTCCTATCCGAGCAGCTGGCGATCGTGTCCGAGTAGCTGTGGGGTAGGTCCGAGCAGCTGGAACGCAAGTCTGAGTAGCTCAGAAATGTCTCAGAGCAGAGAAGAGGTATGGCGTATCGGCGAATTTGCTTTGTAGTGCTGAAGTCTTATTGTTGCTAACGACACTTATGCTTGTAGAGCAAGATGCAGAGCTTGGCAGTTGTGCCAAGTCATCGGTCAACTCCAGGAGGAGGAGAAGAAGACGGCTGGGCAGGCGGAGAAGCTGGCCAAGAGCTGAAAGGTGAGTACTTCATGGTCGGAGTTACTGCTGGCCGAGAGCTGAAAGGTGAGTACTTCATGATCGAGGCACATCTGGATGGCCCTTTGGTAGGTTGCCCCGGTGTTATTGAGTCCGAAGGACATGGTGGTATAGCAGTATGCACCAAAAGGCATGATGAACGACGTCTTGATCTAGTCGTCTTCCTTGAGGGATATCTGGTGATAGCTGGAGTAACAATCAAGGAAGGAGAGCAGTTCGTAGTCGACGATGGAGTCTACAACCTCGTCTATTCAAGGCAGACCGAAGGGGTCTTTGGGGTAGTGTTTGCTGAGATCAGTGTAATCAACGCACATTCTTCATTCTTTATTTTTTTGGACAAGAATAGGGTTTGCTAACCACTCAGGATGATACACTTCTTTTAAAAATCCGGCAGCTAGGAGCTATTTTATTTCTACCCTAATAGCCTCCTTCTTGTCTGGCACAAATCGTCGGAGTTTCTGCTTGATCGGTTTGGCGGTCGGCGAGACATTCAAGGAGTGCTTGATCTTCTCCCATGGTACCCCCGGCATGTCTATAGGTTTCCAAGCAAACACATCGGCGTTGGCACGTAGGAAGGAGACGAGCGCGCTTTCCTATTTGGGGTCGAGGTGAGCCCCAATCTTCACAGTCTTGGAGGGGTCGTTGAGGCTGAGGCCGACCTCCTTGGTTTCCTTGGACTTGGCGGAGGTGCGAGGAGGCTCCAGCGATGGGATCTCTAGGTCATCGGCGGGCACCGTCTTGGCGTCGGTGACCATGATAGCCATCTAGATGGAGAGGTCGGTGGCTTCGACGAGGGCGAGACTTTCTGTCTCATAGGTGTAGGCGAGGGCCAGGACTCCTATAGGTGAGGGCACCTTCAGCAGCAGATAAGCATAGTGCGGTATGGCCATGAACTTGGCTAGAGCTGGTCAACCAAGTATGGCGTGGTAGGCGGTGTTGAAGTCGGCGACGTAGAAGTTGATGTGCTCGATGTGGTAGTTGCTGGCCATGCCAAACTGTACTGGGAGGATGATCTCTCTAAGCGGTTTGGATGCCCTACCAAGTACCACACCCTAGAAGGAGGAGTCGGAGGGTGTGAGGTCTCCTATCCCAAGGCCCAGGTGGTGACCACTTTGTTGTGATCCTAGAAGACGTTGTTATTGCCCCCAGGTGGTCGGCGGCCTCCGGCTCCATCGTTGTTGTCGTCGTCTGGCTTTTTAGCCTGGAACTCCTTAGCTAAGCTAAGGCTATGCTTGTTGTTCTTGTGGAGAGGGCACGGGCCTTCGAGCATCTTCTTATACTACTCATCGTAGTTGCGCTTGGCTCGAGGTTCTTCAACAATGGCGACGATGTGGTCTGGTCGGCGGCGGTGATATTGACCAGATTTGGACCCTTCTGGCCGATCACAGCCACTATCCCGGTGGTGACTGTGGTCGTCATAACGGCAGGCATTGTGGCATCGGTCGTCAAGTCGCTCATCGCTACGTCGAGTTGGGCGGTGAGTGCCCGCATCCTCGTTGAAACGTACTTCAGCCTCTTCGGCGTCAGCGTACTGATTGGCGGTCGTAATTATCTCGCCAATCCCCGTTGGCGGCTTGCGATTGAACTTGGAGCGGAGGTCGCGGTGATGGAGTCCTCGGACAAAGATGGTGATGACCTTAGCTTCTATGATGTTAGAAATATAATTCCTCATCTCAGAAAAGCGTCTGATGTAGCTACGGAGGAGCTCGGACAGCTTCTGGTAGATGCGATTTAGATCATGCTTGGTGCCTGGCCGAGTACACATAGCCATGTAGTTGTCGGTGAAGACCTTCTTCAACCCTTCCCAGGACCCGATGGAATCTGGGGCGAGGCTTGTGAACCAATTCATCGCAGTTGGCATGAGCATGACAGGAAGATAGTTCACCATGATGCTGGTATCTCCCCTGATGGCACGCACAGCAGTGGCATAGGCCTGTAGCCACTGAGTGGGATTCATTCGTCTCTCGTAGGGCTCGACCCCAGTGATTTTGAAACCACGGGGACACTAGAGTGTTCGAAGTGCCCTCATGAAAGCTTTGGGCCCCTTGGGATCATCTCCATCGTGATCTGTGGCGTCGCCGGCGTTGAGTGGCTAGAGGGCTAATTTCGAATTACTGAACTCTTGACGGCGGCGTGCTTCTTCTTCATGGCGAGAAAAATGGCGCTCGTCGATATATCGTCGCGCATCTCGGAGATTGTTGAGGTGTGCTCGGACGTCCTGGTCGACTTCCTGATCGTGTTGGCGAGAGTGGTCGACGCGGTTTCCCCTAGCACCCCCCTGGAGAGGTTGTTCATCGTCGCGATGCTAGTCGGTGAAGCGGCTTCTGCTGGGGTGGCAATTAGATCTGGAGGCGGTGGATCAGCGAATCGAGCTCGTTGAGTATGAAGGTCTCTGATCCTGGCGGATCTCGTTGACCTAGCAGTGCATCGCTTTAAGCATGGCAGTGACCTTGGCAACCTCTGGTGTTTGTGGGAGCCGGGCGAGCTCATTGGTGGCCACGGCCAAGTTGGTGCTTGGGATCTTGTAGACGTCGTGGCCGTCAATATGGACAAATTCGTCGTCGAGGTTGCGTTGGAGTTGGCGTGGCCTTCCTTACGAGTCGAACTGATCGTTGCGAGCAGCCTCGGCAAGCGCAAGGGCAGCTTCATTTGCTCGGCGCTGCGCACGGTTGACGTTCCTATTGACGTGGGCGGCACGGTCCTCCTCGGTTTCCCCTTCCCACGGGGGGCTATCGACGCTGACGTTGAAGATTGCGCCTCCACGGAAGGGAGGGAAAGGAGGTTGTTCGACGGAGGTTTCGGCGACAGTCTCCGTAGAGCCGTGAGACTTGGAGTCTGGATTCTCCTCCAGGATGGTTTGGAGGGATGCTCTGGGGCATCGGCCGACGTGTAGCATGTTGACGGCCCGCAAAAGGTGGTTAGCAATCTGGTCGGCGAGAGGGTGGATGTCTCCCACCTAGTCGGCGAATTTGCCCCTTAGGGCATCTTGATAGGCGGTGGCGACACCGGTGAGCCCAAAGGGTAGGGCCATAACTCCTGGAGTTTCCCTATCAGCCTCCGATAGATCTGGATCGGCGGGTGGTCGACGCTAAACCAGAGTGGTCAGAGCCAATTCTGCGATGGAGGCAATTGGCGAGCTTCTGGCCAACCTGATCGATTGATGCCATCAGATTGTCGTTGTTGATTTGCCTCCTTGGATAGCGGGGAAGCAGGCAGCAAGTTGTCGATGAAGGTGACCTCGGAAGCGGTTCTGAGATTGGATCTGCAGTCGCAGGTGTTGGAGTGATCGGCACAATATTGATCTGCACCGGCTCGATGAGCTCTCTGACTCCGTCAGCATTGATGATCCAGGAGATTGATCCGACCATGAAGATCTGGCCGGGCTGTGGGAGGGACGAAGGGCCTGCAAAACGTACCATTTTGTTCGACTTGGAAACAGCACACACACCCCTATCTGGCGCGCCAACTATCGACAGAATATCATCGGTGGTTCTCCGAGGGGTATCCCACGAAGGTAGATTGATCGGCAGGGATGCGTGTAATCGAGAACAAGAAGGCAACAGAGACACACGAGTTAGACAGGTTCGGGCCATCAGCGCGACGTAATACCCTACTTCTGTGTTATGTTGGATTGTATTGGCTATCGTATGATATTGCGTGTGTTTGGAGGGGTCCCTGCCCGCCTTATATAGTCTGGGGGCAGGGTTACAAGTCGGTTAGATCTAGGAGATAACCGAAAAGTAATAATAGATTACAGGAATCATGAGATCATACGTATCCTAACAGATCTCGTAGTATCTCCATGATATCTTTCCGGTGTCTTGCGGGATGCGCCGAGCAGCGCCGTGCCCCGCAAGGCTTCATCTTATGGGCTGGGCCGCCCCTGGGGGTGCAGCCCATATTGTCTGCTGTGGGTATCCGGGGTCGTATCCCCCACACTTCGTTGTTCAACAAGACCATGTTCATCGGATGCATCAAGCAAAACCACTAAAGAAGAGGACAACGGAAGAATCCGAATAAAATATTTTATTTTTTTCACATGTAATTTGGAAAGGTCCCCTGCCGAGTTTTTTTTTATAATTCCCCGTTTGTGAAAAAAAACATTATGCAAGTAGCTTTCAAGGTAAATCCACAGACATACTTTTTTGTTTTTTTTAAATAAATATAATTATTTTAAAACTAGTATTTCCTCCGTCTTAAAATAAGTTTTCATCTCACACTACGTAGAGTCAACTAAGCTCAATTTTGACTGGATTTATAAAAAAATAATATCATCATTTATATTTTCAAATAGGTTTACTATAAAAATATATGAATAATACTTATTTGGTATCGTAAATTTTAGTATTATTTTTGTATATGTTTTGTCAAAATTGAGATTGTTTGACTCCTCAAAATATATGACGTGATTAATCTAATAATACTTATTTGGTATAGTAAATTTTAGTATTGTTTTTGTATATGTTTGGTCAGCGTTGAGATTGTTTGACTCCTCAAAATAATACTTATTTGGTATCCTAAATTTTAGGACGGATGAAGTACACAAATTTTCAAAGTTGGAGAGGTTCCATTGGTTTTTTTCATTAAAGCGTCAATTATCCATACGAAGGTAAATAAAAGAGAAGACAACTCGGTGGGCCGGTGGGTCCAGAGGTAGCCGGATGCTGCGTTGCTTCGAGAAGGAACGAACACCTTGCTGCGCTCTGTTCTGTACTTCTGTGTAGCTTTTGATCTCTATCTGAAATCTGAAATGGGAAAAAATAGAAAAAAAAAAGACGAGGAGGAAAGCAAGCCCCAATCATCACACGCCGAATAACGCCGGAACCCGGAATATAATAACGTGGCATATTAAAATATATATGCAGACAGGGAGGGGTGACACGACACGAACTTTCCTCTGCTCCTCCTTTCTTCGTCTGAAATCTCCCCATCGTTTTCTTCATGTCGTTTTGGATCACTTCTGGCACAGGTTCAATAATTCCTCATCGTAACGTATTCAAAACTGAATTTGCAACATGATTGGATCAGGACCAGCATGGCAATTTCGCAGCTGCAAAAGAACAGCTTCTCTGAGTAACTAGATCACCAAATCTAGTGTCTACTGAATCAGAATTCATCTTTTTCCCCACCAGGAAAATTAGCCGCAGAATTCTTGTGAGAAGAACACACCAGTTTCTCTTTCACAAGAACTCAACACAGACCAAGTATTTGCAGTTGCAGGCTTGCAGCACAGTCAGGAGGGTCTGCTCTTGAGACATACTAACATTCAGAACCAAGCTTTACATCAGTTTACCGTGCTTTGGTCGCCAATCGGCCACAAACGATTTGGCAACACCTACTTAATTTCCTCCGACTGACAGGAAGAACTGAAGATTCAGGCGTCGAAACTCTTCGTCAGACAAAACCATGCTTCACTTTCTCGACTATCTCTACCTGTAAGAAGGCAACTCTCCTGCAGGGAGCTCCCAGTTGTCGTTCTCCTCGTCATCAGAGGCCTGCTCCTTCAGCCCCTGGTCATCGTTGAAAGGATATGGGCCCTTGAAGCGCCTGCAGTGGAACGATCGGGCTCAGGAGTCAGTCAGGAGTTTTCTACATTGTTGGTACAGCGCAATTGAACTCTCCAGAACTTTGGAATTGCCGAAAACAATTATCTCCCCAGAAAGGGGAGATGTCCTTGATGATAGATTTCACATAATTCAGTATTAAGCTTGCTGAACGTTCCCACAGTGGGTATTTGATTAGGCATTTCCTTGCAGTTGGACATGCCAGGGATGCACACTCATGTATTCATGATCAAGAATAACACCCCGCTTTTCAGAAAAGCGATCAAAGAATTATACAGATGACTACAATATTATGATGATGGTCTGTCAAACAGCCTAAATACCAAAGACAAAAATAGGACCATTTCACATGTGCAGCTATTTCCATTCAGAAAAGATCTGTAGTGACATAATCTAGCTGTCCCACCACCTTCAGGATCATGACTATTAGTAGTCGACAGGTTGGCATCCTAATGCCTGACGAATTTGGGAATCAAACTACTATTGTTGTCAGATATATGATCACATAGCATCTTAATGTACAACAACTTGCGCACACACATGTAGGTCAAATCACTCGCTAACACTTGCAATTTGGCCTATACTTAAGCAAAACGGCCATAAATCAGCAATCATGTCATTTATAGTACATCAAGTTCGAAGACAAGGAACATAGAGCAACTATCCAAGTACAGATGGCCAACGGGCCGGCCCGGTCCGGCACGGCACGGGCCCATGCTAGGCACGGCCCGATAGGGTACGGCACGGAAGGGCCCATCGGGCCACCGGGCCATGCCGCATCAGTCCATCGTGCCTGGCCGACGGCCCAGGCACGGCCTGTCGGGCCAATTTCCGTGCCGGGCCGGCCCGATGAGCCCGACCTTTTTAGCAGGTCGGGCCGGCCCGAGGCCCACCAAATGCGACAGAGAGGAGGGGGAGGCGAGGAGTGGAGGTGGCGGCAGCCGTCGGCGAACTCTCCCCGGGTCGCTTGATGCCGGATCCGGCGAAGTAGCTGGCGGAGGAGGCGAGTCCGGCGAAGTAGCAGCCAGATCGAGGGCATAGAAGGCCGGATTGAGGCCGCTCCGCTCGAAGCCACTGCAGGGGGACGCAGAGGAGGTGACCAGGCGCGCGGGGTGTCGTGGAGGAGGCGGCCGTTGCTGTGCTCGACGTCGGCGCTGCTGTCGCATTGGACTTTAGCGTGGTCGAGGGACGGGGAGGAGCCGAGGAGGAGCAGGGTTGGCGCCGCGGAGGGGATGGAGGCTGCTCCGCTTCCGCTCGAAGCCGTGCGGGGGGCGCAGAGGAGGCGGCCACAGCCAGACGCGCGGGGGGCCATGGAGGTGGAGCTCTAGAGGCGGCGGCTTGGGGATGGGGGGGGGGGAGGCGGAGTGGAGTGGAGGTGGAGGCGGCGGCATGGCCGGGGATTAAAAATGGCAACGGGTAAAATCCGCGCATATATAGGAATCACAAACCCGCACCCGCGACAATATATTTGTGCCTGCGCCCGCGCCCGCTATCCGCGGGCATGTTTTGCCCGCGGGCATACCCGCATACCCGCCAGAAGTATAAATAGATGACATTTAACATAAGTATGTGACAGCTAACACAGAATGACAAAAGTATAAATAGATCACAACATTCAATTATTCATCACACGTTCATAATCTCAATTCATCACAATCACAAATCACACAGCACAGTTCAATAGTTCACCACGGTCCACACATTCAACAATACAGTACAGGCCTACCATACAAGTACACATTGTTCAACTACAAAGTCTTCCAAGTAACGCAAACAAACAAGACATGAACAAGTAATTAGTCAGAATCCGCTCTAGTGATGCAAGATTCATCTTTCAGATCTTCTTCATTGTCTTCAAGGCATGACCAAAAGCTATTGAACCTTCCATCACCCTCATCTACATTCAAGTTCAAACATTAGTAGCTGCAGTATATAGTCCATGTATTAATGAAAAGAATTCATTGTAAATGCACATTTTTATACCTTTGAGATTGTGACGAAGCCAACTTTGGCTGCACATCAAAGCTTCCAACATTTTAGGAGTAAGACAACTGCGATGCTCACTTAAAACCCTCCCACTAGTACTGAAAGCCGATTCAGAAGCTACTGTGGTGATTGGAATAGCCAAAATGTCACGTTCAATTAGCCTCAAAGTAGGATAACGAGCTCCCTCCAACTTCCACCAGCCAAGGATATCAAAATAATCATTCTCATCATGAGGAAGAGTTTCCTCTTCCAAGTAGCGACCAAGCTCATTCTTACTTCTAACAAAGCTTGTAGTTTTCTTATTTACAGCAAGGGTTTTAAATATGGACAACACAACAGCTGCACTAACTGTAGAAGGGGCACCACCAGAGCATGTAGCCACAGAGTCTTGGTCTTTCACATGATAATGTTTCATTAAACCAGTAAGCAATTCCTGGGCCTCTATAACATATTTTCCAGCAGCCTCTTCTCCAAAAAGGGCAATATAGCAAGCATGTAATATTGTCATCTTAAGACATGGATCAAGAATAACAGCAACAGCCATAAGACTATGGATATCAGCCCAATACTTATCATACTTTTCTATCATGGCAGCAGACATGTTCCTAATAGTTTCATCTTCATCATGACCCCAAGAGTTGAGTTTAAGTTTAATCTCACATACTTTAGGGAAGAACAAGTTAGCTGTAACATATTTTGTCCTAGAAAACAGCTCAGTAAGCTCATAGAATAACCCTAATTTCTCACAAACATTAGTAGCAAATGTCCAATCATCTGCTGCTGGACAATCATAGTTCCTATCGAGCTCACCCAAATGTTCAAAAACCTTCATATAAGGTATAGCAATGCTAAGCATGATGTAGGTTGAGTTCCATCTAGTTTTGCAGTCTAAATGCAACTTCTTGTCCAATTCAACATTTTCATCTAAAGTAGTTTTCTCAAACTTTTCATACATTTTTGGAGTAGCAATCCAATAAGCAACACTTTCTCGGATGTGCGTAACCGCAGTTCCAATTATTGTCATGCCATCTTTCACAATGAGGTTGAGAATATGTGCACAGCACCGCATGTGCAGCCATTTTCCTTTCAATAGCATATTAGCTGCCCCAAGCCTTGTGTCCATTAAGCCAATCATGTTATCATTGGCACTGCAATTGTCAAGAGTCGCAGTTGATACCCTCCGATCAAGATCCCAACTCTGGAGGCATTTATGCAATGCATCACAAATAGCCTCTCCTGTATGGGGGCATGGCATATACATAAACCTACATCAAACAATGCAATAATTCAGCTGGACAGTTCATAAAATGTCCTGGACAACAAGCAATAATTTAGCTAGACATAATTAACATAATTATACAATCTAGACAGCAAGCAGAATTAAGATATTCACCTCAATATGCAGCTTCTAAGCATCCATGAGTCATCAATAAAATGTCCAGTCACTGCCATATAGCCTCTCTTTTGATTTTCAGCTGTCCAAAGGTTAGTTGTGATAGCAACACAACAATTTGTCCTTTGCAAGAATATCCTAGCTTTCCTTTTCTCTCCCTCATAGAAACTCATGATGTCCCTTCTAATAGTGTTTCTAGTTTCCATTTTGAACAAAGGTTGTAATGCACTAAAAAATTTACGAAAGCCATGGTGATCAACAATGGACAACGGGTACTCATGCAGTATAATCATGGAATAAAGAGCTTTTCTAGCTACAACTTGATCAAACAGATAGCTTTCTACAGCTACTGCCCCCTTTTCAGTGGTTCCAAACCTCAAATTAGTTTGAACTTTTGTTCCTGCCTTCTTGTTATTATAGGGACAAGTTTTCAAATGAGTTTTACCATTTCTTGATGTGGCTGAAAGCTTCTTGTTGTAGTGGTTGCACTTGGCCTTCCAAACTCCACAACACGCACTTTTTCAAAGTCATTCCAGACTACAGAGGTGAGCTTTCTCTTTGAAGGCCGCCCACCATCATCCTAGTCCTCCTCCCCCTCTGATACGTTCACAACATCCATGGCTTTGTCCTCCTCAGTACCAACTGCAGCAGTTGCAAGGGAGGTTTGCACTTGGGAGCTACCAGGGTCGCCATTGTAGCTGCACATCACAGTATGTATTAAATTATGAAGACAAGCACCAAAAAGCACAAGATCTGCTGGGAGGCATCAAGAACAAGTCAACTTGCCTTTGAAGTTGCTCATCGGGGAAGACGGCGGCGGCCTGCAGGAAGGAGACGGCAGCCTGCGCGGTGGGGATGGTGGCCTAGATCGGAGCTTCGGAGCAGGGAGGATTGCGGCTGGCATCGGAGCCTCAGAGCAGGGAGGCCGATGGTCGGCGAAGGAGCCTTGGTGCGGGGAGGCCGATGTCCAGCAACCGATGTCGGAGGAGGGAGGACTGCCACCGTAGGGAACTGGAGGAGCAGCAAGTGGGGAACTAGGGGCTGGGGGTCTAACTGTCTGAGGGAGGCCAGATTGCTGGAGTGGAGGAGCGACGGCGCTAGGGAGGTCGGGATCACCGGTCGCGTGGCCGCGTGGGTGTGCCCGTGAGGGTGACGGCGGCTGCTGGTGGGAGTGGGATGGGATTGGGAATTTGGGATGACAGATGAGTGAACTAAAACCCTAGAATCTGAAGGTTATATAGCTCTTACGCAGTGGCCCCACATGTCAGTGTGGGTTTCATGGGTTTGTGGATGCGGGCATGCTCTTTTTTTACCCGTTTACCTTTGCCTGTTGGGCACAACTCTATGCCCGCGCCCGTGCCCATGGGCACAGGTTCGTGCCTGTATCCACGACCACCATGTCGGGTGCCCGTGGGTACGTGGATTTTTTTGCCCGTTGCCATCTTTACCGGGGATGGGGGAGACCGGATGGAGGGATTGTGGAGGTGGAGTGGAGTGGAGGTGGAGGTGGTGCCCTAGGTGGCCGCTTATATATGAGGGGGGAGGTAGGGACGATGGGCCATGTTGGGCCACACTGGGCCTTGGGGAGGGGAGGAGTGAGGAGGGAGAGGGGGAGGCCGGGCCACTACCGGGCCAACCGTCGTAGGCCGAGTTGTGCCATGCCAGCACAAGTTTATTAATCAGAAGAGCGATCAATAGAGCAGTGGAGGACGCACCTCCGGTGGTACCACCGTGATGCCGACCGTGCCATGCGCTTGTGATTGTCCTGGGCATCCTCGTGCCTACGCCACCGCTTGATCTCCTCCGTGACGCTGTCAATGCGGGACCCATGGGGTTTCCCATGGAGAAGAGAGAAGAAGACCTAGTCCAACTAGGATTCCCTACATGTAATCCTACTAGGACTAGTTACACGTAATCCTACAAGGATCTCTACTTTGTAACCGACTAGGACTACCGCCTCTCCTGGACTATATAAAGGAGGGCAGGGGTCCCTAGATTGGCACCTACACATAATCGACAGAACTCACAACCACAACATACCTCGCAACACAACAAATAGCGCAGGGCGCAATATACTATCCACACCAGACTGGACGTAGGGCGCCGTGACTTTCCAGCGTGCTGAACCAGTATAAATCATTGTCTCCCTACGTTTACCATCGAGTTCCTGCAAACGCCGATACCCCTTCGAACAAATCACCATCCCGGGTACCCCGTGACGGGTTGCCGGTGGTAAAACATCAACAACTGGCATGCCAGGTAGGGGCTTTTGACGAATTTTTTCTCGAGAGCTCGGCGGACCTCGACCTCAAGATGACTTTTCTGGCGGGAACAACCTTCGTCTTTGGATCCTAGATCTGTGAGGCTGACGGCGACGACAAGCTATGTACCCATCTCCAAGGAGAAAAAGAACTCGACGACAAAGTTGAATATGAACTCGCCGAGAAGATGACGAAACTTTCAACTTCGGATCCAACTCGGAATGAAGAAGAAAGAAGATACGAAACCAACTCTGAGAAAGAGATACAACCCGACTCCAAGACAATCTTCACAGCGAAAGAGCCAAGCCTAATTGGACTCAAAGACGCAACAACAATCGTGAAGGAATACAACCCGTACAACTCCAAAAAGAACTCGGGAACATACGGACTATACAACACGACATCAATCTGCCAACACTTTACCCAAGACAAGATGAACTCAGCAAGAAACATACTCCTGGAGGGAGCACAAGAAGGGATGATCATGACAGTTACCCCACAAGACTGTGTGGTGCATTGGCCGGGTTCTTTCACCTCAAGCAAAGCCCAGACTAGCACGTACACTGAAGAACTACTTTATCAAGAGGGAAAAGAACTCGGATCCAGCTCAGAAACTACCGATAGCTCAACCAAACGAAGGATGAAGTACCATACAAGAAGAGCTCGAAAGAGGTACACTGTATACATGGTGGAGCAGTTAGAACAACCTTTGGAACCACCATAGATACCAGATATAAAATCTTCCAACGAATCAGAAGGCAACATCTCGCCGGATGAGAAAAGCGACAGCAATGAAAATGATGAGCAAAGGCTAGCAAGACTAAAGAAGAATAAATTGAAGGCTGGAAGAAGGAACATGGCTAAACAAAGGAAGCAAATCTGGAATAAGTACAAGGCGGAACTAATGGAATACAACAGAAAGAAGGCGGAAAGAGAAGCCACAAAAAGTACAAAAATGGAAAGAATTGAAGAATTAACAAAGGAGTTGTACACCCTCACGAATAACGAAAAAACAAAGGAAGATCAGAAGAAAGAAGTCAGGGGATCAGAAGAACAACCCAGCGAAGAAGTTCCACAGGAGCCACAAGGGGAGCAACCACCCAAAAAATCAAGTTTTCAAAGGCTAGGACCAGTAGAGAGTGCTGATGTTAATGGAAGGCAGGAACATTACTCAAAGCAACAAGAAAGAGGCAAACCAGAATTGAGCCAACGCTACCAAGAAATATCAAGAAGATTTGACAAAGAAGATGACTACGGAGAGTCCAAGTTAAAAGAAGACAGGTCTTATTATAGAAGGGCAAGATCGCCAGACTACAGAAGAACGGAACCATACGACAGATTCCCTTGTTTCGCAACAAGACTACAAACATTGAAGCTACCACACAAATTTAAACCAGCAAATCATTCCAAGTACGATGGCAAAGTAGAACCAAGACAATGGCTAAGAGTTTATTCCCAATCTATTGAGTTAGCCAGAGGAGATGACGACATCAAGGCTCTATTTTTCCTAATGGCCCTCGAAGCAATGCCACTACAATGGTTTGATAAATTATGGCCAAGATCAATCAGATATTGGGAAGACTTGCAAGAAGCTTTCTACAACAACTTTGCAGGCATTATTACCCATCCAATGACCGCAGCTGAGTTGAAAGGAGTAAGGCAAAGGAGAGGAGAAAGTCTAAGGGAATACTATAGAAGATTCGAAGAATTCAGGGCTCAAGTCCATGACATTACCGATAGAGAAGTAATAGAAGCCTTTGCGGAAGGAATCTTAGCAAACTGGCAATACAAAGACTATTTCAATGAGAACCCAAGAACAAATGAAGATTTCAAGAGGGTTGTTGAAAAGCTGATTTCATCAGAAGAAAGAACCCGGCATCGGTTTGCTAGGGACAACCCAGAAAATAGAAGACCTGATTATAGACAGCAAGACAAAAGGCCAAGGCAGGACAACATGGTGGCAACCACAGACAATAAGAGAAGATACAATGACAACAGTAATGGTGGCAATTACAATGGCAACTACAACAATAACAACAACAGTAACAACAGCGGGTACAACAGTAATAGCAACTATCGGAGCAACAACTACCGAGGAAGAGCACCAGAAAACATAGAGAACATGCTATGTCACATACACCCAGGAACCAGACACAAGTTAGTTGAATGCAGCACTTTTCAGCGGCAATTCATGAAGAGAGAAAACAGGAATCAAAACAACTCGGAGCAAAAGCAAGAAGAATCCAAGGAGGAAAAGAAAGCTGAAGGGGATTATCAAGAACCCCAATGCCAATTAGCAGTAATATTCTTAGGTGTTCCTAACACACGAAGTAAAAGGCAAGAGAAATTAGCTCACAGAGCCATCATGGCAGCTGAACCAGCCACCCCAAGGTATCTAGATTGGTCAAAGTACCCCATCCACTTCACAAGAGAAGACCAATGGACCAGTGCAGCAAACGTAGGATGCTACCCATTGGTACTGGGTCCAACTATCGCAAGAGTGGTAGTAACTAAAGTACCCATCGACGGAGGAGCCGGGCTCAACATAATTTTCGCAGATACTCTCAGAAGGATGAATCTGGATTGTGAAGGACTAATGACATCAACAAGCACACCATTCTATGGAATAGTACCCAGCAGAGCAGCTATGCCACTCGGACAGATAACCCTACCAGTCACCTTTGGCACACCAGACAAATACAGGATGAAATTCATCAAATTTGAAGTTGTAGACTTTGAATCATGCTACCACGCAATACTTGGGAGACCAGCTTTAACAAAATACATGGCAGTGCCACAGTATCCATACCTACTACTCAAAATGCCAACAACAAAGGGCATATTATCATTGAAAGGAGATCTAAAGAAAGCACATGATTGCGACGTACAAGTAGTACAAATATCCGAAAGATTACAAGACATAAAGGAAGGAAAGGAGATTGCAATACTAGCCAATGAAATGAACCCAGATGAGATTCAAATACCGGCTAAGAAGCCAAGCAACTTTGCACCACCAAAAGAAGCCGCTACTAAGACTATTGACTTGTTGACTGGTGACCCGGAGAAGACGGCAATCATCAGTGCAAATCTCGATCCCAAATAGGAACTCGCGCTCACCAACTTTCTTCGGGACAACAAAGATATCTTCTCTTGGAAGCCGACCGATATGCCAGGGGTCCCAAGAAAGTTGGCTGAGCACATAATTGATGTGAACAAAGGGTCCAAACCCGTTAAGCAGAAGCTACAAAGATTCGCTCCAGATAGAAAAGCAGCAATCAAAAAAGAGATCACCAAGCTCATGGCAGCGGGATTCATCAGAGAAATAATCAACCCGGATTGGCTTGCCAACCCGGTCCTAGTTGAGAAGAAGAATTCAAAAGAATGGCGCGTGTGCATTGACTACACAGACCTCAACAAATATTGCTCAAAAGATCCATATGTTCCTCCAAGGATTGATCAAATCATTGACTCAACAACAGGATCAGCTCTATTATCCTTTCTAGATTGCTATTCAGGCTATCATCAAATATCTCTAAGAGAAGAAGACCAAAGCAAGACATCGTTCATTACACCATTTGGGGCATATTGCTACAAATCAATGCCTTTTGGGCTAAAGAATGCAGGAGCAACATATCAAAGATTCGCTCCAGACAGAAAAGCAGCAATCAAAAAAGAGATCACCAAGCTCATGGCAGCGGGATTCATCAGAGAAATAATCAACCCGGATTGGCTTGCCAACCCGGTCCTAGTTGAGAAGAAGAATTCAAAAGAATGGTGCGTGTGCATTGACTACACAGACCTCAACAAATATTGCTCAAAAGATCCATATGTTCCTCCAAGGATTGATCAAATCATCGACTCAACAGCAGGATCAGCTCTATTATCCTTTCTGGATTGCTATTCAGGCTATCATCAAATATCTCTAAGAGAAGAAGACCAAAGCAAGACATCATTCATTACACCATTTGGGGCATATTGCTACAAATCAATGCCTTTTGGGCTAAAGAATGCAGGAGCAACATATCAAAGAGCAATTCAAACTTGTTTGGGAAATCAAGTCGGAAGGAACACATAACAATGAAGCAGAATATGAAGCATTAATACATGGTCTAAGAGTTGCAAGCTCACTTGGGATTAAAAGGCTACTTGTCTACGGTGATTCAGCTATAGTAATCAATCAAGTCAACAAGGATTGGGATTGTACAAAAGACAATATGGATGCATACTGTGCAGAAGTCAGAAAATTGGAGAAAATTTTCCAAGGGCTCGAAATCCATCATGTACTAAGGGATTCCAACATTGCAGCAGATGTGCTAGCCAAACTAGGATCAGATAGAACAAAAGTACCACCTGGTATATTTGTAGAAGAACTCATAGCCCCATCTATCAAACAACCCGGGAACACAGAAAAGGAGAAAGAGACAACAGATCCAATGGAAATAGATCAAGTAGAAGAACCAGACCAATCAAGACAGATCATGGTCATACAAAATGATTGGAGACAAACATACATTGATTTTATCAAAGAGAAGAAACTACCCGAAGACAAAGCAGAAGCAACCCGGGTTATACAAAGAGGCAAAAACTACGTTCTGGTGGGAGACAAACTATACAAAAGAGCAGCATCATCTGGAGTACTGCTTAAATGTGTTCCAACAGATAAAGGAAAGGAAATCTTGGATGAAATCCACTCAGGATGTTGTGGAAATCATGCAGCCTCTAGGACACTGGTCGGCAAAGCATTTAGAACCGGGTTCTATTGGCCAACAGCACTCAAAGATGCAGAAGAACTCGTCAAAACATGCAAGAATTGCCAAATGTTTGCCAGACAATCACATGTGCCCGCTCATAATTTGATATGCATACCACCAGCTTGGCCATTCTCATGTTGGGGGCTGGATCAAGTAGGACCACTCAAAAAAGCAAAAGGAGGCTTCGAATACATATTTGTGGCAATCGACAAATTTACAAAGTGGATTGAATATAAACCTTTGGTCAAATACAGTGCAGAAAAGGCAGTGGAATTCATACAAGACATCATGCATAAGTTCAGCATGCCCAACAGAATAATCACGGATCTTGGTTCACCATTTACAGCAAGAGAATTTCAATACTGGGCAAAAGATTGTGGGATAGAAATCGACTTTGCATCAGTAGCACACCCACAGGCCAATGGACAAGTCGAAAGAGCAAATGGACTCATATTACAAGGCTTAAAACCAAGATTATATGAAGATTTGAAAGATTATGGTGGAAAATGGATCGACAAACTACCAAAAGTAGTATGGGGTTTAAGAATCCAGATCAGCAAAGCCACCGGCTACTCACCTTTCTTTCTGGTCTACGGATCAAAAGCAGTACTACCAGCCAACTTGATATGGCTATCTCCAAGAATAGAATAATACAAAGAAGGCGAAGCCGAAGAAACAAGGCGGTTAAAAATTGATTCAATAGAAGAAATAAGAGACAGTGCAATAATCCAAAATGTAAGATATCAGCAAGGACTACGAAGACATTATTACAAAAGTACTCAGCCCCGATCACTAAAGCCAGGGGACTCAGTATTACGACTAATCCAGAAGAAAGATGGACAACACAAACTACTCAGTCCATGGGAAGGACCCTTCATCGTGAAAATACAATAGGACCCAGCACATACGAGTTGATGACTCCAGATGAAATACCAGTGAAGAATACTTGGCATATCAGCCAACTCAAAAGATTCTACAATTAGTACAACATATTGTACTCAAGCTTCAAGAGAAATAAAGCAAAAATTCTTCAAGAAGAATGACTTCAGATATAAGCCCTGTCGAACTAACAAACCAACCCATAATCAGGTTGGGGATAAAAGGGGCATCCCTGTTAATAGCCAACCCGAAAACGGTTGCGCTACATGGGCAATTTTGTCACTCAACCGTATGGAGATGGTTTGACTGATGGCCAACGGCCAAATAGCTTCTTGGGTAAGGAGACCCAAGCTAGCATTTGTCACTCTACCATAAAAAGAGATGGTATGACTGACAGCCCTATCCAACGGATAGAACCAACCCGTAATCAGGTTGGGGAAAAAGGGACAGCCCTACAGACAGCTCAACCGGGAAATGGTTGTTGCTAAATGGGCGCAATCGCTTACCCCAAGAGTTGGTACGATTGCTTACTTACCCTGCAAACAGCCAACCCGGAAACGGTTGTGCTATACGGGTCCGATCGCTTACCCCAAGAGCTGGTATGATCGTTTACTATGACCAACAAGCGGCACTATCTACAAAAACAACTCGGTCGCCTACCCCATGAGCGGTACGATCGACTACTTTGCCCAAGGAGTGGCACAAGCACTCCAACAACTCGGTCACCTACCCCAAGAGCGGTATGATCGACTACTTCGCCAAAGGAGTGGCACAAGCACCCAAACAACTCGGTCGCCTACCCCAAGAGCGGTACGATCGACTACTTCGCCCAAGGAGCGACACAAGCACTCCAACAACCTGGTCACCTACCCCAAGAGCGTTACGATCGACTACTTCACCCCAAGAGCGGTACAATCACTCCAACAACTCGGTCGCCTACCCCAAGAGTGGTACAATCGACTACTTCGCCAAAGGAGCGGCACAAGCACTCCAACAACCCGGTCACCTACCCCAATAGCGGTACGATCGACTACTTCGCCAAAGGAGTGGCACAAGCACCCCAACAACTCGGTCGCCTACCCCAAGAGTGGTACGATCAACTACTTCGCCCAAGGAGGGGCACAAACACTCCAACAACTCGGTCACCTACCCCAAGAGCGGTAAAATCGACCACCTCGCCCAAAGAGCGGCACAATCACTCCAACAACTCAGTCGCCTACCCCAAGAGCGGTACGACTGACTACTTCGCCCAAGGAGCAGCACAAGCACTCCAACAACCCGGTCACCTACCCCAAGAGCGGTATGATCGACTACTTCGCCAAAGGAGCGGCAAAAGCACTCCAACAACTTGGTCGCCGACCCCAAGAGTAGTATAATCAAGCACTCCACACAAAGAACAAGAGCAATCAACTCTACAACTCAGTCAAGCGACTACTTCACCCCAAGAGCGGAACAATCAGCAAAAACAACTCGGCCATTTACTCCAAGAGCAGTATGGTCGACCACTTTGCCCCAAAAGCAGGCACAAGTAACAAGTACAACTCAGGAGCTTACCCTCAGAACTACCCCGCCCTAAGAATGACGCATGTCTACAGTACAGATCGGTTGATTACCCCAAGAAAAATATAATCAACCCCTTCAACTCTACTACATCAACAAGAGGAAACAAGCTATGGCAAAGCACAAAAAAGCCACAAGGAAAGACAGATCGAAGCCTGCTCATATTAGATAAAGACAAATTCAAAAGCAAGGCAAAGCCTGATCATATTCATAGAAACAAGTATATATTACAAGAAACCACAAGTGCATTACACAAAATGTCTAAGGAGCTAGAGGCATAGCAGGAAGCACATTCATCTGTTCCAAGATTTGGTCTGAGAGACCACTATGCTCTACTTTGGCCTCCTCCCACTGTCTTGAAAACTTAGCTATTACAAAAGCTTCAGTAATCCGCTCAAGAGGGGCATCAGGAGCAACAACCTGGACATATGAAACCACATTGTTGATGCATCGGTGAAAGCCACCCCTTACAAAATCATAAAACTGAGAAGAAAGCACCGGTATTATGCCTCCAAGGCCCAGATCTCTGTCTTCTCGCCGACAGATTGAAGCAATGATTGGAGCAACTGCAGCATAAAGAGCCCGGAACTGCTCATGGGTAGCCTTCAACTTCGCCTACAGATCTCAAACAGATTTTATGGCCTGAACAAGATCTCGGTCAGCGCCAGATCGTATCAATTTTGCCTAAGCAAGAATATCTCAGGTTTCTTTCAACTTCGAATTAGTAAGGGTACTTACAGACTCAGCCTGATTTTGTGAAGTACGGAGGGTGTCAGTCATCGCCTCCCTATCTTTCAACCAGTTTTCTTTTTGACGAGCAAGAGCTGAAAGAAAGCAAATCAACAACTCAGAAAAGAAAAAAGAGCAAAACTAAGGGAAAGCAGTCGATCAACAAAAGATTAACTTACCAGCCAGCCTCTCCTTCAAGTCAGAATTCTTAGCCTAAGCTGTATCACGCGCCTTCTCAGCATCAAGCACCTTGGCATTAAGGGCGGCCTCCATCAGAGTACGCTGCTCCTTCTCATAAGTCAGGACAACTTTAGCCTGAGCCAGCTCATCTTCCTTTCTTTTCAAATTAGCCTCAGTAATGGCAGTAAATTGCGCCTCATGAGGACCGAACAAGACATCCTGATCTTGAAGTAAAGACTACAAAGCAAAAATATGTGAGACAGAAGTAGAAGAAACCAATATCGAAAGTCAAAAAGAACTCGGATACCTTGAGTTTGGCGCCATATGCGCCCGAAAAGTTCTCCCATAAAGAGAACACCTCAGCCAACCGCTCAACATGGCTGAACTGAGCCACTTCCTCCCCGCTTTGAGTCAGCATAAGAGTGCTCGGCGAGGGAGAAAAAAGCTGACTAGCATCAGCGGTTCCAACAGCAGCAGTGGAGGAAGGGTTGTTCTCGACGGGCTCCTCCACTCGATCATTACGAGCAGATGACTCCAGGATGTCCAACAAGGATGACGAAGCCAACAGCCGGGGGGCAGCAAATGGGCTACTCAAGCTTTCTTCAACCCGACGCCCCATGGGGGGAGTCGCCGGAGTAGCATTAGCCTCCTCCTCAACTCGTGCTACAGGAGAAGGAGCAGGAGGAGGAGAAGCTACAAAAAAGAGAATTTGTATAGCAAAAATGAGACTAAACAAAAGGCAAAAGCACAAAACAAAAAAGAAGCTGACCAGCAGCAGAATCCTACAAATTATCCCCAGCATCAAGAGCCAGGGAGGAAGAAATACCTTCTGAAGGCCTGCATTTGAAAAAGAACCCAGATTAATCAAAGACAGAAGCAAAAATTATCAAGACAAAGAGAAAAGAAGCCAGAGCTTACTTGATAACCTTCTTGAAGCTACCTGCCACCCCCGAGAAGCCAAGATTCGGGAGTGGCACATTGAACAAATCATCCTCAACCACCTCAAAGGAAGGGATTGGATGGCCTCTAGAACAGAAGCAGATACAACTATCACAGAAGGGGCACAGGGTGCTGGTTTACAACTATATTGAAAAAAGCAATTCAGTTATTTAGAAAATGAGCAAAAAGACAAGCACAAGGAAATTTATAGTAGAAAACTTACGGACGAGGAGTAAGGGGAATGTTATCATCAGACTCCTCCTCATGAACAATAACAGAGTGACCATCTATCAAAGCAACAAACAGAGCCCGGATTAGTGAGACAAATCAAAACAAAGCTAGGAAAACAACTCAGGAAAGGCTCAGCACAAGCTCACCTACGAGAATATTACCTGTTGGAGGATGTTGACGAGTTGAGCGTCGCCTCTTGGGCAACGACTGCTTAGAAGCAGCCTCAGTCCACCGCTTCCTAGATAACAAGATATATTGAGCAATCCGAGGATCAGGAACATACTCAACATAGGAGTGTTGACCTTCAAATAAGCAAGTAGACAACCTGGCGGAAGAAGAACCCGGCCCAGTGGCAGCAACTACCACAGGACCAGCAACAACATCATCATCTTCATCTCCTTCTTCGGCGGGCTCTTCAGCAGCCGCCTCTCTAGCTACGACAACAGCCACCTCGAGCCTAAAGGCCCGACCAAAAACCTGCAAGAGAAGAAAGAAGTCAAAAACGGAATACGAAGTGCAAGAACCCAAAAAGAACTCGGAGGAGATTACCACTTACCTCAGGAGGAGGATGAGCAGTATCGTACTCTTCAACATGAGCAGGCATTACAGAGACCCCACACAGAATACGCCCCAGGCGTTCAAGAACGACTTCCTCAGGCAACTCGACATCAGGACAAGTCGCGAAGAATCTGAGGGCCCAATATATTCAAAGCTGTAATGCACCCTCTGCATAAGAGGTTGCACCCGACGACGCAAGAAACTGGCAACTATACAATTGCCAGTCAAGCTTGCCTGTTTAAGCACTGCAACTCGAGCGAGCACAGGCTTCAGAGCAGCACGCTCAACAGAAGAGATTTTATCCTTCCAGATAGGGAGGGGAACGGGAAGAATAGAGAGATCATGAGAAAAGGAAAGAGCAGGTTTTGAAATATAAAACCACTTCTCCGCCTAATTCCTGACAGAATCAGAAAGGGTAGGAGAAGGGAAAGAAACTCCCTGACAGGATTGGATAAGGCAGCAGCCAAGAAAAGGAGTATTATTTCCGTCTGACAAACGCACACAGAAAAATGATGAAAAAGAAGAAGATTTGGAGGAATTCCAACGAAAACCTCACAAAAATGCATGAAGGTAGAAAGAAAAAGAACCCCATTAGGGGTAAGATGATGGATTTGAATCCCATAGGATCCAAGAAACTCAAGCAAGAAATTGGACGGGGGATAACAGAGCCCCGCCCGCACGAAAGGAACAAAAAGAACAGATTGATTTGGAGTGGGAGAAGGGACATCGTGCTCACCAGGACCAGAGAAATTAGAGAGTCATTTCTCCTGAAGAAGGCCATGAGCAACAAGCAGATCCAACTCCGCCTCCGAAGTTGATGGCTTGGGGAGTTGCCTCTGCATTCTCCACATCGCAACAAATTCGGTGTTCTCGATCACCTTGAGTGCCGCCTCCTCGTTGACAGACTTGCTCTTATTCTTGCTATTGTTCTTCGCCACCATCTCAGAAAAGCAAAGACAAGATTTGGATGGAAATAGCAGGGGATCGAAGGCACAACGGAGCTAGGGTTTCGGCTGAGATTGGGGAATTTTTTACAGCAAAGGCAAGTGGAGCAACAGTAACAGGGCAGTCATTTTTATAAAGGGAAAAATACACGGCCCACGTGACCCAAGTGAAAACGGTCACCAAAAATTACCGTTCCGCAATCAATGACATGCACAACGGAAAAAGAAAGCAACGGTCCGTTCAGATCTCAACTGTTAGATGCCAAAACCGTTCACAAGGAAGCAACATAGGAAAAAGGATACAACAAGTCAGCAACAATACTACACTACAGCCAAAGCATGCAGATACAGAGAAGAACTCAGATACAGTAATAGACAACTCGGCCTCCAGCAGAAACCATCTTATTCATTATTTCTTTCACTCGGAGAACATTGAGATTACAATGGAATACAAGATTTGATAAATTCAACAAAGAAAGTAAAGGAGATCATTCTAGAGTGGCAGCAAAGAACCCAGTGGAATTAGAGGTTGCAACCCTCCGCACCAAGATTCGATATAACTAGTAGAATAAACACAACCTAGATACATCACAACTACAGAGGATGAAGCAAATCCTGGGTTATGAACAGGGAGACAACCAAGTTCTGGACGAGCACACTGATATAGTTACCTCCAAAACTAAGACCAGCAAACGACAAAGACCAAAGGAGTACAAATCAAGAACCTTCTACCGGCTTCTTCTCAACAAAAAAAGAACCCGGAGAAGGCTCGAGGGCTGCAAGTACCCACCACAGAAAAGCACATTTTTAATTTTCTGACCCTCTAGCTTTTTGTACCAAAAAAACAAGAGGCTCGGGGGCTACACTCAATGAGCAAAAATTGCACTCGCTGCACTCTAAGGAAAAGAACTCGGAGGACATCAAGATAGAAAGACCCTCTAGCTTTTTGTGCCAAATAGCTGAGGCTCGGGGGCTGCACTCACTGAGTGCATTTTTTCAGCAAAAGTGCACATCAGTCAGAAGAAGAATCAAAGAAGACCATCTCAAGATTTCACTTCAAGAAGAACCCGGATCAAGTCTACAACAACTCGGCCCTTGAAGCTCAATCATGAAATGCTCGAGGGCTTATCGATAGGGAACCCTACGGGCCCCCCATAGACCATACTATAGGGAAGTGGGCCTTGGTAACAAGGCCCACAGCCCAATCGCCAAGAAGAGCACGGAGCAAAGCAACGTGCAAGACCAAAACTCCAATTCGGACTATACAAGGAAAGGCGCCCGAAGCATAGCTTAGGACTCTGACCTTGTTTCCAAGTAGAACACAAACAACTCCTCTCAGCACCTGGACTATAAAGGGCTGGTGAGGATATCCCTTGTAAAGGACGGAACACACCCAATACTCAAAGCAATACGACGCAAACAGGCTAACGCCTAACTAGACGTAAGGTTATTACTCGACCAAGTCAAGGGCCTAAACCAGTATAAATCGTGAGTCTCTCTAGCAAGAGCAAGACGCAAAAAGTTTATATGCATTTCATAATACCGGGGCCTGCCCCTGATTGATTATTCAAATATGGAACATGCTCCCCACTTTATATCCAGAATGTCATTTACAACATATTTTTATGTTTAACATGTAGGAAAGCTACATCTGTACCATGAGATCAGGAAAAACACACTCCTGAGAGCTACTTTACTCAGATAAGTCAAGAAACAACCTGGTTTGATCAAAAAAGAACCCCGATAAGGTATGGCAAGAACCAAGACAAGCTTAGAAAGAACCCAGATTGATAAAAAAAGAACCTTGACAAGGTGCGGCAAGAACCAAGACAAGCTTTGAAAGAACCCGGATTGATCAGAAAAGAACCTCAACAAGGAGAGACAGAGATCAAGTCAAGATCAGAAAGAACCCATATTGAAGAAAAACAACCTAGACAAGTTGGGAACAGAAATCAAGACAAAAAAGAACCTGGAGTGATCAGAAAACAACCCAGATGAGGTACATACAAGTTTAGAAAGAACCTGGACGAAGTGCAAACAACCTAGAAGAGGTACATCAAGAACCAGAGAAGTCTAGAAATGACATGGATGAATAAAAACAACTCAGAAGAACATCACGGCTTAGTCAAACACTAAGCTCGGGGGTTCGGCATTCGCTTCAACTACAACCGGGGGCTCGGATTTAAAGACGAAGGACCAAGAATACAAGAACTCAAGACTACAATAAACGACAACACATCAAGACCCTTCATCCGATTTCTTTTTGAAAGAAAAGAACTCGGAGAAGGCTCAGGGGCTGCGGGATACATAACCCTAGAAATTTTTGAAGACAAGAATCTAGACCCTCCAACTTTAGCAAGCAAAAGCAAGAGGCTCGGGGGCTACACTCAGTGAGTGCAATTTTTACGAAAAATTGCACCCACCGAAAAAGAACTCGGAGCAACCAAGAAGACTAAAGGGACCCTCTGGCTTCTTGTCCCAACAAGCAAGAGGCTCGGGGGCTACACTCACTAAGTGCACTTTTTTAGAAAAAAAAAGTGTGCATCAGTCATGACGAACCAACCAAAAGAAGACCATCTCAAGGTTTCACTTTAGAAGAACCTGGAACGGATTTACAACAACTCAACGAAGACTAAGAAGAATAAGAAGGCTTCCGAAGCTCATCCATGAGATGCTCAGGGGCTTGTCGATGTGGGACCCATGGGGTTTCCCACGGAGAAGAGAGAAGAAGACCTAATCCAACTAGGATTCCCTACATGTAATCCTACTAGGACTAGTTACACGTAATCCTACTAGGATCTCTACTTTATAACCGACTAGGACTACCGCCTCTCTTGGACTATATAAAGGAGGGCAGGGGTCCCTAGATTGGCACCTACACATAATCGACGGAACTCACAACCACAACATACCTCGCAACACAACAAATAGCGTAGGGCGCAATATACTATCCACACAAGACTGGACGTAGGGCGCCGTGACATTCCAGCGTGCCGAACCAGTATAAATCATTGTCTCCCTACGTTTACCATCGAGTTCCTGCAAATGCCGATACCCCTTCAAACAAATCACCATCCCGGGTACCCCGTGACGGGTTGCCAGTAGTAAAACATCGACAGCTGGCGCGCCAGGTAGGGGCTTTCGATGAATTTTTTCTTAAGAGCTTGGCGGACCTCGACCTCAAGATGGCTTTTCTGGCGAGAACAACCTTCGTCTTCGGATCCTGGATCTGTGAGGCTGACGACAACGGCAAGCTACGTACCCGTCTCCAAGAAGAAAAAGAACTAGACAACAAAGTTGAATATGAACTCGCCGAGAAGATGACGAAACTTTCAACTTCGGATCCAACTCGGAATGAAGAAGAAAGAAGATACGAAACCAACTCTGAGAAAGAGATACAACCCGACTCCAAGACAATCTTCACAGCGAAAGAGCCAAGCCTAATCATGGAATAAAGAGCTTTTCTAGCTACAACTTGATCAAACACATAGCTTTCTACAGCTACTGCCCCCTTTTCAGTGGTTCCAAACCTCAAATTAGTTTGAACTTTTGTTCCTTCCTTCTTGTTATTGTACAAACAAGTTTTCAAATGAGTTTTCAAGTGAGTTTTACCATTTCTTGATGTGGCTGAAAGCTTCTTGTTGTAGTGGTTGCACTTGGCCTTCCAAACTCCACAACACGCACTTTTTCAAAGTCATACCAGACTACAGAGGTGAGCTTTCTCTTTGAAGGCCGCCCACCATCATCCTAGTCCTCCTCCCCCTCTGACACGTTCACAACATCTATGGCTTTGTCCTCCTCAGTACCAACTGCAGCAGTTGCAAGGGAGGTTTGCACTTGGGAGCTACCAGGGTCGCCATTGTAGCTGCACATCACAGTATGTATTAAATTATGAAGACAAGCACCAAAAAGCACAAGATCTGCTGGGAGGCATCAAGAACAAGTCAACTTGCCTTTGAAGTTGCTCGTCGAGGAAGATGGCGACGGCCTGCGGGAAGGAGACGGCAGCCTACGCAGTGGGGATGGTGGCCTAGATCGAAGCTTCGGAGCAAGGAGGATGGCGGCCGGCATCGGAGCCTCAGAGCGGGGAGGCCGACGGCCGGCGAAGGAGCCTCAGTGCGGGGAGGCCGATGTCCAGCGACCGACGTTGGAGGGGGGGGACAGCCACCGTGGGGAACTAGGGGCTGGGGGTCTGACTGTCTGAGGGAGGCCGAACCGCCGGAGTGGAGGAGCGACGGCGCTGGGGAGGCCAGGATCGCCGGTCGCGTGGCCGCGTGGGTGTGCCCGTGAGGGTGACGGTGGCTGCTGGTGGGAGTGGGATGGGATTGGGAATTTGGGATGACGGATGAGTGAACTAAAACCCTAGAATCTGAAGGTTATATAGCTCTTACGCAGTGGCCCCACATGTCAGTGTGGGTTTCGTGGGTTTGCGGATGCGGGCATGCTCTTTTTTTACCCGTTTACCTTTGCCTGTTGGGCACAACTCTATGCTCGCGCCCGTGCCCACGGGCATAGGTTCACGTCCGTATCCATGACCACCATGTCGGGTGCCCGTGGGTACGTGGATTTTTTTGCCCGTTGCCATCTTTACCGGGGATGGGGGAGACCGGATGGAGGGATTGTGGAGGCGGAGTGGAGTGGAGGTGGAGGTGGTGCCCCGGGTGGCTGCTTATATATGAGGGGGGAGGCGGGGACGGTGGGCCGTGTTGGGCCACACTGGGCCTTGGGGAGGGGAGGAGTGAGGAGGGGAGGGGGGAAGCCGGGCCACTACCGGGCCAACCGTCGTAGGCCGAGTCGTGCCATGCCAGCCCACGGGCCTAACCAGCGGCCTAGGCACAGCCTACTCCCTCGAGTCTGGCTAGCCAGGGCCCGCTGACCATCGGGCCGTGCCATGCTTAGTCTAGGCCAAAATTGTGTGCTTCGTGTCGGGCCGCCGTGCCTCGGGCTGCATGGACATTTATATATCCAAGCAACTATACGCACATAGCGCAAAACACATGTCGATCAAGTTTATTAATCAGAAGAGCGATCAATAGAGCAGTGGAGGACGCACCTCCGGCGGTACCACCATGACGCCGACCGCGCCATGTGCTTGCAATTGTCCCGGGCGTCCTCGTGCCTACGCCGCCGCTTGATCTCCTCCGTGACGCTATCGATGCGAGACCCATGGGGTTTCCCACGGAGAAGAGAGAAGACCTAGTCCAACTAGGATTCCCTATATGTAATCCTACTAGGACTAGTTACACGTAATCCTACTAGGATCTCTACTTTGTAACCGACTAGGACTACCGCCTCTCCTGGACTATATAAAGGAGGGCAGGGGTCCCTAGATCGGCACCTACACATAACCGACAGAACTCACAACCACAACATACCTCGCAACACAACAAATAGCGCAGGGCGCAATATACTATCCACACCAGACTGGACGTAGGGCGCCGTGACTTTCCAGCATGCCGAACTAGTATAAATCATTGTCTCCCTGCGTTTACCATCGAGTTCCTGCAAACGCCGATACCCCTCCGAACAAATCACCGTCCCGGGTACCCCGTGACGGGTTGCCGGTGGTAAAACATCGACAGACGCCCACGCGGGACACCTGCCAATTGAACCGTCGTAGGAGCTCCTCACCGGAGACGTGGGGTTGGGGTGGGTTGGAGGAGAGGATACAGACGCGACGAGGAGACGGCTGCTGCCGCGAAGGTGGCGGCAGCCACGGTGGTGGCGAAGGTGCCCGCCGGCGAAGAGGAAGAGGGATGTGATGTTGGTAAAAGGCCCTAGTTGGTGGGCCGGATGGGCTTGAGGTTCCTCTACTCCCCATGCTGGCCCTTTAGCAGCTAGTCCACATCCGCAGGGCCGTAGACAGCTAGAGTAGAATTTTAGGTTGGAAAAAGTCGACCTCACTCAACTTTTGCGGTGGTCCGATTTACCTCCCTGATCTATAAAATCGGTTGTTTGACCCCTTCAACTTTCAAAACCGTTTATTTTTGCACCCTAACGGTTTTGATGGTGGTTTTGTTGACGTGGTTAATCTATTAACGGAGGCTGGGGTCTTAATGTGCTCACCTCCATCGCATTAATCGAGGTGGGCATCTTAACATGCCCTCCTCCACTAATGTTTTTCAGAAAACCTAAAAAACTAAAAAACTTATGACTTTGGATAATCGAACCCACAACCAGGTGCTCAACACTACCGCATCTCTACCACTGCACCACACACTCATTCATGTCTATATATAATATGATATCTTTTTATATCAATATTTTGTAATCTTATATTGGATATTTTAGCTACTAAATAAACTCAAATGAAAAAACTTGTAACTATAAAGTTTTAAATCTTGACAAGTACTACAACTTTGGTATTGGATGTATCTCCATCAGACATAGTTTGAAAAATTCAAAAAATTAAGTCTCAAAACATGTGAATTTCAAACACATATTTGAGACTCTAGTGACTTTAAATAAAAACTTATCAATATCCAACATATAGATCATGTCGGCCACTAGAACTTTGGTATTAACTATGTGAACATTGGAGATTGTTTACGAATTGTAAATTTTAAATTTCAAAATCTATAAACTTTGAACGCATATTTGAGACTCTAAACATCTTTAAATTTAAAACTATTCAACTACAAAGTTGTAGATTCTATTGAGAACTATAACTTTTGTATAGACCATGTAAACATCCGAGATCGTTTGATAATTTTAAATTTTAAATTTCAAAATATGTACACTTACAATAATATTTTGGGACCCTAAACAATTTCAATTCAAAAACGTTTCAACTACAAAGTTGTAGATCTTGTCGAGAGCTACAATTTTGATATAAAATTTGTCTTCATCCGAGTTGATACGAAAAAGTTATAAATTATTTTTTGTTGCAACATTAACTGAGACGAACATCTTAAGACGCCCGCCTCCGTAAATCGATTTACGGAGGTGGGCGCTTAGAATGACCGCCTCCGAAAATAGTCGATAAATGGAGGCGGACGTATTAAGTTGCCCGTCTCGGTTAATCCATTAACGGAGGCGGTTGTAGTAAGGCAACCGCTTCTGTTAATGATTAACCGAGGCGGTCGCTCGGCCGGCGGCCCTTTCATCGATTAACGGAGGCGGCCGCCCACCTTGCCCGTCTCGATTAATAAAAGCCCACCGCCTCGCAAAATCAATTATGTAGTAGTGTGATTTATAACTTGGAATGGAGGGAGTATTTTATTAATTGTGGCTAGAATTTTAAAATTTGTTGATATAAGTTTCCTAGGCGATTGGCGACCAAGGAAATCACAATTTTCTACGTGATTAAGGGCTGCTAAGAAAAATATGTTACTCTTGTAGTTGAGGACCGCCATGAAAATATATGTAACAACCGCCAAGAAAGTTGTGATTCTCTTGGCGGCTACGAGACCTAAAGAAATTTGTTGTTTGCCTGATTTTCTTGACAACCAAACCGTCAAGAAAATAACCCTTAGATGGATAGCCACCAAGTTAATTTCCCTTGCACTTATATATTCTTATTATTGGACTATATATTCTCAACGGTGGCCATCAAAGATCATTTCCTTGCTGGTCTGGGGCCGCCAAAAAAAAATCTAGAGCTAGGAAATTCTAGCGCCCTGCCAAAGGTGGTGTCGGTGTTGATTATTGTTTCGGTTTCTATCTAGAGCTAGAAGCGCTAACACTATAGAGTGACTTAGGGCTCGTTTGGCAGGGCAGTGTTTTGGTTCTTTGCTACAATAGAAGATGGAGGCAAGGCTGATAAATAAAAACTCTCTTTATCGGCTCCTAGATTATGTGAAGAAGATAGAGAAAAAGAGCTTATGTATACATTGCAGAGGCTAGAGGAGGCATGATGGTTGGGAGCCCACCTAAATATAGATGGCCAAATGGCCTAGACCCGTTGTGCCGGCATGGGCCTGGTCTGAAAAAGCACGGCACTAGCATGGTCCAGGCACGGAGTCCATAGTGCCAGTGCCAGCACGAGCATGATCTAGGGCCGTGCCTGGGCCGCAGGTCGGCTTGCAGTGCCAGCACGGGCACGACACGGTTAATGGGCCGGCACGATGCGGCCCGTTAGATTTTAGGCGTTGGATGTCCTCGAATAAACTAAAGCCATTGGATTCATCATATATAAACATGAAACCCTCACTTATCTCCCCATTTTCTTTTCTCGTCTTCCTCTCTTCCCGACGGCGTGGTGCCTCCCCATTTCTGTCTCGTCTCCCGCGGCTGGCGCGGCACCTCGTGTCCGCCGTGCCTCCCTCTCTCTCTCTCCCTCCCGACGGCGGCACCTCACGTCCTCTCGTGCCTCTCTCCGTCCCACAACCTCTTAGTCCTCTCCCTCCCGGCCTCGGCGCGACGGCCTCGCCGCGGGGAGCTAGGGCTCCCTCTCACATGGCGCGCGGCGGCCTGTACGCGGAGAGCCAGCGCCCTCGCGCGTGGCGGTCTTGGCGCGTGGTGGCGGCATGGCGTGCTCACCATGGGGCCGAGGAGCTCGGCGCGGCGATGCGACTGCTGGGCCGCCAGGCCGGCACGGCCACGGCGGGCCGTCGTGCCCATCGGCACGGCACGACACGGCTGAGTCCCCGTAGTGCTGTGCCTGGGCCAAGGGTTGGGTACGGTGACACGACACGGCATGCCCCGTAGTGCCGTGCCCCATCGTGCCATGCCTTGCGGTGCTAGTGCCGTGCTGGGCCTGGCGGCCGTTTGGACATATATACTCCTAAATTGGACCCTTAGTCTCATCGGTAGACACTGCAGTGGCTAAAGCTATCATATGCTATCACATGGCCGTCGAAAGTAAATCTCTAAAGAACGTGAAATTAATAAGATGGAGACAAAAAGTTACTAATAACTTGTAGAAATTTGTCAAGTTTAATTCGAATGTTAATATTTGGCTTAACGTTAAACATGTACATTAATGCTTTATTACCTTATAAGTTATAAGATCACCCATTTAATAATTTATTATGTACATAGTATATCGGGAGACATGGATATATATATGGCAATTAATTGGATGAGATGCATGCCTAGACAGTCGTCGTCGCTACGATAGGAACACGGCTACTGGGCTGCAGCAAGCTTGGTAATCATGTCCTTTAAAACAGACGGGCAGCTCTTGCTCAGATGCTCGAGGCCGTCGGTCTTGGTGACCTCTCTGAGATTTGCTGGATCCTCGAGGAATTTGAGGCACACCTCCTTAAGCCCAAGGAAATGATGCTCCACGGCGAACGCCAGGATGACCGCCACGGTTGTCACATTCACAAACCCAGATAGCTTGTCTTCACAAACCAACCTCAGCCTCTCCATTTTATACCTATTCGCTGCTGCGACCAGGTCCGGGAGCATCATCGCCGCAGCTTCTGACCCCTTCATCTCCGGCAACGAGTCGGTGTATATGTAGTGGAGAAAAGCCTCGAAGTCCTGCGCCTCCATGTCTTCGATCTGTACAGCGACTGCTGCGCCGTCGTTGGTCGTCGTCAGGCTGGAGAGGGAGAGCTCGGCGTGGAACACCGGTGATCGGGCCATGAGCACACACCTGTGCGCCGCGAAAGTCCTGGTGTCCACCTCGAACGTCACGTCCGCACCCTCCCCGGTCGCGAGGAGGCCGCCTAGGTGACGGTGCAGGTCCGACGGTGGCACCACCACTAGAGGTGGCTGTAGGATTGCGCCAGTGTCGATGTCGACGTCCATTCTCTGAATCTCCTTGCTGGTGACGACCGTCAAATCACACCTGATCGTGAAGCGGTCGTCCTTGAGATGCTCAGATTTCTCCAATTCGTCCCTCTTGATGAAAGTCGCGTAGCCCCAGCTGAGGTCACCGAAGGTTTGCTCGGAACCGAGGGTGTAGCGTGGCACTGGCTTCCCCCCATGGTCAAGTAAGCTAAACGTGTATTTTGCTCTCACGCCTTGGGGGACATTGTGGTCGAGCTTGAGGAAGATGGAGATGTAGTCGGAGCAAGTCGAGTTATCGCCGTTGGGGCAGTAGCGGATGTGCCAGCTGTGGCCTCCGACGCGGAAAGATCGGGACTCGATGTAGCTGCCGGTCGGGACATCCTTGGTGCCGAAGTAGCCGTCGATCTTCAGCAGGTGCTGGCCGCTCTCGGTGATGGCGACGATGGCTGAGGCGGACCGCAACGGCTCGCCCCTGCTGCCACCGATGTTGGACGCCGTCATCGGCATGGGAGGAAGGAACGATGACAACTCTTCTCTCTCTCCCACGGTCTCTGGAGATCACGGCTTTGGTACTTCAGCTTCTCTTCATGCACCGGCTGCATTATTTCAAGTGCAGAATTAATTTTTACACCCGTGCCCTCCATATTTTTAAATCATTGAAGAAATGTATGTACCTTATAAAAATAATGAGTCCTTTTACTGTCCTTCAAGAGGTTACCGAAGGTATTATACCTAGACAACAGAAAATATACTACTTGAGGTACCAAGATTTAATTTGGTAACTCTTGGACTCTTTTAATTTGAGAAGGTCCTTAAAAAGTCGCACAAAGAAATGGAAGGAGACAAAGGAGATCAGTAGAAAGTTTCAATATTCGAGTAAAAATGATCGTCTGGTAACGGAAGAATATGACATATGAGCGGCATGCGAGCGAGCTTTGTGAAGATGATTGACAACGCAGGGCCCACAAGATTAAGGGCCCCATGGTTTATCTTATTACGTTGGCACTCAACTTATTACTATAAACTCCTCAGTGTCATCTTCGGGGTGTAATTTAGACCACAATTTTCTATCAAAATGTAGTTATAATGTCTAATAAATGTATGCGAAAATGTTGTTCAAGAAAAATCTATTCATATGATTTTTATGTCTCTAAACTAAATATTTTGAGAGCTATATGTGGTCATATCTTTACACAAGTTCCAAAGTTTAACTGGATTTTAGTCAAAGTGTCATATCTTTATGATCGGGAGGAGTACAACTTTTCTACTTGAATTAGATTAACACGCCAAGAATGAGCAGCGAGTGAAGCTTCCGTAGTTCTCTCTAGTTTCCTCCGTCGTATCCTATTTTTATGGTATTTCATGGCTTCAATTTAAGTACACCATTACGTGTTTTATAATAATAGTGGGGTGTTTCTTAGGGCATGTTTGGATACACATAGCTAGTTGCTAAATTAACTATAGTTGGCTAGCTAGTTGTCTAACAACTAGTTGAAGACTTACCACCTATTAGTCCTCCTGTTTAGATGCACTAGAGCTAATTTGAGCTAATATTAGCTAGCTAACAATTAGCTCATAGTATCCAAACATGCAGATAGTCATTCTATTTTTGTTAGTTTTTTCACAACATAAAGATTACTAATAGACTTGGCATTTAATGGTTGTCTTTTGCTTTAGTTCTATGAAGTAGCTGCTATGTTTAGCACTTTTCCACTATTTGTTAGCATTTCCAAACAGCCTATGGCTATTATGTAATTTGTAACAATGTCTAGTTGAGTGCATGCCTATACAGAAAACAGAATAAAGAGTATTTTGTTTTCTAAAAATAAAGATCTTATTGGGAACACAAAGATTTCATAAATTAATTGAACTTTTTGTTCTCCAGGTGGGAATGTTGGCTTAACAATCCCGTTTCTCTAAAGTAGAACAAAGTTCGTGTACTCCTTCCAATTTAGTTGTTCCTTTCTTGACATCTGTTCGTCGTTTACCATTTTTACAGTGTAATGGCGTGTTCACAGTACTGAAAGATCAATTGCAGTAAATGAAAGGACTCCTACCAATGGCTTTCTTAAAAGCTAAGGAAACTCGTTTTTTAAAAGGAAAAAAGGGACTCCAACCATGAATTTGAGTTTGCTCAAGGTCACTCAGTGCTATCAATAATACAACGGATAAGCTTGAAGAAGATTTGGCATCAGTGATCAAATTTCATCATGCACATCTGACTGAGTATATATATGAGCAAGAGAGACTGAACACACCTGAGTCACCGAATCGAATTATCTTAGAGAGGTGATGCAGATCGATTTTGTTGAATTTGGAGATGATTTGGCGTGTGGTTTATCGTGGCATGGTTGTGAGAGGTAGCGACACATGCATATTTATAACCGAGTCAGGTAAAATAAACAAGGCGTCTTGGAGCAGGATCATTATACTTTGTCGCAAACATAAATAAGACAGCTAACTTTTTGTTGCAGCATGTGTGGTGGTGTGATGCTTGTGGAGCGGCTTTGGTTGTACAGTGGTTTAGAGCTTAGTTTACAGAGGGCCCGTTCGCTTCGCTGAAAAAACAAGCCGAAACAATATTCCGACTGATTTGTTGTGAGACAAAAATATTGTTCCGGCTGAAAAAACAAGTTGAAAAAGACGGATTATAAGAGAAGCGAACAGGACCAGAGTGGTGTAAGGGTTTAGAGTTCTCATGAGGCGGCGCGTGTTGAGGTCCCAATCTAACCGGATGTTGTCTATAGTTGTTTTATATGCTAGTTAGTTGTTTTAGATGCTAGTTGGTTGGTTGTTACTTTTTTTTTTGTTTGCCGGGCCCTTTGGGGTTTCTTGTTGCTTTATCTAGTCTAAGTTTCTTTTTTTTAATATAATCGACAACTCACTTGCTGATTCTTTGAAAAAAAAAGACAGCTAACTTCTCCAGATTTCTTGCAAGCAATCGGCAACGGGCAACGGGCAACGCGTGTAAAAGAGCTATGTACGAAACATCACCTAACGCAAGCTTCCTAAACCACAGAACCTCTGCAATCCTTTATTCCTGGCTTCGATAACCCTGGTTCTCGTTATGCCAACTTGGGAATTCAGCTAAGTCGGATGCCTTCTTATCAGTGGTTCAAGAAAGGCACAAGTTACCATAAAACTCTTTGGGAGGTTTGTTATGTTTTTTTTTTTTGAGGTACTTTTGTTTCCTCCCCTCTAAAATAACCTGGAGTCCTGGACCATTGCCTGCTGCTCGCGACTCGCGAGTCGCTGACAACCTAATGGCCTGAATCATCTAAAAATGATTTTTTTTTTTTTGGTATGGGAAAGAGAGAAAAACTTTATTAGTACTAATAGCTGGACGAATACTTTGATCAAAAAAGAATTACGCTATTAAATACGTGTCAGTCAAATTTTCTCTAATTTGACTAGCTTTATATAAAAATATTAGCAACATTTATATTACTGCATAAATTTATTATGAAAATATATTTTACGATTTATATAATGATACTTATTATGCATTATAAATATTAATGGCTTTTTGCTATATAATTAGTCAAAGTTGACTGGTGAGTGTTTCGGCTGATTCAGTAATGTTAGGTAAGCGAGCTGATATGCCCCAAACAACGGGGCCAAAAATGTCTGACTTCTCGGAGGGAGTACTAGCTGAGCAGGCACGCGCAGGACGTGCTTGCGAGTCGTGCCGAGGCCCGAGGCACACCGTTTATTTTATTTTATTTTATTTTATAAGGGGCCCGAAGCACACGTTGGAACCAAGAAAGTAGACAGGGAGGGGTGACACGAGCTTTCCTCGCTCTTCTCCTTTCTTCGCCTGAAATCTCCTTAATCCTCATCGTTTTCTCCACGTCGTTTTTGGTCACTTCTGCCACATGTTCAGTAATTCTTCATCGTAACGTATCCAAAACTGAATTCGCAACATGATTGGACCAGGACCGGCATAGCAATTTAGCAGCGGCAAAAGATCAATTTTCTGAATGATTACTAGATCAACGAATCAAGTGTCTACTGCATCAGAATTCATCTTTTCCCCACCAGAAAAAGTTAGCATCAGAATTCTTGGGAGAACACACCAGCCATTGTATATCCAACCACAAGAACTAAATACAGAAAGATCAAGTATTTGCAGCACAGCCAGGAGGGCCCGCTGCTCTCTGAGACATATAACATTCAGAACAAAGCTTTACATCACTTTACCGTGCTTTGGTCGCCAATCGGCTACAAACGATTTGGCAACAACACCAACTCAATTTCCTCCGACTGACAGGATGAACTGAAGCTGGAGGTGTCGAAACTCTTCTGGTGCAGACAAAAAGCACGCTTCAATTCCTCAGCTATCTCTACCTGTAAGAAGGCAACTCTCCTGCAGGGAGGTCCCAGTTGTCATTTTCCTCATCGTCAGTGGTCTGCTCCTTCGCCCCCTGATCATCACTGAAAGGGAATGGGCCCTTGAATCGCCTGCAGCAGAGTGATTGGGCTCAGTTAGCAGGAGTCAGGAGTTTCTTATATTGTTGCTACAACTCAAATGAACTGGATGAACATTGAAATGACCAAAAACAATAATCTTTTTCAGAAAGGGGAGATATCCATGTCCTTGATGTCAGATTTTTCAAAATTCAGCATCAAGCTTGCTGAAACTTTGGAATGGACAAAAACAAACATGTCTTCAGAAAGGGGAGATGCCCTTGATGCTAGATTTTTGCAAAATTCAGCATAAAGCTTGCTGAATGTTGCAAACAATGGGTATTTGATTAGGCATTTCCTTGCACTTGAACATGCCAGGGGATGAGCACTCATGCCTCCGCCGAATTTACTATAGCAGCAAATAATACCCAAGCAACGTTTTCTTACATAATTTACTATAGCAGCAAATAATACATAAACGAGAGACCATATCATTCATCCCAACTACCCAAGCAACGTTTTCTGAAACTACTACCCAAGCAACTATACTACACGCACGAATCGACAAAACATATCGATCAAGAACGCACCTCCGGCGGAACCTCCTCGCCGCCGACCGCGCCTTGCGCTTGCGCTTGTCCCGCGCGTCCTCGTGCCTCCGCCGCCGCCTGATCTCCTCCATGACGCCCGCGCGGGACACCTGCCAGTTGAACCGCCGCAGGAGCTCCTCCCCGTCCACGTCCTCGTCGCCCGCGTCCACCTTCGCGTTGTGGTACTTGGGGTTGGCCGCCGGCACCAGGGACAGCTGGGAGAGGGCGAGGGTGGTGGCGGGGAGCGGCCGCCGCGGGAAGGAAACGAAGGTGGCGTTGGAGGAGGGGAGGCGGACGCGACGAGGAGACGGTTGCGGCGGCGGCCATGGTGGTGGTGGTGGACTGGTGGTGATGCCGGCCGGCACACATGACAGACCGAGTTTGTAGAAGGAACTAGTTGATGGGCCTGATGGGCTTGAGGTCCATTAGGCTATGTGCGTTCTCTTAAAAGGATTCAGCCCACGGATCAGCCCAGTGCGGCTGGAATCTGCAGGCCGGATAGTGTTCGACGGGCACTGCGATTCCCTCCTGAAGTGATACGTGTTCTTGCATCTTGCTCCACATTATTATGCACCGACGGATCCAAAACACTTTGCAAAGGTTACTTTGATTAACCGCCGTCAATAATGCTCTTCGGTTCGCATGAATTAATTTTGCTTATACTCCAAGTTTACACAAAGATTATCGCACAAGCATATAATTATATAAAATATATGTTACTTGGTAAATGTAGCTGTCATTATAAATAGAACACCTTTTTATTATCTTTTGGTGATATGCAGAGTAGAATGCCATTATAAGCCATGGAATTGGAAATAAAATATGGTAGTCATCAATGGACATAATCAGAGTAGAATTGATCAGGACTAAACTCGTAGCATCTACTAGATGTCGTCATTTACATTCCACTAGAGATATCCGCTTTGAGATTAATGCTATATATTTTGAAGTTTTGGAGGATTAATCACAAGCCTAGGAGTTATTAATTATTGATAGAATACAGAATGTTTTCACCATCTATACTATATATAGAACATTATGCAGCATGTGTATATATGTTTGTAGGACATACATACCTCTCACACAGAAGCTCCACCATATACCGTGATTGATGCGATGGAGGGAAACTATAGTTGTGATGCTTATGCTTATCCTTGGATGTTTCGTGGTTCTCTCACAATGTAAGTTGAGATCATAAACTTGGTTGAACCATATATAGTAATTTTCTGGACTTTCAAAACATAGTTTTAATTTCTAGTATATAATAAGTAATACTGCACAGCATAGAAGAGAGACCCTTGTGCTCTTCGAAAACTTACACTTCTGCGTCATTCATGCATCTTTATAACAACTAATTAATTAACTATATTGTGCAGCTCAACACACAAATCCAGTTGGGAGCGACAGGGGAACTTGCGGTTGCCTCAAGATGCTACCCAGTTCGCCTCAATGCAAGCGCAATACTTGCTTCTGCTGTTTATATTACCATGGCGGCCCTTACACGCTATGCTTCGAGACACTGGATAAGTACTGCAACGCCTCTTGTTATGGGCAAGGACGACTAATAATATTAGGGATGGATATGAGCAGTAAATGTTCATTGCCTAGTAATAGTAAAAGATGTAGGATCACCAACAGGTTTTTAGCTTAATGAAACAATTTATGCTTCTCGATCTGCTCTGTGAGCCCTTTGGGTCTCTCGACTCCACCAAATTCAGCTTCAAAATCCATGTAGTAGGAACTCTGACCTGTGAAACCTGCAAATTCAGTGGCCAAATCCATAGATTTGGTGGACCTCTTGCTCTTCAGGCTGAGCAACTATACTATACGCGCGTATAGACAAAACATATCGATCAAGAACCCACCTCCGGCGGAACCTCCTCGTCGCCGACCCTGCCTTGCGCTTGTCCCATGCGTCCTAGTGCCTCCGCCGCCGCATCCTGCACCCAAAAGAGGGCCAGGCAGCATGGCCACGTCGTCTGCTTTTCGAGGCCGTTTAATCGGGCGCGCGGACGGCCTAGATCGGGCGAGCAACGGTCATTTTGCCAAAAAAACTCTTATTTTTTTTCGAAAATCAACCCGCACTCTAGAGGCCCTCTCAGTATATTTTTCAAAAAACATCTTAGATTATTTCGAAATCAACCCGCAGTCTAGATCGGATGGGCTACGGTTTTTTTGCAAACAAGACCTTCTCTTTATCGAAAATCAACCCGCGCTCCAGAGACCCTCTCAACAATTTTTGCGAAAACCTCCTCAGGTTTTTCTGAAATCAACATTTAAGCCACCTTTGATTATATCTCTTTAAAAAAAATTAGCTGAAACTTTAAAATTGCATAGTAAATTACAGAAAAATTGTAAATTAGAAAATCAAGTTAATCTGAAACCCTCACGAGTAGAACTATGCAGTGCATCCATAATATGGCATGTTTTAGTAAGAATTTTTTCATATAAACTTTTACCTATGCTTTTTAGAGGTAAATAAAATTATACCTTCATGATGATAAAGTCTCGAAAATACATAAAAATCATAAAATGAAAAAAAAAATTGTTGAGTTTCTTATCACTACACCTATATTCTTATTGTCACTGGCCTAATCGAAAGGGAAGGCACGGCAAAGCCGAGCCCGCGTTTCTACTAAATACCAAACACAAAAATTGGATCATGAATGGACCATTTCACATGCACAGCTAGTTCCATTAAGAAAATGACCGGGCCTGGGACGTTGAGGCTTCAAGACAGCGTGTAGCGTTGGGGAGGCCCTGAGCGGTATGTGAGCAAGCTTTGTGAAGATGATTGACCACACAGGGCCCACAAGATTGAGGGCCCCATGTATTATCTTATGTTGGCACTCAAAGTAGTGCTAGGAAGTGCTAACTTATTACTACAAACTCCTCAGTATGATCTTCGGAGCGCAATTTAAACCACAATTTTCTATTAAAATGTAGTTGTAATGTCTAATAAATGTATGCGAAAATGTTGTTCAAGACAAATCTATTCATATGATTTTTATGTCTCTAAACTAAATATTTTGAGAGCTATATGTGGTCAAATTTTCAAAAGTTTAATTGGATTTGTCAAAGTGTCATATATTTATGATCGGGAGGAGTACAACTTTTCTACTTGAATTAGATTAACATGCCAAGAATGAGTAGTGAAGGAACTTGTGTGAAGCTTCCTTAGTTCTCTAGCTTAGTTTCCTCTATCGTATCCTATTTTTATGGTATTTCATGGCTTCATTTTGAGTACACCATTACGTGTTTTATAATAGCGGGGGTGTTTCTTAGTCATTCTATTTTTGTTGGTTTTTTCACAACATAAAGATCTTGTTTACTAATAGACTTGGCATTTAATGGTTGTCTTTTGCTTTAGTTCTATGAAGCAGCTGCTATGTTTAGCACTTTTCCACTATTTGTTAGCATTTCCAAACAGCCTATGGCTATTTTGTAATTTGTAGCAATGTCTAGTTGAGTGCATGCCTATACAGAAAACAGAATAAAGAGTATTTTGTTTTCTAAAAATAAAGATCTTATTGGGAACACAAAGATTTCATAAATTAATTGAACTTTTTGTTCTCCAGGTGGGAATGTTGGCTTAACAATCCCGTTTCTCTAAAGTAGAACAAAGTTCGTGTACTCCTTCCAATTTAGTTGTTCCTTTCTTGACATCTGTTCGTCGTTTACCATTTTTACAGTGTAATGGCGTGTTCACAGTACTGAAAGATCAATTGCAGTAAATGAAAGGACTCCAACCAATGGCTTTCTTAAAAGCTAAGGAAACTCGTTTTTTAAAAGGAAAAAAGGGACTCCAACCATGAATTTGAGTTTGCTCAAGGTCACTCAGTGCTATCAATAATACAACGGATAAGCTTGAAGAAGATTTGGCATCAGTGATCAAATTTCATCATGCACATCTGACTGAGTATATATATGAGCAAGAGAGACTGAACACACCTGAGTCACCGAATCGAATTAGCTTAGAGAGGTGATGCAGATCGATTTTGTTGAATTTGGAGATGATTTGGCGTGTGGTTTATCGTGGCATGGTTGCGAGAGGTAGCGACACATGCATATTTATAACCGAGTCAGGTAAAATAAACAAGGCGTCTTGGAGCAGGATCATTATACTTTGTCACAAACATAAATAAGACAGCTAACTTTTTTGTTGCAGCATGTGTGGTGGTGTGATGCTTGTGGAGCGGCTTTGGTTGTACAGTGGTTTAGAGCTTAGTCTATAGAGGCCCCGTTTGCTTCGCTGAAAAAACAAGCTGAAACAATATTCCGGCTGAAAAAACAAACTGAAAAAGACGGATTATAAGAGAAGCGAACAAGGCCAGAGTGGTGTAAGGGTTTAGAGTTCTCATGAGGCGGCGCGTGTTGATGTCCCAATCTAACCGGATGTTGTCTATAGTTGTTTTAGATGCTAGTTGGTTGGTTGTTACTTTTTTTTTTGGTTGTCGGGCCCTTTGGGGTTTCTTGTTGCTTTATCCAGTCTAAATTTCTTTTTTTTAATATAATCGACAACTCACTTGTCTGATTCTTTGAAAAAAAAAGACAGCTAACTTCTCCAGATTTCTTGCAAGCAATCGGCAACGGGCAACGCGTGTAAAAGAGCTATGTACGAAACATCACCTAACGCAAGCTTCCTGAGCCACACAACCTCTGCAATCCTTTATTCCTGGCTTCTGGTTCTCGTTATGCCAACTTGGGAATTCAGCTAAGTCGGATGCCTTCTTATCAGTGGTTCAAGAAAGGCACAAGTTAGCATAAAACTCTTTGGGAGGTTTGTTATGTTTTTTTTTTGAGGTACTTTTGTTTCGTCCCCTCTAAAATAACCTGGAGTCCTGGACCATTGCCTGCTGCTCGCGACTCGCGAGTCGCTGACAACCTAATGGCCTGAATCATCTAAAAATGATTTTTTTTTTTGGGTATGGGAAAGAGAGAAAAACTTTATTATGGGGTGTTTGGTTCCATGGACTAAATTTTAGTCCATGTCACATCGGACATTCGGATGCTACTTAGGAGAACTAAATATGAGTTAATTATAAAACTAATTACATAAATGGAGACTAATTTACGAGACGAATTTATTAAGCCTAATTAAGCCGCCATTAGCACATATTTACTGTAGCACCACATTGTCAAATCATGGACTAATTAGGCTTAAAAAATTCATCTCGCAAATTAGCCACAATCTGTGCAATTAGTTATTTTTTTCGTCTATATTTAATACTTCATGCATGTGTCCAAACATCCGATAGAACATGGACTAAAATTTTTCTGTAGAAACCAAATACCCCCTTAGTACTAATAGCTGGACGAATACTTTGACCAGAAGTGTGGAAATACTTGGGCACCGAAACGAAACCGCGAATTGCATTATGGTGTCGGTGTGGGTAGACGGTAGTTGGGTTTGGATCACACCACACCTCACGACCACTGAGGACTACTCCCTCCGTATCAAAAAAGAATTACGCTATTAGATACGTGTCAGTCAAACTTTCTCTAATTTAACTAGCTTTATATAAAAATATTAGCAATATTTATATCACTGCATAAATTTATTATGAAAATATATTTTACGATTTATCTAATAATACTTATTATACATTATAAATATTAATGTTTTTTTGCTATATAATTGGTCAAAGTTAAAGACTCCTTTGACTTGTGAGTTTCTCGGCTGATTCAGCAGTGATACGTAAGAGAGCTGATAAGCCACAGAGAACGGGGCCAAAAATGTCTGACTTCTCGGAGGGAGTACTAGCTGAGCAGGCACGCGCAGGACGTGCTTGCGAGTCGTGCCGAGGCCCGAGGCACAACGTTTATTTTATTTTATTTTATTTTATAAGGGGCCCGAGGCACAACGTTTATTTTATTTTATTTTATTTTATAAGGGGCCCGAGGCACACGTTGGAACCAAGAAAGTAGACAGGGAGGGGTGACACGAGCTTTCCTCGCTCTTCTCGTTTCTTCGCCTGAAATCTCCTTAATCCTCATCGTTTTCTCCACGCCGTTTTTGTTCACTTCTGCCACATGTTCAGTAATTCTTCATCGTAACGTATCGAAAACTGAATTCGCAACACGATTGGACCAGGACCGGCATAGCAATTTAGCAGCGGCAAAAGATCAATTTTCTGAATGATTACTAGATCAACGAATCAAGTGTCTACTGCATCAGAATTCATCTTTTCCCCACCAGAAAAAGTTAGCATCAGAATTCTTGGGAGAACACACCAGCCATTGTACATCCAACCACAAGAACTAAATACAGAAAGATCAAGTATTTGCAGCACAGCCAGGAGGGCCCGCTGCTCTCTGAGACATATAACATTCAGAACAAAGCTTTACATCACTTTACCGTGCTTTGGTCGCCAATCGGCTACAAACGTTTTGGCAACAACACCTACTCAATTTCCTCCGACTGACAGGATGAACTGAAGCTGGAGGTGTCGAAACTCTTCTGGCGCAGACAAAAAGCACGCTTCAATTCCTCAGCTATCTCTACCTGTAAGAAGGCAACTCTCCTGCAGGGAGGAACTTTGGAATTGCCGAAAACAATTATCTCCCCAGAAAGGGGAGATGTCCTTGATGATAGATTTCACATAATTCAGTATTAAGCTTGCTGAACGTTCCCACAGTGGGTATTTGATTAGGCATTTCCTTGCAGTTGGACATGCCAGGGATGCACACTCATGTATTCATGATCAAGAATAACACCCCGCTTTTCAGAAAAGCGATCAAAGAATTATACAGATGACCACAATATTATGATGATGGTCTGTCGAACAGCCTAAATACCAAAGACAAAAATAGGACCATTTCACATGTGCAGCTATTTCCATTCAGAAAAGATCTGCAGTGACATAATCTAGCTGTCCCACCTTCAGGATCATGACTATTAGTAGTCGACTGGATGGCATCCTAATGCCTGACGAATTTGGCAATCAAACTACTATTGTTGTCAGATATATGATCACATAGCATCTTAATGTGCAACAACTTGCGCACACACATGTAGGCCAAATCGTGCCTATATATAATATGCTATCTTTTTATATCAATATTTCGTAATCTTATATTGGATATTTTAGCTACTAAATGAACTCAAATGAAAAAACTTTTAACTACAAAATTTTAAATCTTGTCAAGTACTACAACTTTGGTATAGGATGTATCTCCATCAGACATAGTTTGAAAAATTCAAAAAATTGAGTCTCAAAATATGTGAATTTCAAACACATTTGAGACTCCAGTGACTTTAAATAAAAAACTTGTCGATATCGAACATGTAGATCAGGTCGGCCACTAGAACTTTGGTATTAACTATGTGAACATTGAAGATCGTTTAGGAATTCTAAATTTTAAATTTCAAAATCTATAAACTTTGAACACGGCCCGATCCAAAAAAGCACGGCACTAGCACGGCCCAGGCACGGAGTCCATAGTGCCAGTGCCGGCACGAGCACGATCTAGGGCCGTGCCTGGGCCGTAGGTCCGGCCCGCAGTGCCGGCACGGGCACGGCACGGTTAATGGGCCGGCACGATGCGGCCCGTTAGATTTCAGCCGTTGGATGTCCTCGAATAAACTAAAGCCATTGGATTCATTATATTATATAAGCATGAAACCCTCACTTCTCTCCCCATTTTCTTTTCTCGTCTTCGTCTCTTCCCGACGGCGCGGTGCCTCTCCATTTCCGTCTTGTCTCCCATGGCCGGCACGGCACCTCGCGTCCTCCGTGCCTCCCTCTCTCTCCCTCCCGATGGTGGCACCTCATGTCCTCCCGTGCCTCCCTCCCTCCCACAGCCTCTCAGCCCTCTCCCTCCCGGCCTGTTTGCGGGGAGCCGGCTCCCTCGCGCGTGGTGGCATTGGCGCGTGGTGGAGGCACGACGTGCTCACCACGGGCAGAGGAGCTCGGCACGACGATGCGACTACTGGGCCGTTGTGCCCATCGGCACGGCACGACACGACTGAGTCCCCGTAGTGCCATGCCTAGGCCAAGGGTTGGGCACGGTGACACGACACGGCACGGCACGATAGCGCCGTCGTGCCCCGTAGTGCCATGCCTCACCGTGCTAGTGCCGTGCCAGGCCTGGGCGGCCCGTTTGGACATATACAGCCTGTTCGGTTGGCTGGTTCGTATCGTTGCTGGTTCGTGAAGAAGTACTGCTGGCTGGTTTGTGTGAGAGAAAAATACTGTTTCGGCAGAAAATTTACGATCGTTTACGACAAGCCACAGCCAAACGAACCGGCTGATATACTCCTAAATTGGACCCTTAGTCTCATCGGTAGACACTGCAGTGGCTAAAGCTATCATATGTTATCACATGGCCGTCGAAAGTAAATCTCTAAAGAACATGAAATTAATAAGATGGAGACAAAAAGTTACTAATAACTTGTAGAAATTTGTCAAGTTTAATTCGAATGTTAATATTTGGTTTAACGTTAAGCATGTACATTAATGCTTTATTACCTTATCAAATCACCCATTTAATAATTTATTATGTTAACATTTTTGACTAGGGAAAATTGGTCTCATAGTATTGAAAGATCGCCGTATCCGAAAAATATCATTGAAACTTTGCCGCTCCATAAAATACCATTCAAAGAATGCATAGCATTCCCTCACGTTTTGAGCAAACCCTGTCGCCTCCATCAAGCTCCTCCCCTTGTCCTTCATGAGGTGAGTACGGCCGCTGCCTCTGCTCTAGGTGGGACCGCTCCAGCTGCCGCCGGTCGGCGCTCGCCTAAGTTCGCCGCCGCCAGCCGCCGAAACCGGCCGCTCGTCTTGCCAGCACCGTGGTCAGCGACGTTGCTGCTGCTGCCGCCGCTAGCATGGCTCAGACCGGCCTCCCCCGAGCTGCCAGCAGCAGGCTCCTTGGTCTGCGGCTTCCGGCCAAGGCCGCCCGCGAAGCAGTCCATGGAGAAGGAGCGCGTGATGGGCTCCTGCGTGGCGCCGGTTCCTCGCCGTCGACGCGCCGCACATCGCCGAGCTGCGGGTCGCGGCAGGACGCGTCGTGGTCATCGCGCAGCATCCCGCGCCGTCGTTGTCGCCTTTTCCTCGTGCACGTGCGCGAGCCTGCCTCCTCGTGTCGCCGTCGTCCCGCCGCTGTCTGTTGGCTCACGGGGGCGCGGGCGGCTGGATCTGATGGGTCGGCGCTCGGCCGCGCGCGGTTTTGTCCGCTACTCGACAGCACGACGTTGCGTCTCCTTCGTGTATCATATCGCTAGCGGCTTCCCCCACATCCCACAGCCCACAAGCGTCGCCGTCTTGCATTGGTTGCCGCCTTGCTTTCTTGCGGGGCGGCCTGGGCTGCTGCGGCGGGGCGTCTCGTGCCTTTGACCGTGACGAGCCAGAGCAGTTCCGTCTTCCGTCGCTCGGAGCTCAAGCTCGGCGCCTGTCCTTGCCTCGGACGCTACCGCCGAGCACTCCAGCGCCGACGCCCTACGGCACTGGTGCCGCGCTCGCGGCTCGCCCCGGCTAGCCAAAGCCGCCTCTGCTGGAGCTGTGCCGCACCAGCCCGCGATCCCGCCCGCAGCAGCCAGACGCCGGAGCTTGTCGTCACGGGCACCAGGGCCTGCCCGCTGCCACCGTACTGCCCAGAGCTCCCCGCACCAGAGCCGAGTGCGGTCAGCACGCCGCACGCGTCGAAGCCGACGCCGCGCCGGAGGCCGGTGCTGAGCGCCGTCGGAACCAAGGCAGTCGCCGCCGTCGCTGCCGTCGCTCTGCTCTCTCCCTTTGGAACGGGTCCCACCTGGAGCAGAGGCAGCGGCCGCACTCACCTTAGGAAGGAGAAGGGGAGGAGCTTGACGGAGGCGACGGCGTTTGCTCAAACGTGACGGAATGCTATACCCATGTGACGATGCATTCTTTCGATGGTATTTTACGGAGCGGTAAATTTTGAATGGTATTTTTCGGATACGACAATCTTTCAATGGTACGAGGCCAATTTTCCCTTTTGACTATTATTTACATAGTATATCCGGAGACATGGATATATATATGGCAATTAATTGGATGAGATGCATGCCTAGACAGTCGTCGTCGCTACGATAGGAAGACGGCTACTGGGCTGCAGCAAGCTTGGTAATTAATCATATGTCCTTTAAAACAGACGGGCAGCTCTTGCTCAGATGCTCGAGGCCGTCGGTCTTGATGACCTCTCTGAGATTTGCTGGATCCCCGAGGAATTTGAGGCACACCTCCATAAGCCCAAGGCAATGGTGCTCCACGGCGAACGCCAGGATGACCGCCACGGTTGTCACATTCACAAACCCGGATAGCTTGTCTTCACAAACCAACCTCAGCCTCTCCATTTTATACCTATTCGCTGCTGCGACCAGGTCCGGGAGCATCATCGCCGCAGCTTCTGACCCCTTCATCTCCGGCAACGAGTCGGTGTATATGTAGTGGAGAAAAGCCTCGAAGTCCTGCGCCTCCATGTCTTCGATCTGTACAGCGACTGCTGCGCCGTCGTTGGTCGTCGTCAGGCTGGAGAGGGAGAGCTCGGCGTGGAACACCGGTGATCGGGCCATGAGCACACACCTGTGCGCCGCGAAGGTCCTGGTGTCCACCTCGAATGTCACGTCCGCACCCTCCCCGTTCGCGAGGAGGCCGCGTAGGTGACGGTGCAGGTCCGACGGTGGCACCACCACTAGAGGTGGCTGTAGGATTGCGCCAGTGTCGATGTCGACGTCCATTGTCTGAATCTCCTTGCTGGTGACGACCGTGAAATCACACCTGATCGTGAAGCGGTCGTCCTTGAGATGCTCAGATTTCTCCAATTCGTCCCTCTCGATGAAAGCCGCGGAGCCCCTGCCGTGGTCACGGAAGGTGTGCTCGGAACCGAAGGCGGTGTAGCGTGGCACTGGCTTGCCCCCATGGTCAAGCAAGCTAAACGTGTACTGTGCTCTCACGCCTTCGGGGACATTGTGGTCGAGATGAAGGGAAATGGATATGTAGTCGGAGTAAGTCCAGTTGAGACCGTTGGGGTAGTAGCGGATGTACCAGCTGTGGCCTCCGACGCGGAACGATCGGGACTTGATGTGGCTGCCGGTCGGGACATCCTTGGTGCGGGAGTAGCCGTCGATCTTCAGCAGGTGCTGGCCTCTCTCGGTGCTGGCGACGATGGCTGAGGCGGACCGCAACGGCTCGCCCCTGCTGCCACCGATGTTGGACGCCGTCATCGGCATGGGAGGAAGGAACGATGATAACTCTTCTCTCTCTCCCACGGTCTCTCGAGATCACGGCTTTGGTACTTCAGCTTCTCTTCATGCACCGGCTGCATTATTTCAAGTGCAGAATTAATTTTAGATACACGACGAATCTCATCTTATAACACCTTAATCCTAATCTTAGTATTACTGATTAGAGGCCTCTAAGCCTCTAACGGCACTTTATGGCTTTCTCTTACCAGACATTTTTTTTATAAAGGAAGCTTTTATTAAATTCCTAAAGCATTACATCAAGATGATACAAAGCCTTAAAAATATACTTCCGACATCTGCCTAACAAAGAGGCACACAACCACAAAAATAAAAGGAGATCTATGCTTATCTATTTTCTTTTCTAAAAAAACTACACAATCCACCTCTGTTATTATGTGAAATACATAAAGTAACTCATTAAATTTGCATCTAATTTACCTACCTCTACTATTATGAATGATAATTTAAAATAAACTCCTCAATTTGCATCTAAATACCCAACTATGTCATTACAAAAGAAAATTTAAAAATAACTCCCTAGATTTGCATGTAAATTACCCACCTCTACCATTACTAAAGATAATGAAAGGTAACCTCTAAATTTTCTTTTTGATTACCTGTATCTACCATTATGTAAGATATATAAGATAAAGTAACCCCCTTTAATTGTATCTAAATTGCCTAAATCTACCACCATAAAAAATAACTAAAATATCCCTCCAATCTATGTAAATAGCAATATAAGATATTATGAAAATAACTCAATAAGCATAGAGCACGCTATATATGTTTCCAAATTAAACACTTCTGCCACACTTAGATCAAAAGTAAGCATAATTGTTATGTGATACTCCATCCATTTCAAATTATAAGTTGTTTTGGCTTTTCATAATACATTACTTTTACTATGTATCTAGATATAGGATATAACTACTAAGTAGATAGCAAAATCTATGTACCTAGAAAAGCCAAAATGAATGACAATTTAGAAAAGAGGGAGTACTATGTAGACCAACTAAACATTCATACATTAGGACAAATATATCAATCTAAAAAAAAATTCCCTTAACAAATCACATACCAATGTCACTGATAATTAACTTTCAATTATATTATTAAAACTCCATGAAAATAAATTTTGTAAGTTGTTATTTTAGATAAGTTTATATATTTTGATTGAAACATATGAAATGCCAATACTGGTAATAAAATCTAACTACTCTATGTTTATATAAAATAATAATACTACACATATAATTCTTTGATATAGTGAATTCAACATCTTGAGTGTCATGGTGTAGACTAAAATGACTATTTTGCTATTGTAGTAATTAAGATTGTACTTTAAGACCTAAAATATGTTTTTAATAAAATAGAAAAGGAAAACTTTGAATAAAATATACAATAAACAGTTTCAACTTAATACATGGATAAAAAAGGTGCAATAACTAATGAGATTAAAGTTGAAAGTCAAAATATAAATTTATGATGTCATAGAAAGGAATACAGCAAGAGATGATATACTTAAGCTTTGGTATTAATAAAATACATATTGAAGACCCCACATGGGTGCAATACAAATCATGACAACATATATCTTAATATGATTAATTGGAAGCCCCCAACGAAGACTCCACATTAATCCTCTAAAAACACCTAACCATTAATTGGGTTGACTCAAATCATCTAGAGAATAGCAACCATTTGATCTATCCTGTTTTCTAAAAAAATACTCACTTTTTCCATTATGAAAAATTATAAATAACCCTCAGAATCTACATCTTAACTACCAACCTTGCCATTATGAAAGATAATTCAAAGTAACACCAAAATTTGCTTTTAAATTATTCACCTCTGTCATTATAAAAGATAATATAACTCATTTAATTTTCGTCTAAATTACCTGCATCTGTTGTCATAGAACATAAACTATAATATCCTCAAATCTATGTCTAAATTACCAATATAAGCTATTACAGAAAAGAATAAAAAAACCATAAAAATATACTATATATGTTTCTAAATTATCCAATTCTACTACTATTAAATTCAAAGTAAACATAAATGAGATTGTCACTATGTATACCAAATATACATGCATACATAAGTGATAAATATATAACAATACTGCTATATATAATTTTTTATTGAGGAAATTCAAGCATATTGAGTGTTGTGGAAACAACTCTTTATGCTATTGTAGTAACTAAAAGTAGACTCGAGGACCTAGAATCTACTTTTTAATAAATATAATAAATGGAAAATTTTGAATAAAAGATATAATAAGCACTAGATTTTGAACTTAACGTGTGGATGAAAAAAAATTACAACAACTAATAAGATCAAAATTTGAAAGCCAAAATATCGGGTCATGATGTCACAAAAGTGATGCAACAAGAGCTGATATACCTTAAGCTAAGTTTCAACCAAATACATGTTAAAACCCCAAAAAGGTGCAATTCAATGATGAAACACATATATAGTAATTGATAAATTAATCATAATCAAATAAAGATTACAGAGTATCTAAATGGGTATTATGTTAAAAAATAAATTCAAAGAGAGGAAAAGTAACCAATTTTGATTAGTTATATGTACTAAATTTATCCACTTAACTTTCACCACTTATATAACATAAGATTCTAGACCGTGTTGGAGCAAGTTTTTATGGGCTAATTATTAGTAAAGTAAAGATGTGTGCAGTGCATTCCATCTGTCACTTGCAAAATAATCATTAATGATCATATTTGGTTTTTTGTCTGGCTTTATACTTTTCAGAAATGCAAAATATGGTTTCTCACTGAACTAGCTATGTGTCGATTCATTAAATTAAATCCTACTCCTTTTATTTAAAATATGAAACCAAGAGAAAATGCAGGGCAGAGTGACTTTGCTATCCCTACTTAACTACATGCATGGAAATATGAAAAACGAAATGCTAGTGAGAGCAACGATTTCTTATTTGCATATCTATTGACTACGTACTTGATCTATCCTTCAGAAACCGGTCTTATAGGATCTGGTTATGGTGGCCTTGCGACAATTGATGCAGCCATGCAGGTGGTGGCACATGGACGGTGGTCTAGTCTACAGATTGATGGTGGCTAGAGTGTATGTGATCACTTTGGTAATACATGCTATGTGCTACTCAGGCAAAGGGAGCTTTTTCTAAGACTTGTATCAACTAGATGTATTATTTTTGAAAAAAAATCACTAAAGTCTTCCTTTATATAAAAAAAAATGAATGCAAAGTCTGCATATATTATACATAAATACGGACTAATCAAAAGGGTGCAAATAAATAAATTTACACCCGTGCCCTCCATATTTTTAAATCATTGAAGAAATGTATGTACCTTATAAAAATAATGAGTCCTTTTACTGTCCTTCAAGTGGTTACCGAAGGTACTATTATACCTAGACAACAGAAAATATAGTACTTGAGGTACCAAGATTTAATTTGGTACCTCTTGGACTCTTTTAATTTGAGAAGGTCCTTAAAAAGGCGCACAAAGAAATGGAAGGAGACAAAGGAGATCAGTAGAAAGTTTCACTATTCGAGTAAAAATAATCGTCTGGTGATGGAAGAATACAACATATGAGCGGTATGCGAGCGAGCTTTGTGAAGATGATTGACAACACAGGGCCCACAAGATTAAGGACCCCATGTTTTATCTTATTATGTTGGCACTCAACTTATTACTATAAACTCCTCAGTGTCATCTTCGGGGTGTAATTTAGACCACAATTTTCTATCAAAATGTAGTTATAATGTCTAATAAATGTATGCGAAAATGTTGTTCAAGAAAAATCTATTCATATGATTTTTATGTCTCTAAACTAAATATTTTGAGAGCTATATGTGGTCATATCTTTACACAAGTTCCAAAGTTTAACTGGATTTTAGTCAAAGTGTCATATCTTTATGATCGGGAGGAGTACAACTTTTCTACTTGAATTAGATTAACACGCCAAGAATAAGCAGTGAAGGAACTTGTGTGAAGCTTCCGTAGTTCTCTCTAGTTTCCTCCGTCGTATCTTATTTTTATGGTATTTCATGGCTTCAATTTAAGTACACCATTACGTGTTTTATAATAATAATAGTGGGGTGTTTCTTAGGGCATGTTTGGATACGCATAGCTAGTTACTAGTTGGGCTAAAAAATAGCCTAAATTAACTATAGTTGGTTAGCTAGTTGTCTAACAACTAGTTGAAGACTTACCACCTATTAGCCCTCCTATTTAAATGCACTAGAGCTAATTTGAGTTAATATTAGCTAGCTAACAATTAGCTCATAGTATCCAACATGCGGTTAGTCATTTTATTTTTGTTAGTTTTTCACAACATAAAGATTACTAATAGACTTGGCATTTAATGGTTGTCTTTTGCTTTAGTTCTATGAAGCAGCTGCAATGTTTAGCAATTTTCCACTATTTGTTGGCATTTCCAAACAGCCTATGGCTATTTTGTAATTTGTAACAATGTCTAGTTGAGTGCATGCCTATACAGAGAACAGAATAAAGAGTATATTGTTTTCTAAAAATAAAGATCTTATTGGGAACACAAAGATTTCATAAATTAATTGAACTTTTTGTTCTCCAGACGGGAATGTTGGCTTAGCAATCCCGTTTCTCTAAAGTAGAACAAAGTTCGTGTGCTCCTTCCAATTTAGTTGTTCCTTTCTTGACATCTGTTCGTCGTGTATCAATTCTACAGTGTAGTGGCGTGTTCACAGTGATCATACTGAAAGATCAATTGCAGTAAATGAAAGGACTCCAACCAATGGCTTTCTTAAAAGCTAAGGAAACTCGTTTTTTAAAAGGAAAAAAGGGACTCCAACCATGAATTTGAGTTTGCTCAAGGTCACTCGGTGCTATCAATAATACAACGGATAAGCTTGAAGAAGATTTGGCATCACTGATCAAATTTCATCATGCACATCTGACTGAGTATATATATGAGCAAGAGAGACTGAACACACCTGAGTCACCGAATCGAATTAGCTTAGAGAGGTGATGCAGATCGATTTTGTTGAATTTGGAGACGATTTGGCGTGTGGTTTATCGTGGCATGGTTGTGAGAGGTAGCGACACATGCATATTTATAACCGAGTCAGGTAAAATAAACAAGGCGTCATGGAGCAGGATCATTATACTTTGTCGCAAACATAAATAAGACAGCTAACTTTTTGTTGCAGCATGTGTGGTGGTGTGATGCTTGTGGAGCGGCTTTGGTTGTACAGTGGTTTAGAGCTTAGTTTATAGAGTGGTGTAAGGATGTTGTCTATAGTTGTTTTAGATGCTAGTTGGTTGGTTGTTACTTTTTTTTTTTGTTGTCGGGCCCTTTGGGGTTTCTGGTTGCTTTATCCCATCTGAATTTCTTTTTTTTAATATAATCGACAGCTCACTTGCCTGATTCTTTGGGGAAAAAAAAGACAGCTAACTTCTCCAGATTTCTTGCAAGCAATCGGCAACGGGCAACGCGTGTAAAAGAGCTATGCACGAAACATCACCTAATGCAAGCTTCCTAAACCACAGAACCTCTGCAATCCTTTATTCCTGGCTTCGATAACCCTGGTTCTCGTTATGCCAACTTGGGAATTCAGCTAAGTCGGATGCCTTCTTATCAGTGGTTCAAGAAAGGCACAAGTTACCATAAAACTCTTTGGGAGGTTTTTATGTTTTTTTAGCTACTTTTGTTTCCTCCCCTCTAAAATAACCTGGAGTCCTGGACCATTGCCTGCTGCTCCCGACTCGCGAGTCGCTGACAACCTAATGGCCTGAATCATCTAAAAATGATTTTTTTTTATATGTGTGGGGTATGACCCCGGATACCCACAGCAGATCACATGGGCTGCGCCCCAGGGTCGGCCCAGCCCACAAGACGAAGTCTTGCGGGGCACGACGCTACTCGGCGTCTCCCGCAAGACACCGGAAAGATGTCCCGAAGATACTACGAGATCTATTAGGATATGTGTGATACCATGATTCCTGTAATCTGTTATTACTTTCCGGTTATCTCTCAGATCTAACCGACTTGTAACCCTGTCCCCCGGACTATATAAGGCGGACAGGGACCCCCTCCAAACACACGCAATATCGTACGATAGCCAATATAATCCCACAGACCACAGGAGTAGGGTATTACGTCATACTGACGGCCTGAACTTGTCTAACTTGTGTGTCTCTATTGCCTTCCTATTCTTGATTATACGCCTCTCTGCCGATCAATCTACCTTCGTGGGATACCCCTCGGAGGACTGCCGACGATATTCTGTCTACAGTTGGCGCGCCAGGTAGGGGAGTGTGTGTTGTTTCCTTGTCGAACAAGATGACTTTTTCCGCAAGCTCTTCGTCTCTCCCGCAGCCCAGCCAGATCTTCATGGTCGGATCGATCTCGTGGATCATCAACGCTGACGGAGTCAGAGAGCTCATCGAGCTGGTGCAGATCAATGCTGCGCCGATCACCCCAACACCTACGACTGCAGAACCCAATCTCGGAATCGCCTCCGAGGTCGCCTTCATCAACAACTCGCCGCCCGCTTCCTCGCTACCAGAGGAGGCAGATCAACAATGACGATTTGATTGCATCCATCGATCAGGTTGGTCAGAAGCTCATCGATTGCCTCTCCATTGCATAATCGGCTCTGGACACTCTGGTTCAGCGCCGACCACCCTCCGATTCAGATCTGTCGGAGGCTGCTCGGGGAACTCTAGGGGTTACGGCCCTACCCTTTGGGCTCACCAACATCGCCGCCACATACCAAGATGTCCTAAGGGGCAAATTCGCCAACCAGGTTGGAGATGTCCATCCTCTCGCCGACCGGATCGCCGACCAGCTCCCGCCGGCTGTCAACATGCTACACGTTGGCCGACGCCCTGAAGCATCCCTCCAAACCATCTTGGAGGAGAATCCGAACTCTGAGTCCCAGGGCTCTACGGAGACCCTCGCCGAAACCACCACCGAGCAACTTCCTCTCCCGCCCTTCCGTGGAGGCGGAATCTTCAACGTCAGCGTTGACAGCCCCCCTCGGAACGGTGAAACCGAGGAGGAACGCATCGCTCGCGAGAACCGGAACGTCAACCATGCGCAGCGCCGAGCAAATGAGGCTGCCCTTGCGATGGCCGAGGCTCAGCTTGACTCGCAAGGAAGGCCACCCCAACTCCACCGCAACCTCGACGACGAGTTTATCCGTGTTGATGGCCACGACGTCTATAAGAGCCCAAGCGCCAACCTGGCCGTGGCCGCCAACGAGCTCGCCTGACTCCCGCAAACACCAAAGGTCGCCAAGGTCACCGCCATGCTTAAAGCGACGCACTGCCAGGTCAACGAGATTTGCCAGGATCAGAGACCTTCATACTCCACAAGCTCGATTTGTCGATCAGCCACGCCAAGATCCGATCGTCACCCAAGCCGCTTCACCGACCAACATCGTGATTACAGGCAGCCTCTCTAGGGGGAGCTAGGGACAACCACGTCGAGCACCTTCGCCAGCACGACCAGGAGGTCGACCAGGACGTTCGAGTCCACCTCAACAATCTTTGGGATGCGCGACGACGTATCGACGAACGCCTCTTCGGTCGCCATGAAGAAGAAGTACACCCCCGCCAGGAGTATGAGCAAGAGTACGGTAACCCGGACTCAGCTCTCGAGCCGCTCAATGCCGGCAACGCTGCAGATCACGGCGCTGACAACCCCGAAGGGCCCACAGCTTTCACGATGGCATTCTGAACACTCCAGTGGCCTCGTGGTTTCAAAATCACTGGGGTCGAGCCCTACGAGGGAAGGATGAACCCCACACAGTGGTTACAGGCTTACGCCACTGCTGTGCGCGCCGCCGGAGGAGATACCAATGTCATGGCGAATTATCTTCCCGTCATGTTCACGCCAACCGCCATGAACTGGTTCACAAGCCTTGTCCTGGACTCAATCGGATCCTGGGAAGAGCTGAAAAAGGTCTTCATAGACAACTACATGGCTACGCGCACTCGGCCGGGCACCAAGCATGATCTGAACCGCATCTACCAGAAGCCGTCCGAGCTCCTCCGTAGCTACATCAGACGCTTTTCCGAGATGAGGAATTCTATTTCTAACATCACGGAAGCCGAGGTCATCACCGCCTTCGTCCGAGGACTCCACCACCGCGATCTTCGCTCCAAGTTCAACCGTAAGTCGCCCATGGGGATTGACGAGATGATTACGACCGCCAACCAGTACGCCGACGCCAAAGAAGCCGAAGTGTGCTTCAACGAGGATGCGGGCATTCATCGCCCAACTCGCCATAGTGACGATCGCCCCGACGACTGACGCCACAACGACCGCCGCTACGACGACCGCAATCACCATCGGGACAGTGGCCGTGATCGGCCAAAAGGCGCTAAGTCTGGTCAATATCACCGCCGTCGACCAGACCATATCATCGCCGCTGTTGACGAGCCTCGAGCCAAGCGCAACTACGACGAGTAGTACAAGAAGATCCTCGACGGCCCGTGCCCTCTCCACAAGAACGCCAAGCATAAGATGAAGGATTGCCTTGGCTTGGCTAAGGAATTCCAGGCCAAAAAGCCGGACGACGACAACAACGATGGCGTCGGAGGCCGCCGACCACCTGGGGGCAATAACAATGCCTTCCAGGATCACGACAAGGTGGTCGCCACCATCTTTGAGGGCCTCGCCTCCACAGAGGGCAGAAGAGAACGGAAGCTCACCGCCCGCCAGGTGCTCGCCATCAACGCAGAAGACGCCGCTGCCAACCCCAGCTATCGCCCCTGGTCCGAGGTCCCCATTACCTTCAGCAGGGCCGACCAGTGGGCGGACATCCCCTACACAAGGCGTTTCCCCCTCGTCCTCGACGCAACCGTCCAGAAAGTGCTTTTTAGAAAAGTGCTCGTCGACGGTGGGAACGCTCTGAACCTCCTCTTCACCGGAGCCCTAAAGGAGCTGGGTCTCGGGATAACAGATCTCACACCCTCCGACTCCTCCTTCTGGGGTGTGGTACCTGGCAGGGCATCCAAACCGCTTGGAGAGATCACCCTACCGGTACAGTTCGGCACGGCAAGCAACTACCACGTCGAGCACATCAACTTCTACGTCGCCGACTTCAACACCGCCTATCACGCCATACTTGGTCGGCCAGCTCTGGCCAAGTTCATGGTTGTACCGCACTACGCTTATCTGGTGCTGAAGATGTCTTCGCTTGCAGGAGTCCCGGCCCTGCGGGCCAACCACTCCATCGCCTACGCCTGCGAGACAGAGTCTCGCCCTCGCCGAAGCCACCGACCTCTCCATCTAGATGGACAGTGTGGTCACCGACGTCAAGACGGTGCCCGCCGACGACCTGCAGAGCTGCGAGACAGAGAGTCTTTCGTAAAAAGCTAAAAAAAGGGACTCCAACCATAAATTTGAGTGTGCTCAAGGTCACTCAGTGCTACCAATAATACGACGGATAAGATTGAAGAAGATTTGGCATCAGTGGATCGAATTTCATCATGCACATTTGACCGAGTATATATATGAGCAAGAGAGACAACTGAACACACCTGAGTCACCGAATTAGCTTATAGAGGTGACGCAGATTGCAGATCGATTTTGTTGAATTTGGAGATGACTTGGCTCGTGGTTTGTCGTGGCATGGTTGTGAGAGGAAGCGACACAAGCATATTTATAACCGAGTCAGGTAAAATAAACAAGGCGTCATGGAAGGATTGTTATAATTTGTCGCAAACATAAATAAGACAGATAACATTTTGTTGCAGCATGGGTGGTGGTGCGATGCTTGTGGAGCGGTGCGTGTTGAGGCCCTAATCTGTTATTATAATAAAATTATTTGGAGACGCAGATGTTGCTACTATTTTCTCTAAATCCAGCCAAACTTAAGAATTTTTTTTAGGAGAACAAACTTAAGAAAATTTGACAAACACAAATACCATAGCAACACTTATTTTGAGACGGAGGGAATACCTACAAAACATCACCTATGCAATCTTCCTAAACCACAACCTCTGCAATCCTTTATTCCTGGCTTCGATAACTCCGGTTCTCGTTATGCCAACTTCAACTTGGGAATTCAGCTAAGTCGGATGCCTTCTTATCAGTGGTTGAAGCAAGGCGCAAGTCACCATAAGCCTCTTTGGGACGTTTGCTATGTTTTTCTTTTTGAGGTACTTTTGTTTCCTCCCCTCCAAAATAATAACCTGGAGTCCATGCCTGCTGCTCGCGAGTCGCTGACCACACCTGACGACCACTGAGGACTACTCGCGCAGGACGTGCTTGCGAGTCGTGCCGAGGTCCGACACACACGTTCCCAAGAAAGTAGACAGGGCAGGGTGGCAGTGACACGAGCTTTCCTCGCTCTTCTCCTTCGCCAGAAATCTCAATCCTCATATCGTTGTCTTCACGTCGTTTTTGGTCACTTCTTGCACATGTTCAATAATTCCTCATTGTAACGTATTCAAAACTGAATTTGCAACATGATTGGGCCAAGACCGGCATGGCAATTTTGCAGCCGCAAAAGAACAATTTTTCTGAATGAGTACTAGATCACCGAATCAAGTGTCTACTGCATCAGAATTCATCTTTGCCCCACCAGAAAAGTTAGCATCAGAATTCTTGTGACAACACCACCAGCCATTGTACATCCATCCACAAGAACTAAATACAGAAAGATCAAGTATTTGCAGCACAGTCAGGAGGGTCTGCTGCTCTCTGAGACATAACACAATCAGAACAAAGCTTTACATCAGTATTCCGTGCTTTGGCCGCCAATGGCCTAGAATTGGTTTGGCAACGCCTACTCAATTTCCTCTGACTACAGGAAGAACTGAAGCTGGGGGTGTTGAAACTCTTCTGCAGTGCAGACAAAATCATGCTTCAATTTCTCAACTATCTCTACCTGTAAGGCAACTCTCCTGCAGGGAGCTCCCAGTGGTCATTCCCCTCATCATCAGAGGCCTGTTCCTTCGCCCCCTGATCATCACTGAAAGGGTATGGGCCCTTGAATCGCCTGCAGCAGAGTGACTGGGCTCAGTTAGCAGGAGTCAGGAGTTTCTTATATTGTTGCTATAACTCAAATGAAGTGGATGAACTTGACAACTCAAATGAACTGGATGAACTTTGGAATGACCAAAAACAATTCTCTCTTTCAGAAAGGGGAGAACTCCTTGATGTCAGATTTTGCTAAATTCAGCATAAAGCTTGCTGAAACTTTGGAATGGCCAAAAAACAAACATGTCTTCAGAAAGGGGAGATGCCCTTGATGCTAGTTTTGCAAAATTCAGCATAAAACTTCCTGAAACTTTGGAATGGAAAAAACAAACATGACTTCAGAAAGGGGAGATGCCCTTGATGCTAGATTTTTGCAAAATTCAGCATAAAGTTTGCTGAATGTTGCAAACAATGGGTATTTGATTAGCCATTTCCTTGCAGTTGAACATGCCAGGGGATGCGCACTCATGTATTCATGATGAAGAATAACACCTCACTTTTCAAAACCTGAACAAGAATTATACCAGTGCAAGATATGATGATGATGGTACACAAAACAGTGTAAATACCACAGACAAAAACTGGATCATGAATGGACCATTTCACATGCGCAGCTATTTGCATTCAGAAAATGATCGGTGCTGGGATGCTAATGTCTGTAGAACTAGCTGTCCCACCTTCAGGATCATGAATGTCAGCAGTAAAATGGTTGGCAACTTGGCATGCAATGTTTATGCATTTGGCAATCAAACTATTGCTGTCAGATATTCGATCACATAGCATCCTAATGTAGTGCTTAATGTAAAACAACTTGCACATAGGACATGTACATTAAATCAGTCACTAACTCTAGCAGTTTAGTCTAAAACTAAGCTCAAAGGTCATCAAATCAGTAATCATATCACTTACTGTAGCACCTAGTAAAATTGTAAGACAAATAATACAGGCACAACGCCTGATCGAGAAAAAGAAAATTGTAAGACAAATAACACAGGATGAGAGACCACATCATTCATCCTATACGCACGAATCGACAAAACATATCGATGAAGAAAGCACCTCCGGCGGAACCTCCGCGCCGCCGACCGCGCCTTGCGCTTGCGCTTGTCCCGCGCGTCCTCGTGCCTCCGCCGCCGCCTGATCTCCTCCATGACGCCCGCGCGGGACACCTGCCAGTTGAACCGCCGCAGGATCTCCTCCCCGTCCACGTCCTCGTCGCCCGCGTCCACCTTCGCGTTGTGGTACTTGGGGTTGGCCGCCGGCACTAGCGACAGCTGGGAGGGGGCGGAGAGGGCGAGGGTGGTGGCGGGGAGCGGCCGCCGCGGGAAGGAAACGAAGGTGGCGTTGGAGGTGGGTTGGAGGAGGGGAGGTGCACGCGACGACGAGACGGCTGCGGCCGCGTAGGTGGTGGTGGCGGCGGCCATGGTGGTGATGCCGGCCGGCGAAGACGGATCGGAATAGAGAAGCCTCGACAGAACGAACCCACCCACTGGCCACTGTTTGTAGAACGACCTGGTTGATGGGCCTGATGGGCTTTCTCTTAAAGGATTTAGCCCACGGATCAGCCCAGTGCGGCTGAAATCTGCAGGCCGGATAGTGTTCGACGGGCACTGCGATTCCCTCCTGAAGTGATATTGAATTAGTGATACGTGCTCTTGCTCCACGTTATTTATGCACCGATGGATACAAAACGCTTTGCAAAGGTTACTTTGATTAACCGCCGTGCAATAATGCTCTTCGAGTTATCCAAAAAAAATGCTCTTCGGTTGTATCTATTAATTTTGCTTATACTCCAACTTACACGAAGATTATCGCAAAAAAATGCTCTTCGGTTGTATCTATTAATTTTGCTTATACTCCAACTTACACGAAGATTATCGCAGAAACGGCTACAAACCTAGTGATTATAAGAGTCTTAGGGTGTTTGGCGCGGCTTCTCCTGAGGAGAGCCAGAGTCGTTTTGGAGAAGCCACAATTTGTGGCTTCTCCAAAATGACTCCGGCTCCTCTGCTTTTACTGAAAATGGCTTCCTTTAGGAAAATAATTGGCAGGGCTCCTTCGGAGGAGCCAGAGCCGGAGCTGATGAGGAGTCCTGCCAAACAGGGCCTAAGCAGCACCTATATCCTGGTTTCGAGTGCCTATGGGAGCAAATATTTTATGATTTAACAGTGTTGTGCTTTCAACGATAGATGGTGTTCCCGTCGATAACGAGACGTCTATGGTAACTTCATCAATCTTAAGGATTTTCCGGTCCAGTCATCGAAGGGGTAGGGTTTATGTGCATACGTTCATAGGGGTGCGTGTGTGTGCTTATGAGTGTCTACGTTGTACTGTGTAATCGCAAAAAAGTTATTTGAACGGTAATGCTACTTACCTGACGTATGGATGCATCGGACGTAGGCCAACATCTCATTAAAGCAGCCCACCGCTCACCTTCCCTCACAAAGTCTTATCCATTCGCTTGCGTCCTGTGGCACTCCTAACCTCTATCTCCGTCTCTGTTCCCCTCTTCACTACCAGCAGTTGTGGTACCCTCCCCCGTCATCGATAGATCAGTGTCATCGAGGCATCGCTTAAGCGCCAAGGCGCTGCACACACGACGCCACAACAGATAACTCGCCTTAGATTCCACACTAGTGAGCGGGAGAGCGAGAGGGAGAGAGCGGGCATGCAGGAGATTCCACAGCAGTGAGCGGGAGGGGAACCAGAAGTTGTAGCTCGCCCGCGCTGACGGGAGAAGTTGTCGACCGACCGCCATCAAGCCGTGCGCCCGCCTGTGCGGCCGTGGTAAGGAGAGGTTGTCTGTGTGCCACGACCATCTTCCCCAAGTGGTGCTGGCCTATAGCATCCTGCCTCCTCTGTTCCTCTCCCTCCATCGAGAGATAGGTGGGCAGAGGCGGAGACGGAATGGGAGGGAAGAGACAGAGAGATGGGCGGAGGCGGAAGTCAAAATAGAGTTGCGGTGGCGGTGCGGTGCATGAGAAAGATGAAGACACGCTAGGGCTATGAGCGTGAGGGGCACATGGGCTGCTTGGTGCACATGGGCTAGGCCAGACCACTTCCTACTTCTCCTCCTTTCTTTTTCTTTTTTCCTTTTGTTTTTTCTTTATCATCTATATACTGCTCCGAGCTGCTGCTTTAAATTTTCCTTTAGTTGGTAAGGCGTCGTCTTGCCTTACGCCGTACTCTCTTAAGCGTAGGCGGTAGTCACTCGCCACGCCTCGCCTTATCACCTTGATAACCATGTGATAGATCCTACGCGAGCACCCATCTGGCCATTTCCTAGTGCTCTCGGGCTCACTGCTGGTAACCTTCATAGCTCAGCTCCTACCACCATCCTTCGCATGGTTCGCGTTGCCATAGCTCCTCGAGGGGCTCGTCCCACCCGCGTCGCCCACCCTCACCTGCCTAGATTTGTCCCGCCCACCGCGACTGTTTCCATCCACTCACCGTGGCTGCCTCCACCGTGTCGCCTACCCGCCCATACTCATCCCAACCGTTGTGGCCTCAATCCGCCTGCCACGGCCACCTCCACCGCGCTAGTTCGTCGTGCCGCCCCGCCTGGATTCGCCCAGGCCAGAAGATGTGCGCTGAAAGCGCATGTTGCAAACATATGTTTTAAGTGTTATGGTTTAGAGGTATGTTGCAAGTGTTTCATATGGATGTTGCAAAAGTGCATCCGGATGTTGCATATGTTGCAATGGCTATGCACGTATGTCGTTGCAAGTGTTTCATATGGATGTTGTAAAAGTAGATCCAGATGTTGTATATGTTGCAATGGCTATATATGTATGTTGTAAGTGTTTCATACAGATGTTACAAAAGTAGATCCGGATGTTGCATATGTTGCAATGACTATACACGTATGTTACAAGTGTCTGTTATAAATGTTTCAGTTGTTTTCAGACATATGTTGCAAGTGCTTTATCTAGATGTTGCATATGGTTCATATAGATGTAGATGTTGCATATGGTTCATATAGATGTTGCAAGTGTATGTTTTAAATGTTTCAACTGTTTTAGACGTATGTTGCAAGTATTTTATGTTTAAAGCCTATACTCTTGGATGGGATGGTCGGAGTCATGCGACGCGCATCTACATGCATCGGGGCATGTGGATCCCCGCGTGCGTGCACGAAACAGAGCAGGCACCAGAGGTCCCGCGTGCACGTGGGAAATAGAGTGGTCACAGGTGTCCCCACGTGCATGTAGGGAACAGAGCAAGCACGGGCGGTCCCCGCGTGTGGTCAGGTGGCGCAGGAAACGGAATGTGCGAATCCACATGGACGGAACGGAGCAGGCGCGTCTATCCGGACGCGGGCGTCCGTCCGAACATCCGGACGCTCGCTCTCCTGTTATATAAGGTATGTTACTTGGTAAATGTAGCTACCATTATAAATAAAAACACCTTGTTATTATCTTTTGGTGATATATGCAAAGTAGAATGCCATTATTATCCTTGGAATTGGAAATAAAATATGGTAGCCATCAATGGACATCACAGTAAAATTGATCAGGACTGAACTCGTAGCATGTACTCGATGTAGTCATTCTCATTCCATTAGATATATCTTCGTCCAAATTAATGCTATATATTTTGAAATTTTGAGGATTAGTCACAAGCCTAGGAGTTATTAATTATTGCTAAAATATAGAATGTTTTCACCATCTATAAATAGAACATTGTGCAGGATGTGTGTGTTTGTTGGACATACATACATACCTCACACAGAAGCTCCACCATACGTTGTGATGCTTATCCTTGGATGTCTCGTGGTTCTCTCACAATGTAAATGCACATCATAAAATCTGTTGAACCATAGTAATTTTCTGGACATTGAAAACATTGTTTTCTAGTTGTAAGTAATATTGTACAACATAGAAGAGAGAGACCCTTGTGCTGTTCTAAAACTTACACTTGATGCGTTATTCATGCATCTTATTATATATAACAATTAATTAACTATTGCGCAGCTCAACACACAAATCCAGTTGGGAGCGACAGGGGAGATCACGGCTGCGTCAAACTGCTACCCAATACGCCTTTGGGACTCGTCTCAGCTCCACCAAATTCAGCTTCAAAATCCATGCAGTAGGAACTCTCTAGACCTGTGAAACCTGCAAATTCAGTGGCCAAATCCATAGATTTGGTGGAGCTCTTGCTCTTCAAGCTGAGCAACTATACTGTACGCACGAATACACAAAACATATCATCTCCGGCGGAACCTCCTCACCGCCGACTGCGCCTAGCTTGCGCTTGTCCCGCGCGTCCTCGTGGTTCCGCTGCCACATAAATACCAAACACAAAAACTGGATCATGAATGGACTATTTCACATGCACAGCTATTCGATTGAGAAAATCATCGATGTTAATTTCACATAAATACCTTGTGCTTGCGCTTGTCCCGCGTCTCCACCGCCGCCATGACACCCGCACGGGACACCTGCCAGTTGAACCGCCGCAGGAGCTCCTCCCCGTTCACGTCATCGTCGCCCGTGTCCACCTTCGCGTTGTGGCAGTGGCGGAGGCACAGGGTAACTGGCATACCCTGCGGCACCGATGAATATACTATTATATATACGTATTGCATTTGTATTTGTAAAAGAAAAAAGAAGAAGAAAAATACTTACTTGAAATGTATCACGCCACCACGAAAGGCCCACTTGAGGCACCCCACGCGGCCCACGCAGCAAAAAGGCGTTCACGAATGGACCACGCCCGCAACGTAGTTAGGCGTAACTTTCCCCTAATCTAATCTCGATCGGAGGCGACGGACGAACGGAGCGAGAGACACGGTCACGGCGCCAGCTCCGGCGCCGCCGGACACCCTGACGACCTGACGCCTGACGGCAGAGTCACAGAGACGTGGTGAGTACCACTACGCCACACGTCCGCAGTTCCCCTGATCTAATCTCTTGTGTTATTTGCTAACATTACAATAATAAATTGTTTCGTTATTTAGCATCGTGTCTTTTTTAATATTCATGCAGTTATGAAGAGAAACTCGGATATTGCATCTCTTTTTCAAAAGCGTGAAGCAAAGAAGGCAACGGCGGCTGCTGCTATTTCTAATCGTTCCCCTGATCCAATTGAACATGTGGTGGAAGTGTGGTGGAAGAACAGACTCAAGAGAGAGTAATTGAGAAAATTGTAGATTCTATGCCACCACCACCGCCACAACCGTCTTCACTGCTTGATAGCTTCAAAGGTCTAGACAATATTGTTGATCTCTCAGTTAAGCATGTTGAAACAAAAAGGCACAAAGTGTATGATGTCCCACGTCTCCACTGCCGCATGATCTCCATGACGCCCGCACGAGACACCTGCTAGTTAAACCGCCACAGGAGCTCCTCCTCGTTCATGTCATCATCGCCCGTGTCCACCTTCGCGCTGTAGTACTTTGGACTGGTAGTGCCAGCCGGCGAAGATGGGCAAAAATAGAGTAGTCTACACAGACGTGACAGAATGAACCCACCCCAACTTGTTTGGATGACGTTATTGTGTGACGGGTCGCACCTTTGGGAAATGCACAAGCACGACCTGTCTCTATGTAGCATGCCCGCTCTCCACGCCTTCTTCTCCATCGACGAAAGCGTTCCTCCCCCACCCCTGCCTCCTCCCCGTCGCTCTTGGCCACTTGCTACCACGCCGTCGGCCGCGTCGCCCACCTCTCGCCCTTGCCCCTCTGCACCATCCTTCTCCTCGTCCTTATCCCTGCCGCGGCGCACTGTTTCACTAGAGCACTGCGGCCGCGACGGAGCTCCGGTGAAACCCTAGCACGCCCGTGGCGGCCACCTTCTTTCCCTTCCCCCTTCTTCTTCCGCTGCGAGGTCTGGCCATGGGCGTCTGAAAGGTCCTAAATGGCTAGAAGGGGGTGAATAACCTACTAAAATTTGTACAAAACCACTAGAGCAGCTAATTAATCAATTAGAAAGCGAAACTTTTTGCTCTAGCTCTACAAAGGATTGCAAACCACCTATCCCAATAATTCTAGTTAATTAATGTCTCGAGATCAATCAATGGCTAAGTCACTACTCACTAAAAGCTCTCAGACACACTACACTAAAGAGCTTCACTAAATGTGCTACTCAACTAACAAACAAGCTCCCAAACTAGCTACACTAAAGAGCTTGCTACACAACTAAATATCAATATAATACAAGAGACTGAGTAGGGTGATTATACCGCCGTGGGAAAAGAGATGAACCAATCACAATATGAATACCAAGCGAATCACCGGGAGAATTTCAATCACAATAGACACAAGATTTTTCTCCCGAGGTTCACGTGCTTGCCGACACGCTAATCCCCGTTATGTCGACCAACACTCGACGGTTCAGCGGCTAATAGTTATTTCACAAACCTAGCCCAACAAATAGGCGTCGCAAGAACCTACCAATAAGTGGGGTAACTCAATGACATGAGCAATTTACTAGAGTGGCTTTTGGCAGTTCGTCAAAGAATAAGCCCAAAAACTCCTCACAAATATATCCTTGACTGGGGTAAACCTGGAAATGTATTTGGGTAATCCAATGTGTAAATGGATTCATACCGCTTTGGGTTTAATTGGATAGATGTCGTTTGGATACGAATATCCATAGCAACGAGAACCAAACGCATCGGATTGGTCTGGATTCAAAGACGTGGATATCCAAAATCCGTTGGACCCCTGCCCATGTCCCGGTGCCTCTCCGGGCGGCGCTGTCATCTACGCCCGCTGCCAGTCCAGCTTGCTCGGCCCTCGCCGCCGCTGCTTCTGACAGTGCTGGCGGTGCGTCTTGTTCCTCCGCCTACGGTGCCAATGCTGTCCCGTCGCCGCTGCTGCTTCTGACTGCGCCACCGGCGCGTCTGCTTGCTCCTCCGGCTACTGCGCCACTGCCGTCGGGGACGACGACGACGAGTCCAAGATCCCGAAGGCACAGGCACACCACTGTCATCTACAATGAAAGCTGGGGGTGACGGGGACCAAGAAGATGCGCCATGACGATGGAGCCAAACCCGTATATACAGCAAAGCGATGCGTCCGTTCCGCTCCGCCGGCCCGCGATGGCCACCGCGGCCGCGGCGAGGCATGACCAGCAGCAGCAGCGAGGTACGGAGAGGGAACGGCGGAGAGGGCAGCACGGTAGAAGCAAGATATGGCGCTTGTCGTCGGCGCAGGAATTTGTGGTGCTGGCCGCGGTGTTGTGTGGTGTTTCGATCCGGCGGAGTTCACTCGCTTCCCAGCTTGGCCGCTCGCTTCGCCTCGATGTGATTCATGTGCTGCCTCAACTCTGACAATGGGGTTCAGTAAGCAGCAGCTAGCCAGCCACGATCGGAGGATGGGCAGCGGGCGTTCCATCGGTGGTGCAGGGATGGGCATCAACGACGTGAAGAGCAGCTCTCGCCTCTCCGGCCAGGCCGAGCAGCGCGATCTCGTCACCTGCCAATGCGATTCTCACGAAAAGCGTTTGGATGACTGGACTGGATTGGATTGTAGTCCTAGTGGACTGGATTGGATTGGATATTCTCTACATGACATTGGTTTGGATTGGATACATACTCAATTTAGTTGGTCTCTTTTTGGATTGGGTTGATTGGATGCGGATGTTAATCCATTTTAAGGTATAATTAGGGGCGAACACAATCACCAAATCCCCTCACCAATTAATAAATCACCAACCGTCTAGGTGACGACAATTACCAAGAGTAATAAGAAATCCACGATCACAAGAATCACCTAGTGCCACCAAATGCGATCTGAAATGCACACACTAGGGTTTCCCCCAAATCCTCTTAAAAATGAGCACTAAATGCGATCTCAAATGCACACACTAGGGTTGGAGGAGGAAGAAAGGGAGGGGGAGACCCAGCCTTATCCTCAGCCAGTCAGCCTCCCAACCGTTCCTGTGCAGGTGCCCATTTCCGCACTAGAAATTTCAGGTAGTGGCCTAGAATTTCTCGGTTGACGCTCCTCTCCAAAATGTTGGCCTCCCGCATTGGAAATTCCAGTTTGGGCAAGAAAAAATTCCAGGCAAACGCGCTTTTGACCGTTGGCGCGGGAGGACTCCCGCACTAAAAATTCCAGCTCGGGCGCAATGAATTTCCAGTTAATTACGCCAAACAAATAGAGCACCTCTTACTGGAATAATTAGCACTATGAGCAAGAAATTCCTATTAGACTTCACAACATGCCCAAAATAAGTGCTATCTCTTCCCAAAAAGCACAAAACCAAATTTAGCACTTGAGATAGCTTTTCACAAAGAAAATTCCCGGGCTTTCTCACACATCTCACCACGTCACTAAGCGCAATGTATATGCAAATGAGACTCACACTTAGTGGCACTAGATAACCATTGCAATTAAAGATTTCTCCTCTTTATAGTACGTTTATCTATCCTAAACCCGATCACGCACTCTATTGCGTCTTGACCGGCAAAACAAAATGGCCTTAGGTTCTATACCTTTGCCTTGAGCCCATTTTATTTTTCTCTTTCTTCTTTTCCAAGTTGGAGCACTTGATCATCTCATTTTGCCATCACCACCAACATGACCATCATCTAGTTCCATCACTTGGTGTGTACCAACCTAGCTCATATTCATCACTTATTGACAATGGTTAGTACACTTAGGTTTCATCAATTATCCAAAATCAAACTAGGGCTTTCAGCGTCCCCTGCACGACCTGGCTCGGCCGCCTCCGCCGGCGCCAGGACCCGAAGGCCGGCCTCCTGCCGTCCCCATCGCTTGGCTGGCCTACCTCCCCTGACCCCCTTCTATGTCTGCCGGAGTTGGTGAAGAAGAGAAGGCGAGGTCACCATCGATGGAAATGATGAGATAGGAAGAGGCCGGAGAGAGAGAGAGGGCCCCGCCGTCTTCTTCATCTCCGGTCGCCGAAACAGTCGCTGTAACCCTAACACGGGCCCGTGGGGACGTGCATGCGTGGGCTGGCCCGTGTCGCGCGGTCTGAGCGGAGTGCAACCTGGCGTGCGTTAGAGTTTGCGAACTTGTTTTGTTTGTAGAAGGCCTTGGTTGGTGGGCCTGATGGGCTTGAGGTCTCTTCATTAGGCTATGCACTCTCTCTTTCTTTAGCCCACGGATCAGCCCAATGCAGCAGAAATCTGCAGCCCGAGTCATCGCAGTATGCAGAGACATTATTTATGTATATAAATTTATGTTACTTGGTAATGTGGCTGTCATTAACTCGTTATAGATAGAATGCCATTATTAGCCATGGAAATGGAAATAAAATACGGTAGTCATCAATGAACATCAGCGTAAAATTGATCAGGACTAAACTCATAGCATCTACTAGACGTAGTCATATATATCCCACTAGAGATATCTGCATCGAAATTAACGCGAACTATTTTGTTGTAACTTTGGAGGATTATTAATCACAAGCCTAGGAGTTATTATTTATTTCTATGTATAGAATATCTTCACCATCTACATATAGAACATTGTGTTGGATGTGTAGTATGTCATTGTAGGACAGCCATACCTACACACAGAAGTTCCACCAGATATACACCGTACGTGATTGCTGTGATGGAGGGAAGAATGGCTACTGTGGTTGTGATGCTTATCCTGGCATGTTTTGTGGTTCTCTCACAATGTAAGTGCACAAAATAAAATCTGTATACCAATTTTCTGGAATTTTGAAATATATATATATATATATATATATATATATATATATATATATATATATATATATATATATATATATATAGGGAGAGGCTATTCAGTAGCCGGCTACAAAATAAGTTATTCTGTAGCCACCTCCATTTACTATAATTTTATATACTAATTTACCATAATGTCAATACATATTTACGATAGTTGGGTTACTATAACACATGGGGATATTTACCATAACGTTATATTAAACCACTTAGTAAGGAGTTACTATAATCTCGTAAATTAACATAGTAATTATCATAACTCAAAGTGGCTACAGAATAAGTTATTCTGTAGCCAGCTACAGGATAGTAGTTCTATATATATATATAGGGAGAGGCTATTCAGTAGCCGGCTACAAAATAAGTTATTCTGTAGCCACCTCCATTTACTATAATTTTATATACTAATTTATCATAATGTCAATACATATTTACGATAGTTGGGTTACTATAACACATGGGAATATTTACCATAACATTATATTAAACCACTTTGTAAGGAGTTACTATAATCTCGTAAATTAACATAGTAATTATCATAACTCAAAGTGGCTACAGAATAAGTTATTCTGTAGCCAGCTACAGGATAGTGGTTCTATATATATATATATATATATATATATATATATATATATATATATATATATATATATATATATATATATATATATATATATATATATATATATATATAGGGAGAGGCTATTCAGCAGCCGGCTACAAAATAAGTTATTCTGTAGCCACCTCTATTTACCATAATTTTATATACTAATTTACCATAATGTCAATACATATTTACGATAGTTGGGGTACTATAACACATGAGAATATTTACCATAACGTTATAGTAAACCACTTAGTAAGGAGTTACTGTAAATCTCGTAAATTAACATAGTAATTATCGTAACTCAAAGTGGCTACAGAATAAGTTATTCTGCAGCCAGCTACAGGATAGTAGTTCTATATATATAGAACTACTATCCTGTAGCTGGCTACAGAATAACTTATTCTGTAGCCACTTTGAGTTACGATAATTACTATGTTAATTTACGAGATTATAGTAACTCCTTACTAAGTGGTTTAATATAACGTTATGGTAAATATCTCCGTGTGTTATAGTAACCCAACTATCGTAAATATGTATTGACATTACGGTAAATTAGTATATAAAATTATGGTAAATGGAGGTGGCTACAGAATAACTTATTCTGTAGCCGGCTACTGAATAGCCTCTCCCTATATATATATATATATATATATATATATATATATATATATATATATATATATATATATATATATATATATATATATATATGCTTACTCTTCTAAATATTCTTGACGCATTATTCATATCTTATATAACAATTAATTACTGTGCATCTCAACACGGAAATCCAGTCAAACCTCCGTTGCTATTGCCAACGATACGCCTGCTATTTTGACGATAAGTGCTTCTGCTGTCAAGTCAGAATATCAATGTAACAGAAATATCAATGTAACAGAAATTGCTCATGCCAAAGCGCGCCGGCACCGGCAATAACTAATAAGTCCTTTTAGATAATGGAAAGTACCTGTTCGTTTCGGCTGGATTGGCTTATAAGCTGCTGGCTGAAGGTACTGCTGGTTTGTTTGGTGTGAGAGGAAAACACTGTTAGCTGGCTGATAAGCCAAGCCAGATACAGACAGTTATAGACTGCCCAACAGGCTGTCCTCGAAAAAGAGAGGAGGAACCAGACGAAAAGTAGTTACATTTTAACATCAGAGAGGACAATTAATAATTAGCATTATGGATGAATGTGATCAGTAAATGTCCATTTGTCTAGTGATAATAAATATATGAGATTGCCAACATGTTCTTAGCTTAATGTCCATTAATTTGCATCTGGATGATTTCCAGAATGTATGTATAAGCACATATTGAGACATCTTGGAATGCTAAAAAATCACATTATCTTCTGGATGTGCACACAAAAGGAGGTCACCATAACAGTATCCAGTGGGATATTAATCAACAAAATATGGTTACATATTTTCATGGAAATATAACTTTCTAGCAGACATAGAGCCCTCGTCCCCCGCGTCGTCCCTCTCAGGGGCAGCACGGGCGGAACCACCGCCCCACGCCGCCAGCACCTTCCCCCGAACTCATCTACCTCGCCGCTGCCAGAGCGCACCGCCGGAAGCTCGTGCGAGCGCAAGGAGCCAAGGAAGGCAGCGGCAGGGCGTCTTCCCAAGCTGTGGTCTGCTGCGGCTGCTCGAGCGTCGCGAGGCTCATCGACGGCGGCAGCCTCAGCGTGGTTTCGGTGTCTCGGCGGTCGGATGCGGCACTCCCGGGGGCGGATCTGCGCGGAGCTTCGGCGGGGGTCGTGCTGCAGCAGTTGGTCGCGCGTAGAGGCGGGAGCAGGTCAGCGAGGTTGCCGCCTTCTCCGCTGCTACCAGCAGCCCGTCGGCGGCCATGGTGGCAGCAAGGCCAGTGCCGGTCCTGTGTTTTATAGGACCTGGAGCGGCACACGCAATCAGGACCCCGTAATACTGTTATCTTAATAATAAATAATACTATATGATTATATATTAAATGTTACAAATAAACACTTGAAATATATAAGCAATATTTTATAAAATAATTTATTTGTACTCGGTATCATTCGAAATCTTGTTTGATGTTGCTTATAAATAGACATGTTTAATTTAGGTCAAAAGTAAAACGATTTACTGCTTCTATTTCAAATTATAAGAAATTTTTATGTTATATTCATAGCCTTTGCTACGCACCTAGATATATGGTATGTTTAGAAAACATCTTATAATTTGAGATGGAGGCAAGCGAACGCTAGACCAGTTGGTCTTGCTGTGCGCTTTGCACGCAATTTTTTTGGGTGTTGAAAAAAAAATCCCCCCGTCTGTCTCACGTCAAAGCACTGGTCTAAAGCCAGCCCAGTCTCACGGGAGCTGCGGTACTGCTGTGTATGGGTGAGGCAGAGGTTCAGGGGTTTTCTCGACCTGTGTGAGAAGGTCTTTTTCTAAAGCACAATGCCTGGGGCTGTCTTACCCCGCGGGTCGAGTTTTTTTAATTTAGGATGGAGGAAGTATAGTTCGCATTGCAACTGAGGGAGTACATATTAAATCACCTTAAAATTCCTTTTAATATTTATTTATGCAAAATTATCACCGATCTAATAATAAACACTTGAACTTTAACATTCATTATTTATGCAAAGTTGATCATCGATTTAGCATAACAGGAGGAATTAGCGATTCAGGATGGCCTTTGGATTCAGAAATCTGAAGAGGAGGATGTGCGGGTGTGCAAGATTCCAAGATTGAGCAAAGCGTCAGCGTTCTACTGTCTGGTTAGCTGCTGCTCAAAGCTCTACTATGTCCAACACACGGCTGCTGGGGCCCTTTGGCATCGAAGGCCTGGAGCGGCCGCCCCGCTCGCCCTGCCCCAGGGCCGGGCCTGCGTGGCGGTCTGTGTCATGGCTGGCTTGGCGAGCCGCGTGGTGGCGGCGCGGAGGGCCCATGGCGGCGGCGTGGATGGCCGAGCGGTGGCCGTGTGAGGGTCGTGCGACGGCGGCGAGGCGCACCCACCGAGAGTCCACACGGCGGCAGCACGGTGAAATCTGCAAATCCAGTGACCAAATCCATAGATGAATGCAGTGACGAAGCCAGGATAAAACGCACCATACTAATAATATTCTTTAACTCCTGATAATAAGACTATTGATAATGTTGATTGACAGTAATATAATACTATGGATAATATTATATAGAGTATATTGTTTTCTAAAAAATAAAGATCTTATTGGGAACACAAAGATTTCATAAATTAATTGAACTTTTTGTTCTCCAGACGGGAATGTTGGCTTAGCAATCCCGTTTCTCTAAAGTAGAACAAAGTTCGTGTGCTCCTTCCAATTTAGTTGTTCCTTTCTTGACATCTGTTCGTCGTTTATCAATTCTACAGTGTAGTGGCGTGTTCACAGTGATCATACTGAAAGATCAATTGCAGTAAATGAAAGGACTCCAACCAATGTCTTTCGTAAAAGCTAAAAAAAGGGACTCCAACCATAAATTTGAGTTTGCTCAAGGTCACTCAGTGCTACCAATAATACGACGGATAAGATTGAAGCAGATTTGGCATCAGTGGATCGAATTTCATCATGCACATTTGACCGAGTATATATATGAGCAAGAGAGACAACTGAACACACCTGAGTCACCGAATTAGCTTATAGAGGTGATGCAGATTGCAGATCGATTTTGTTGAATTTGGAGATGACTTGGCGTGTGGTTTGTCGTGGCATGGTTGTAAGAGGAAAGCGACACAAGCATATTTATAACCGAGTCAGGTAAAATAAACAAGGCGTCATGGAAGGATTATTATAATTTGTCGCAAACATAAATAAGACAGCTAACTTTTTGTTGCAGCATGGGTGGTGGTGCGATGCTTGTGGAGCGGTGCGTGTTGAGGCCCTAATCTGTTTTTATAATAAAATTATCTGCAGACGCAGATGTTGCTACTATTTTCTCTAAATCCAGCCAAACTTAAGAATTTTATTTTTTGAGGGGAACAAACTTAAGAAAATTTGACAGACACAAATACCATAGCAACACTTATTTTGAGACGGAGGGAATACCTACAAAACATCACCTATGCAATCTTCCTAAACCACAACCTCTGCAATCCTTTATTCCTGGCTTCGATAACTCCGGTTCTCGTTATGCCAACTTCAACTTGGGAATTCAGCTAAGTCGGATGCCTTCTTATCAGTGGTTGAAGCAAGGCGCAAGTCACCATAAGCCTCTTTGGGACGTTTGCTATGTTTTTCTTTTTGAGGTACTTTTGTTTCCTCCCCTCCAAAATAATAACCTGGAGTCCATGCCTGCTGCTCGCGAGTCGCTGACCACACCTGACGACCACTGAGGACTACTCGCGCAGGACGTGCTTGCGAGTCGTGCCGAGGTCCGACACACACGTTCCCAAGAAAGTAGACAGGGCAGGGTGGCAGTGACACGAGCTTTCCTCGCTCTTCTCCTTCGCCAGAAATCTCCATCCTCATATCGTTGTCTTCACGTCGTTTTTGGTCACTTCTTGCACATGTTCAATAATTCCTCATTGTAACGTATTCAAAACTGAATTTGCAACATGATTGGGCCAAGACCGGCATGGCAATTTTGCAGCCGCAAAAGAACAATTTTTCTGAATGAGTACTAGATCACCGAATCAAGTGTCTACTGCATCAGAATTCATCTTTGCCCCACCAGAAAAGTTAGCATCAGAATTCTTGTGACAACACCACCAGCCATTGTACATCCATCCACAAGAACTAAATACAGAAAGATCAAGTATTTGCAGCACAGTCAGGAGGGTCTGCTGCTCTCTGAGACATAACACAATCAGAACAAAGCTTTACATCAGTATTCCGTGCTTTGGCCGCCAATGGCCTAGAATTGGTTTGGCAACGCCTACTCAATTTCCTCTGACTACAGGAAGAACTGAAGCTGGGGGTGTTGAAACTCTTCTGCAGTGCAGACAAAATCATGCTTCAATTTCTCAACGATCTCTACCTGTAAGGCAACTCTCCTGCAGGGAGCTCCCAGTGGTCATTCCCCTCATCATCAGAGGCCTGTTCCTTCGCCCCCTGATCATCACTGAAAGGGTATGGGCCCTTGAATCGCCTGCAGCAGAGTGACTGGGCTCAGTTAGCAGGAGTCAGGAGTTTCTTATATTGTTGCTATAACTCAAATGAAGTGGATGAACTTGACAACTCAAATGAACTGGATGAACTTTGGAATGACCAAAAACAATTCTCTCTTTCAGAAAGGGGAGAACTCCTTGATGTCAGATTTTGCTAAATTCAGCATAAAGCTTGCTGAAACTTTGGAATGGCCAAAAAACAAACATGTCTTCAGAAAGGGGAGATGCCCTTGATGCTAGTTTTGCAAAATTCAGCATAAAACTTCCTGAAACTTTGGAATGGAAAAAACAAACATGACTTCAGAAAGGGGAGATGCCCTTGATGCTAGATTTTTGCAAAATTCAGCATAAAGTTTGCTGAATGTTGCAAACAATGGGTATTTGATTAGCCATTTCCTTGCAGTTGAACATGCCAGGGGATGCGCACTCATGTATTCATGATGAAGAATAACACCTCACTTTTCAAAACCTGAACAAGAATTATACCAGTGCAAGATATGATGATGATGGTACACAAAACAGTGTAAATACCACAGACAAAAACTGGATCATGAATGGACCATTTCACATGCGCAGCTATTTGCATTCAGAAAATGATCGGTGCTGGGATGCTAATGTCTGTAGAACTAGCTGTCCCACCTTCAGGATCATGAATGTCAGCAGTAAAATGGTTGGCAACTTGGCATGCAATGTTTATGCATTTGGCAATCAAACTATTGCTGTCAGATATTCGATCACATAGCATCCTAATGTAGTGCTTAATGTAAAACAACTTGCACATAGGACATGTACATTAAATCAGTCACTAACTCTAGCAGTTTAGTCTAAAACTAAGCTCAAAGGTCATCAAATCAGTAATCATATCACTTACTGTAGCACCTAGTAAAATTGTAAGACAAATAATACAGGCACAACGCCTGATCGAGAAAAAGAAAATTGTAAGACAAATAACACAGGATGAGAGACCACATCATTCATCCTATACGCACGAATCGACAAAACATATCGATGAAGAAAGCACCTCCGGCGGAACCTCCGCGCCGCCGACCGCGCCTTGCGCTTGCGCTTGTCCCGCGCGTCCTCGTGCCTCCGCCGCCGCCTGATCTCCTCCATGACGCCCGCGCGGGACACCTGCCAGTTGAACCGCCGCAGGATCTCCTCCCCGTCCACGTCCTCGTCGCCCGCGTCCACCTTCGCGTTGTGGTACTTGGGGTTGGCCGCCGGCACTAGCGACAGCTGGGAGGGGGCGGAGAGGGCGAGGGTGGTGGCGGGGAGCGGCCGCCGCGGGAAGGAAACGAAGGTGGCGTTGGAGGTGGGTTGGAGGAGGGGAGGTGCACGCGACGACGAGACGGCTGCGGCCGCGTAGGTGGTGGTGGCGGCGGCCATGGTGGTGATGCCGGCCGGCGAAGACGGATCGGAATAGAGAAGCCTCGACAGAACGAACCCACCCACTGGCCACTGTTTGTAGAACGACCTGGTTGATGGGCCTGATGGGCTTTCTCTTAAAGGATTTAGCCCACGGATCAGCCCAGTGCGGCTGAAATCTGCAGGCCGGATAGTGTTCGACGGGCACTGCGATTCCCTCCTGAAGTGATATTGAATTAGTGATACGTGCTCTTGCTCCACGTTATTTATGCACCGATGGATACAAAACGCTTTGCAAAGGTTACTTTGATTAACCGCCGTGCAATAATGCTCTTCGAGTTATCCAAAAAAAATGCTCTTCGGTTGTATCTATTAATTTTGCTTATACTCCAACTTACACGAAGATTATCGCAAAAAAATGCTCTTCGGTTGTATCTATTAATTTTGCTTATACTCCAACTTACACGAAGATTATCGCAGAAACGGCTACAAACCTAGTGATTATAAGAGTCTTAGGGTGTTTGGCGCGGCTTCTCCTGAGGAGAGCCAGAGTCGTTTTGGAGAAGCCACAATTTGTGGCTTCTCCAAAATGACTCCGGCTCCTCTGCTTTTACTGAAAATGGCTTCCTTTAGGAAAATAATTGGCAGGGCTCCTTCGGAGGAGCCAGAGCCGGAGCTGATGAGGAGTCCTGCCAAACAGGGCCTAAGCAGCACCTATATCCTGGTTTCGAGTGCCTATGGGAGCAAATATTTTATGATTTAACAGTGTTGTGATTTCAACGATAGATGGTGTTCCCGTCGATAACGAGACGTCTATGGTAACTTCATCAATCTTAAGGATTTTCCGGTCCAGTCATCGAAGGGGTAGGGTTTATGTGCATACGTTCATAGGGGTGCGTGTGTGTGCTTATGAGTGTCTACGTTGTACTGTGTAATCGCAAAAAAGTTATTTGAACGGTAATGCTACTTACCTGACGTATGGATGCATCGGACGTAGGCCAACATCTCATTAAAGCAGCCCACCGCTCACCTTCCCTCACAAAGTCTTATCCATTCGCTTGCGTCCTGTGGCACTCCTAACCTCTATCTCCGTCTCTGTTCCCCTCTTCACTACCAGCAGTTGTGGTACCCTCCCCCGTCATCGATAGATCAGTGTCATCGAGGCATCGCTTAAGCGCCAAGGCGCTGCACACACGACGCCACAACAGATAACTCGCCTTAGATTCCACACTAGTGAGCGGGAGAGCGAGAGGGAGAGAGCGGGCATGCAGGAGATTCCACAGCAGTGAGCGGGAGGGGAACCAGAAGTTGTAGCTCGCCCGCGCTGACGGGAGAAGTTGTCGACCGACCGCCATCAAGCCGTGCGCCCGCCTGTGCGGCCGTGGTAAGGAGAGGTTGTCTGTGTGCCACGACCATCTTCCCCAAGTGGTGCTGGCCTATAGCATCCTGCCTCCTCTGTTCCTCTCCCTCCATCGAGAGATAGGTGGGCAGAGGCGGAGGCGGAATGGGAGGGAAGAGACAGAGAGATGGGCGGAGGCGGAAGTCAAAATAGAGTTGCGGTGGCGGTGCGGTGCATGAGAAAGATGAAGACACGCTAGGGCTATGAGCGTGAGGGGCACATGGGCTGCTTGGTGCACATGGGCTAGGCCAGACCACTTCCTACTTCTCCTCCTTTCTTTTTCTTTTTTCCTTTTGTTTTTTCTTTATCATCTATATACTGCTCCGAGCTGCTGCTTTAAATTTTCCTTTAGTTGGTAAGGCGTCGTCTTGCCTTACGCCGTACTCTCTTAAGCGTAGGCGGTAGTCACTCGCCACGCCTCGCCTTATCACCTTGATAACCATGTGATAGATCCTACGCGAGCACCCATCTGGCCATTTCCTAGTGCTCTCGGGCTCACTGCTGGTAACCTTCATAGCTCAGCTCCTACCACCATCCTTCGCATGGTTCGCGTTGCCATAGCTCCTCGAGGGGCTCGTCCCACCCGCGTCGCCCACCCTCACCTGCCTAGATTTGTCCCGCCCACCGCGACTGTTTCCATCCACTCACCGTGGCTGCCTCCACCGTGTCGCCTACCCGCCCATACTCATCCCAACCGTTGTGGCCTCAATCCGCCTGCCACGGCCACCTCCACCGCGCTAGTTCGTCGTGCCGCCCCGCCTGGATTCGCCCAGGCCAGAAGATGTGCGCTGAAAGCGCATGTTGCAAACATATGTTTTAAGTGTTATGGTTTAGAGGTATGTTGCAAGTGTTTCATATGGATGTTGCAAAAGTGCATCCGGATGTTGCATATGTTGCAATGGCTATGCACGTATGTCGTTGCAAGTGTTTCATATGGATGTTGTAAAAGTAGATCCAGATGTTGTATATGTTGCAATGGCTATATATGTATGTTGTAAGTGTTTCATACAGATGTTACAAAAGTAGATCCGGATGTTGCATATGTTGCAATGACTATACACGTATGTTACAAGTGTCTGTTATAAATGTTTCAGTTGTTTTCAGACATATGTTGCAAGTGCTTTATCTAGATGTTGCATATGGTTCATATAGATGTAGATGTTGCATATGGTTCATATAGATGTTGCAAGTGTATGTTTTAAATGTTTCAACTGTTTTAGACGTATGTTGCAAGTATTTTATGTTTAAAGCCTATACTCTTGGATGGGATGGTCGGAGTCATGCGACGCGCATCTACATGCATCGGGGCATGTGGATCCCCGCGTGCGTGCACGAAACAGAGCAGGCACCAGAGGTCCCGCGTGCACGTGGGAAATAGAGTGGTCACAGGTGTCCCCACGTGCATGTAGGGAACAGAGCAAGCACGGGCGGTCCCCGCGTGTGGTCAGGTGGCGCAGGAAACGGAATGTGCGAATCCACATGGACGGAACGGAGCAGGCGCGTCTATCCGGACGCGGGCGTCCGTCCGAACATCCGGACGCTCGCTCTCCTGTTATATAAGGTATGTTACTTGGTAAATGTAGCTACCATTATAAATAAAAACACCTTGTTATTATCTTTTGGTGATATATGCAAAGTAGAATGCCATTATTATCCTTGGAATTGGAAATAAAATATGGTAGCCATCAATGGACATCACAGTAAAATTGATCAGGACTGAACTCGTAGCATGTACTCGATGTAGTCATTCTCATTCCATTAGATATATCTTCGTCCAAATTAATGCTATATATTTTGAAATTTTGAGGATTAGTCACAAGCCTAGGAGTTATTAATTATTGCTAAAATATAGAATGTTTTCACCATCTATAAATAGAACATTGTGCAGGATGTGTGTGTTTGTTGGACATACATACATACCTCACACAGAAGCTCCACCATACGTTGTGATGCTTATCCTTGGATGTCTCGTGGTTCTCTCACAATGTAAATGCACATCATAAAATCTGTTGAACCATAGTAATTTTCTGGACATTGAAAACATTGTTTTCTAGTTGTAAGTAATATTGTACAACATAGAAGAGAGAGACCCTTGTGCTGTTCTAAAACTTACACTTGATGCGTTATTCATGCATCTTATTATATATAACAATTAATTAACTATTGCGCAGCTCAACACACAAATCCAGTTGGGAGCGACAGGGGAGATCACGGCTGCGTCAAACTGCTACCCAATACGCCTTTGGGACTCGTCTCAGCTCCACCAAATTCAGCTTCAAAATCCATGCAGTAGGAACTCTCTAGACCTGTGAAACCTGCAAATTCAGTGGCCAAATCCATAGATTTGGTGGAGCTCTTGCTCTTCAAGCTGAGCAACTATACTGTACGCACGAATACACAAAACATATCATCTCCGGCGGAACCTCCTCACCGCCGACTGCGCCTAGCTTGCGCTTGTCCCGCGCGTCCTCGTGGTTCCGCTGCCACATAAATACCAAACACAAAAACTGGATCATGAATGGACTATTTCACATGCACAGCTATTCGATTGAGAAAATCATCGATGTTAATTTCACATAAATACCTTGTGCTTGCGCTTGTCCCGCGTCTCCACCGCCGCCATGACACCCGCACGGGACACCTGCCAGTTGAACCGCCGCAGGAGCTCCTCCCCGTTCACGTCATCGTCGCCCGTGTCCACCTTCGCGTTGTGGCAGTGGCGGAGGCACAGGGTAACTGGCATACCCTGCGGCACCGATGAATATACTATTATATATACGTATTGCATTTGTATTTGTAAAAGAAAAAAGAAGAAGAAAAATACTTACTTGAAATGTATCACGCCACCACGAAAGGCCCACTTGAGGCACCCCACGCGGCCCACGCAGCAAAAAAGGCGTTCACGAATGGACCACGCCCGCAACGTAGTTAGGCGTAACTTTCCCCTAATCTAATCTCGATCGGAGGCGACGGACGAACGGAGCGAGAGACACGGTCACGGCGCCAGCTCCGGCGCCGCCGGACACCCTGACGACCTGACGCCTGACGGCAGAGTCACAGAGACGTGGTGAGTACCACTACGCCACACGTCCGCAGTTCCCCTGATCTAATCTCTTGTGTTATTTGCTAACATTACAATAATAAATTGTTTCGTTATTTAGCATCGTGTCTTTTTTAATATTCATGCAGTTATGAAGAGAAACTCGGATATTGCATCTCTTTTTCAAAAGCGTGAAGCAAAGAAGGCAACGGCGGCTGCTGCTATTTCTAATCGTTCCCCTGATCCAATTGAACATGTGGTGGAAGTGTGGTGGAAGAACAGACTCAAGAGAGAGTAATTGAGAAAATTGTAGATTCTATGCCACCACCACCGCCACAACCGTCTTCACTGCTTGATAGCTTCAAAGGTCTAGACAATATTGTTGATCTCTCAGTTAAGCATGTTGAAACAAAAAGGCACAAAGTGTATGATGTCCCACGTCTCCACTGCCGCATGATCTCCATGACGCCCGCACGAGACACCTGCTAGTTAAACCGCCACAGGAGCTCCTCCTCGTTCATGTCATCATCGCCCGTGTCCACCTTCGCGCTGTAGTACTTTGGACTGGTAGTGCCAGCCGGCGAAGATGGGCAAAAATAGAGTAGTCTACACAGACGTGACAGAATGAACCCACCCCAACTTGTTTGGATGACGTTATTGTGTGACGGGTCGCACCTTTGGGAAATGCACAAGCACGACCTGTCTCTATGTAGCATGCCCGCTCTCCACGCCTTCTTCTCCATCGACGAAAGCGTTCCTCCCCCACCCCTGCCTCCTCCCCGTCGCTCTTGGCCACTTGCTACCACGCCGTCGGCCGCGTCGCCCACCTCTCGCCCTTGCCCCTCTGCACCATCCTTCTCCTCGTCCTTATCCCTGCCGCGGCGCACTGTTTCACTAGAGCACTGCGGCCGCGACGGAGCTCCGGTGAAACCCTAGCACGCCCGTGGCGGCCACCTTCTTTCCCTTCCCCCTTCTTCTTCCGCTGCGAGGTCTGGCCATGGGCGTCTGAAAGGTCCTAAATGGCTAGAAGGGGGTGAATAACCTACTAAAATTTGTACAAAACCACTAGAGCAGCTAATTAATCAATTAGAAAGCGAAACTTTTTGCTCTAGCTCTACAAAGGATTGCAAACCACCTATCCCAATAATTCTAGTTAATTAATGTCTCGAGATCAATCAATGGCTAAGTCACTACTCACTAAAAGCTCTCAGACACACTACACTAAAGAGCTTCACTAAATGTGCTACTCAACTAACAAACAAGCTCCCAAACTAGCTACACTAAAGAGCTTGCTACACAACTAAATATCAATATAAATACAAGAGACTGAGTAGGGTGATTATACCGCCGTGGGAAAAGAGATGAACCAATCACAATATGAATACCAAGCGAATCACCGGGAGAATTTCAATCACAATAGACACAAGATTTTTCTCCCGAGGTTCACGTGCTTGCCGACACGCTAATCCCCGTTATGTCGACCAACACTCGACGGTTCAGCGGCTAATAGTTATTTCACAAACCTAGCCCAACAAATAGGCGTCGCAAGAACCTACCAATAAGTGGGGTAACTCAATGACATGAGCAATTTACTAGAGTGGCTTTTGGCAGTTCGTCAAAGAATAAGCCCAAAAACTCCTCACAAATATATCCTTGACTGGGGTAAACCTGGAAATGTATTTGGGTAATCCAATGTGTAAATGGATTCATACCGCTTTGGGTTTAATTGGATAGATGTCGTTTGGATACGAATATCCATAGCAACGAGAACCAAACGCATCGGATTGGTCTGGATTCAAAGACGTGGATATCCAAAATCCGTTGGACCCCTGCCCATGTCCCGGTGCCTCTCCGGGCGGCGCTGTCATCTACGCCCGCTGCCAGTCCAGCTTGCTCGGCCCTCGCCGCCGCTGCTTCTGACAGTGCTGGCGGTGCGTCTTGTTCCTCCGCCTACGGTGCCAATGCTGTCCCGTCGCCGCTGCTGCTTCTGACTGCGCCACCGGCGCGTCTGCTTGCTCCTCCGGCTACTGCGCCACTGCCGTCGGGGACGACGACGACGAGTCCAAGATCCCGAAGGCACAGGCACACCACTGTCATCTACAATGAAAGCTGGGGGTGACGGGGACCAAGAAGATGCGCCATGACGATGGAGCCAAACCCGTATATACAGCAAAGCGATGCGTCCGTTCCGCTCCGCCGGCCCGCGATGGCCACCGCGGCCGCGGCGAGGCATGACCAGCAGCAGCAGCGAGGTACGGAGAGGGAACGGCGGAGAGGGCAGCACGGTAGAAGCAAGATATGGCGCTTGTCGTCGGCGCAGGAATTTGTGGTGCTGGCCGCGGTGTTGTGTGGTGTTTCGATCCGGCGGAGTTCACTCGCTTCCCAGCTTGGCCGCTCGCTTCGCCTCGATGTGATTCATGTGCTGCCTCAACTCTGACAATGGGGTTCAGTAAGCAGCAGCTAGCCAGCCACGATCGGAGGATGGGCAGCGGGCGTTCCATCGGTGGTGCAGGGATGGGCATCAACGACGTGAAGAGCAGCTCTCGCCTCTCCGGCCAGGCCGAGCAGCGCGATCTCGTCACCTGCCAATGCGATTCTCACGAAAAGCGTTTGGATGACTGGACTGGATTGGATTGTAGTCCTAGTGGACTGGATTGGATTGGATATTCTCTACATGACATTGGTTTGGATTGGATACATACTCAATTTAGTTGGTCTCTTTTTGGATTGGGTTGATTGGATGCGGATGTTAATCCATTTTAAGGTATAATTAGGGGCGAACACAATCACCAAATCCCCTCACCAATTAATAAATCACCAACCGTCTAGGTGACGACAATTACCAAGAGTAATAAGAAATCCACGATCACAAGAATCACCTAGTGCCACCAAATGCGATCTGAAATGCACACACTAGGGTTTCCCCCAAATCCTCTTAAAAATGAGCACCAAATGCGATCTCAAATGCACACACTAGGGTTGGAGGAGGAAGAAAGGGAGGGGGGAGACCCAGCCTTATCCTCAGCCAGTCAGCCTCCCAACCGTTCCTGTGCAGGTGCCCATTTCCGCACTAGAAATTTCAGGTAGTGGCCTAGAATTTCTCGGTTGACGCTCCTCTCCAAAATGTTGGCCTCCCGCATTGGAAATTCCAGTTTGGGCAAGAAAAAATTCCAGGCAAACGCGCTTTTGACCGTTGGCGCGGGAGGACTCCCGCACTAAAAATTCCAGCTCGGGCGCAATGAATTTCCAGTTAATTACGCCAAACAAACAGAGCACCTCTTACTGGAATAATTAGCACTATGAGCAAGAAATTCCTATTAGACTTCACAACATGCCCAAAATAAGTGCTATCTCTTCCCAAAAAGCACAAAACCAAATTTAGCACTTGAGATAGCTTTTCACAAAGAAAATTCCCGGGCTTTCTCACACATCTCACCACGTCACTAAGCGCAATGTATATGCAAATGAGACTCACACTTAGTGGCACTAGATAACCATTGCAATTAAAGATTTCCCCTCTTTATAGTATGTTTATCTATCCTAAACCCGATCACGCACTCTATTGCGTCTTGACCGGCAAAACAAAATGGCCTTAGGTTCTATACCTTTGCCTTGAGCCCATTTTATTTTTCTCTTTCTTCTTTTCTAAGTTGGAGCACTTGATCATCTCATTTTGCCATCACCACCAACATGACCATCATCTAGTTCCATCACTTGGTGTGTACCAACCTAGCTCATATTCATCACTTATTGACAATGGTTAGTACACTTAGGTTTCATCAATTATCCAAAATCAAACTAGGGCTTTCAGCGTCCCCTGCACGACCTGGCTCGGCCGCCTCCGCCGGCGCCAGGACCCGAAGGCCGGCCTCCTGCCATCCCCATCGCTTGGCTGGCCTACCTCCCCTGACCCCCTTCTATGTCTACCGGAGTTGGTGAAGAAGAGAAGGCGAGGTCACCATCGATGGAAATGATGAGATAGGAAGAGGCCGGAGAGAGAGAGGGCCCCGCCGTCTTCTTCATCTCCGGTCGCCGAAACAGTCGCTGTAACCCTAACACGGGCCCGTGGGGACGTGCATGCGTGGGCTGGCCCGCGTCGCGCGGTCTGAGCGGAGTGCAACCTGGCGTGCGTTAGAGTTTGCGAACTTGTTTTGTTTGTAGAAGGCCTTGGTTGGTGGGCCTGATGGGCTTGAGGTCTCTTCATTAGGCTATGCACTCTCTCTTTCTTTAGCCCACGGATCAGCCCAATGCAGCAGAAATCTGCAGCCCGAGTCATCGCAGTATGCAGAGACATTATTTATGTATATAAATTTATGTTACTTGGTAATGTGGCTGTCATTAACTCGTTATAGATAGAATGCCATTATTAGCCATGGAAATGGAAATAAAATACGGTAGTCATCAATGAACATCAGCGTAAAATTGATCAGGACTAAACTCATAGCATCTACTAGACGTAGTCATATATATCCCACTAGAGATATCTGCATCGAAATTAACGCGAACTATTTTGTTGTAACTTTGGAGGATTATTAATCACAAGCCTAGGAGTTATTATTTATTTCTATGTATAGAATATCTTCACCATCTACATATAGAACATTGTGTTGGATGTGTAGTATGTCATTGTAGGACAGCCATACCTACACACAGAAGTTCCACCAGATATACACCGTACGTGATTGCTGTGATGGAGGGAAGAATGGCTACTGTGGTTGTGATGCTTATCCTGGCATGTTTTGTGGTTCTCTCACAATGTAAGTGCACAAAATAAAATCTGTATACCAATTTTCTGGAATTTTGAAAGATATATATATATATATATATATATATATATATATATATATATATATATATATATATATATATATATATATATATATATATATATATATATATATATATATATGCTTACTCTTCTAAATATTCTTGACGCATTATTCATATCTTATATAACAATTAATTACTGTGCATCTCAACACGGAAATCCAGTCAAACCTCCGTTGCTATTGCCAACGATACGCCTGCTATTTTGACGATAAGTGCTTCTGCTGTCAAGTCAGAATATCAATGTAACAGAAATATCAATGTAACAGAAATTGCTCATGCCAAAGCGCGCCGGCACCGGCAATAACTAATAAGTCCTTTTAGATAATGGAAAGTACGTGTTCGTTTCGGCTGGATTGGCTTATAAGCTGCTGGCTGAAGGTACTGCTGGTTTGTTTGGTGTGAGAGGAAAACACTGTTAGCTGGCTGATAAGCCAAGCCAGATACAGACAGTTATAGACTGCCCAACAGGCTGTCCTCAAAAAAGAGAGGAGGAACCAGACGAAAAGTAGTTACATTTTAACATCAGAGAGGACAATTAATAATTAGCATTATGGATGAATGTGATCAGTAAATGTCCATTTGTCTAGTGATAATAAATATATGAGATTGCCAACATGTTCTTAGCTTAATGTCCATTAATTTGCATCTGGATGATTTCCAGAATGTATGTATAAGCACATATTGAGACATCTTGGAATGCTAAAAAATCACATTATCTTCTGGATGTGCACACAAAAGGAGGTCACCATAACAGTATCCAGTGGGATATTAATCAACAAAATATGGTTACATATTTTCATGGAAATATAACTTTCTAGCAGACATAGAGCCCTCGTCCCCCGCGTCGTCCCTCTCAGGGGCAGCACGGGCGGAACCACCGCCCCACGCCGCCAGCACCTTCCCCCGAACTCATCTACCTCGCCGCTGCCAGAGCGCACCGCCGGAAGCTCGTGCGAGCGCAAGGAGCCAAGGAAGGCAGCGGCAGGGCGTCTTCCCAAGCTGTGGTCTGCTGCGGCTGCTCGAGCGTCGCGAGGCTCATCGACGGCGGCAGCCTCAGCGTGGTTTCGGTGTCTCGGCGGTCGGATGCGGCACTCCCGGGGGCGGATCTGCGCGGAGCTTCGGCGGGGGTCGTGCTGCAGCAGTTGGTCGCGCGTAGAGGCGGGAGCAGGTCAGCGAGGTTGCCGCCTTCTCCGCTGCTACCAGCAGCCCGTCGGCGACCATGGTGGCAGCAAGGCGGCGGCCCGGGACGCTGGATCTAGTGCCCCCGGGGCTGGAGGCGCCATGTGGTAGCGGCGGCGGCCCAGGACGGGACAAGTCTCCATGCTACGCTCCGATGGTGGAGGGCAACGGCGGATGGACACATGCGGACATGCCGCCGCGCGCTGCAGAGGAGCGGCATGGAGGGTCGGCGCTGCGGAGGGCCCCGTGGCGGCGCCCGCGTGAGGGGTGTGCGACGGCGGTGTGAAGGCAAGCCACCGCGCGCTACAGAGGAGCGGCGTGGAGGTCTGTGTCGTGGCTGGCATGGCGAGCCGCGCGGTGGCGGCGCGGAGGGCCCATGGCGGCGGCGTGGATGGCCGTGTGAGGGTCGTGTGACGGCGGCGAGGCGCACCCACCGAGAGTCCACACGGCGGCAGCACGGTGAAATCTGCAAATCCAGTGACCAAATCCATAGATGAATGCAGTGGCGAAGCCAGGATAAAACGCACGATACTAATAATATTCTTTAACTCTTGATAATAAGACTATTGATAATAATATTGATTGACAGTAATATAATACTATGGATAATATTATATAAGCTCGCACGTTATCAATATAAATATTTATTTACACGATTAAGATCTTTTGTTAGTTACGATAAACTGAAATCAATAAGTATGACTGAACCAACGCTATCAAAACTCTAAAATTTGAAAACCGCAAAAGAACTTTTGAGATTGAAACTGCAATAGTAGGCGATTTAGAATTTACCGCATAAAAAAAAACTCCCTAAATTGTATAAGGTGCAAATCAATAACTTGGTTTAAGAGATTATCAAGCCTCCAACGCTAAAGGCAAGCTATACATATATTTCTTAAAGTCAAGAAATCAAATCCTTATTCAACAATTGCAATTGCAAAATTGGGGATTTAAGCCTTTGGGGCTACCTATCTAGGTGGTTGTTACAGGAAATGAGAACCTCATCACACTTGCAAATGCCGCTAGCCACCAGGATGAGAGGCGAAGGGAGGTACTTGGACTCAGTGGGCTATTGCCTAGTGGGCCTGCCGCTTCCTCTCGGCCCTTGCGGCATGCATTTGCTTTGCCAGGCTACCCAGCTGGGCTGCCAGGCTGCCACCTGCTGTGAGCTCCACCAGCTGGGCGGACCCCGACTAGCTTCGCCCTGGATGAATGTGACGCACCCTCCGAGAGTCCACAAGACTGAAGATAAATGTGATAGACATTGCTCATGCCGAGCACCAGAAAGCGCACCGGCACCGATTAATAAGTTCTTTTAGATAATGGAAAGTATCGTCGACTTCATCGTCCAAAAAAAAAGGAGGAAGCAGACAAAAAGCTGTTACATTTTGACATCAAAGAGGACAGTTAATAGTTAGCATTATGGATGAATGTGACCAGTAAATGTCCATTTGTCTAGTGATAATAAATTTGAGGTTGCCAAAATGTTCTCTGCTTAATGGGTCAATTTATACATTTTTTCTCTATATGTATTGTCGATTTCTTTGGAACTAATAGGCTCCACCAAATTCAGCTCCACGGAGTAATGACCCCAAACACCCTAAATCCATGTAGTAGAAATTTATTTTCCGTAAATTGCTAACAGGTTTTTAGCTTAAAAATGGAACAATTTATGCTTCTCTGCTCTATGAGCCCTTTGGGACTCTGAACTCCACCAAATTCAGCTTCAAAATCCATGTAGTAGAAGCTCTCTAGACCTGTGAAATCTGCAAATCCAGTGACCATCTATAGATTTGGTGGAGCTCTTCAAGTTGAGCAACTATACTATACACACAAATTGACAAAACATATCGACCAAGAACGCACCTCCGGCGGAACCTCCTCGCCGCTAACCGTGCCTTGCTCTTGTCCCACGTGTCATCGTGCCTCTGCCGCCACATAAATACCAAAATACAAAAATTGGATCATGAATGGACCATTTCGCATGCACAGCTAGAAAATGATCGGTGCTGGGATGCTAATGTCAGTAAAACTAGCTGTCCCACCTTCAGGATCGTAAATGTCAGCAGTAGACTAGTTGGCAACTTGGCATGTTAGGTCAAACTATTGTTGTCAGATATATGATCACATTGCATCCTAATGTTTGTGCTTAATGCATTGCACATAGAACATGCACATTAATGTTGTGCTTCACCTATCCTGTTTTGAAAAGGGTGTTTGGCAGAAAACAACACACAACAGCTCATGAACCAGTTTTCAAAACAGGATAGATAAAGCTCCTTTTTATGCTCTCACAATAGAAATAGAGAGAGGTGGATCTGAAAAAAGTAACTTTTCACAGCTCTATCTCTCACTCTCTCATTTTTCTCTCTCAGCCATGCATGAAGCCGTTGGTGAAGCTGTGCCAAACATGGTATAAATTAGTCGCTAAAACTTACAGTTTGGTCTAAAACTAAGCTCATAAAATTAGTAATCATATCATAAACTATTAGTAGCACCTAAAATTCTAAGACAAAGAACACAGACAGAATGAGAGACCACATCATTCATCCCAAGTTCCCAACTAAACTATATGCGCGGTTCCTCTAAAAACACTATCCTATACGCACAAATCGACAAAACATATCGATCAAGAATGCACCTCCGGCGGAACCTCCGTGCCGCTGACCGTGCCTTGCGCTTGTGCTTGTCCCGCGCGTCCTCGTGCCTCCTCTGCCGCCTGATCTCCTCCATGACGCCCGCGTGGGACACCGGCCAGTTGAATCGCCGCGGGAGATCCTCCCAGTCCACGTCCTCGTTGCTCACGTCCACCTTCACGTTATGGTACTTCGGGTTGGCCACCGGCACCAGGGAGAACTGGGAGGGGCGAAAACCCCTTTACTCTTAATGAAACATTTGTGCCTCGACACATGTTCACGAAAAAGCTGGGAGGGGCGGAGAGGGCGAGGGTGGTGGTGCGGATCGGAGTGGCCGCCGCGGGAAGGAAACAAAAGTGGAGTTGAAGGTGGGGGGACGGGCGTGACGAGGTGACGGACGCGACCAGCAGGAGGTGGTGGTGGCGGCGGCTGTGGTGGTGGTGGTGGACTGATGGTGCCGGCTAGCGAAGACAGGTCCGGATAGAGTAGTCTACGGATGTGGCAGAACGAATCCACCCCAACTTGTTTGTAGAAGGCCTTGGTTGGTGGGCCTGATGGGCTTGAGGTTTCTTCGTTAGGCTATGTGCTTTCTCTTTCTTTAGCCCACGGATCAGGCCCAGTGCATCAGAAATCTGCGGTCTAGATAGTGTGTTCCACTGGCATTTCTCACCTTTCAAGCTGTGTAATAATGCTTGTTCTGTCCGCATCTAATATTTTATTTTTGTGTATCTACTTCAAGTTTATTTACACAAAGGTTATCTCAGCATGCAGAGATATTATTTATGTACTTATATAAATATGTTACTTGGTAATGTGGTTGTCATTTAGTCGATATAGATAGAATGCCATTATTAGCCATGGAATTGGAAATAAAATATGGTAGTCATCGAAATGGACATCACCGTAAAATTGATCAGGACTAAACTCATAGCATCTACTAGATGTAGTCATCTATATTCCACTAGAGATATCTGCAATCGAAATTAACTGCGAACTATTTTGTTGTAACTTTGGAGGATTATTAATCACAAACCTAGGAGTTATTCATTATTGCTAACATATAGAATATCTTCACCATATATATATAGATAGAACATTGTGATTGCTGTAGGACACACGCATACCTACACACAGAAACTCCACCGTATATACACCATGATTGCTGTGACGATGGAGGGAAGAATGGCTACTATAGTCGTTGTGATGCTTCTATCCTTGGATGTTTCGTGGTTCTCACGATGTAAGTGCACATCATAAAATCTGTTGAACTATACAAATTTTCTGGAATTTTGAAAGATATTTTTCTACTAGTACATATATAAAGAGACCCTTGTGCTCTTCTAAAAATTTACTCCGCCTCTATGCTTGATGCGTTATTCGTCTTGTAACAATTACTATAACTACTGTGCAGCTCAGCACACAGTAAATCCAGCTGAGAGCGATAGGATCAAACCTTGCGGTTGCCAAAGAAGACCCCTGTGTAGAGACACTATGTGCTTCTGCTGTCGAGAAGATCAGTGCTACAACACAGAAGATGAGTGCCATAGCCATTGCTGCCGAGCACAAGAAAGCGCGCCGGCACCGGCACCGGCAATAATTAATAAGTCCTTTTAGATAATGGAAAGTATGATCGCACTTCATCCTCCAAAAAAAAAGGGAAGCAGACAAAGCTGTTACATTTTAACATCAGAGACAACAAATAATAATTAGTATTATGGATGAATGTGATCATTTGCCTAATTGCCTAGTGATAATAAATATGATATTGCCAACATGTTCTTAGCTTGATGGGTCAATTTATACTTTTTTCTTTATATGTACTGTCGGTTTCTTTGGAAGGCGGAATAGTCAAATTAGTCTATGATCTTTCGTCTCAGGCTCAATTTATTAGTTCCTCGACTTTCAAATTGGCCAAAGCAGTCTCTTATGTTTATTTTTTTGTCCAAAGTCGTCCTCGTGCTGACGCATGGCACTCCACGGTGGCAGCCCTAGTGAGAAAATGTGCTGGTGTCGGCTTTGATAAATAGGCAAGTGTTGGCATTTGGCACTGCTAGTGTAGGTAGAATTACTGCATACTTTCACAATCAAGTTCATTGCTTTTTTGTTTGAACAACATTATGCTAGGACACGCATTTCAGATGAAACGAGGATTGAGCACGGAGGATGTAGCGACAAAAGAAAGAATATACTCCCTCCGTTCTTAAAAATAAGTGTTGTTCTCGATTTCCGAGGAGTGGAGTACTTTTAATTTTAACCAAATATACAAGAAAACATTAATATTTATAGTACGAACATAATTAGTATCATTAGATAGATCGTTGAATCTATTTTCATAATAAATTTGTTTGGAGATATAAATGTTGCTAATATTTTCTACAAATCAAATCAAACTTAAGAAAGTTTGACCGGCACGAATACCATAACGACATTTATTTTGGAACGGAGGGAGTATGCTATTGATCCAATGAAAATTTGAATAACTTCTTTAATGTCCCTTTCATGGCTAGCTAGAACCAATGCAATTTCATGTGAAATTACTTCTTTTAATGCATTGCATGGCTGCTAGGCTAGCCAAAGCTATGGTCACCACTAGGTTTTGCTGACCGGAACTGACAACGTGGAGCGCCACATCAACATAAGGACTGAAACTGAACTAAAATCGAAAGTTGAGGGAATAGTTTGGCCATTTTGAGAGTTGAAGGACTAAACTGAACATGAGACGAAAGATGAGCTATCAATTTCGCTATTCCGCCTCTTTGGAACTACTAGGCTCCACCAAATTCAGCTCCATAGAGTAATTAAGGATCCCAAAGACCCTAAATCCATGTAGTAGAAACTTATTTTCCACGAATCTAGTGGCCAAATTCGTGTATTTGGTAGTGCCATAGAGCTCCTCGAGGAGTGTTTTTTTAAGGAAGAAAACATATGTATCAAGGAGCTCCCCCTTGATCCGCGCAAGGATCAAGTGCTCTCTACGGGTTGATTCTTCGACACTCCGTCACGGTGAATCACCCACAACCGCTCACAACTTGAGTTGGGTCATCCATAAGCTCCGTCGGATGATCACCAAGCTTCCAATCACCACCAAGCCGTCTAGGTGATGGCGATCACCAAGAGTAACAAGCACGAACTCTCACTTGACCACGACAAGCCTAATGAGAAGGGTGCATGCACACTTTGCTACTCTTGCTTTCACTAATGAGGCCTCTCTCTTGGATTCTCAAATCTCAATCACCTCACTAGGACATTGCTCTTCTTGGCACTCTCAATGGTGTTTCTCAGCTATTGGAATGAGCAAAAGTAATCCCTTGAGTGAATAGAGGGAGTATTTATAACCCCCCATTCAAAACAAACCGTTATGTGCCTCTGTGGGGTGACCGGACGCTCCGTTCAAGGTGACCGGATGCTCCGGTTAGTTCACCCATCACTGAGCCATTTAAGTTGTGATCGGACTCTGTCTAGCGTCCGGTCAACACTGACCGGATGCAAACGGTCACGAAATCTGCTCTCTGGAACCTTACTGGAGTTGACCGGACGCTGGCACCCAGCATCCAGTCACTCACCTCTCAGCGTCCGGTTGCACCAGACGACTTCACCTTGATCAAATGAACTGACTGGACTCTGCGTCAGCGTCCAGTCACACCGGAACCAGCGTTCGGTCAACATTTGACCCTCAATTCACTTCCAACTCGCAAACATATGTGAATGAAGTTACTCCAATTGATCTAAGGGCTATTTAGGAGCTACCTAGTGCTATATTTGACAAGTGTGCACCACACCTAACCCACTAGACTCACCTAGGTCAAGCTACCCGTCCATACCCCCCTTAATAGTACGGCCAAAGGAAAACAAAGTCCTAAACTACTCTAAGTGTCTCTTCAACACCAAATGACACTTAGAACTAGTCCATCCTTAACCATATCGTCCATCCTTTGAAAACCAAAACGATTTCCATCGTAGGGGCATGACCGCCATGATTGCCCAATCAATTGTCATTACCATAACCTAACTTAATTGCATTTACAAAATACACGTTAGCCACAGTAATCTTGTATTGTCATTAATCACCAAAACCCAACTAGGGGCCTAGATGCTTTCAATCTCCCCCTTTTTGGTGATTGATGACAATACCACCTTAAGTATGTGAAAGAGATGAGGTTTTTAACATGCTTGGTTCATATAAGCTTTTGACAATAAGAACAAAAGAGTTAGGCAAGCTTATATGACCCAAGCCAACATGATGTACTCAATAGATATGAAATAAGTAAGAGTACAAGTAATAAAGCTCATTTGCATCAGAGTAAAACGTAGAAGCAAAGCAAATGAGCATAACCAAGTGATATGACATATAAATAATTCAAAGTAGATAGTACACATGTCACATATCACATAAATATCACGATCACGTAGATATCACTATCACATAAATATAGTTCGATGCATGAAAGTAAATACATGAATGCATAATAGTGTATCACACATAAAAAGCCAAATGTAATAGATAAGCTCCCCCTAAATATATCGCTCCCCCTAAGTCTAACATACTCGATCCCTCTCCTCCTTTGGCATCAATCACCAAAACCTAAGGGTCGGTCGGTGGGGCTGCAACGGACGAGTTAGGCGCTGAGGTGCGAGGAGCGAGCTAGAACTATATGCCATCATCGTCTGATCCTAAGCTCTGAGCTGTATGACCCTCTATAGCTAGAAGCGATCCTGAAGCGGTCTAGGTCAGATCAGGGACTGGTGCAGCCTGTGACTCTGCAGGTATGACTGTAGCAGGTGGCTCTGATGATGCAACTGAAGAAGGGAGCGTCTCTGTAGTCCCGATAATAGGAGCAGTTGTGGAAGGACTAGGGACATATAGATATGGCGGAGTATCCTGCCCTGTCAACTCACTGAATGTCACACCAAGGCTCCTAGAGACTAAAGTATCTAGCACAAGCAGCGAGGAAGTCTGAGCCGGTGTGAAGCCTGTCTGTAAAGGTGTGAACTGCGGGGCTAGCACTGGCAAGGCAAACCACTAGGACACCTGCTCTGTAGGTGAAGGAAACTATGCTGCTGGCTGTCCCTGACTCTGAAGCCCACTAGGTTGTACAACTGGAGTCTGTGAAGTGGTGGCAGGCTGACCAAGCTGAGGTGTATGCTGTGGTGGTGGAGCTCCAATAGCAGTAACTACATGCTGCATAAATCCGAATAACTACCACTGCATGAGGAGCTGCTGCTGCTGGATAGCCTGCTGCTGTCGCTAAAACTCATCCTGTCTGGCCTAAAACTGTGCAAATATAGCAGCGGTCTCCTAAGCCTAGCGAGCCTGATCCTACCTTATCCACTCAAGGATAGCAAGTAGAGCGAGGTCTGTCTGTGGTGCAGGTGGAGCTAAACTAGAGCTACCGGCCTCATAGTCATGTCATCGTGGGGGCGTCTGAGGGATATCCTGGTAGTCATCATCTGAGCTGTCGCTGGGGTCGCTCTCTACCATACCCTCCTGCTGAGTATCAAGCTCCTCCTCCTCTATAGCTGCAATGCCCCTAATAGTCTTATCCTGCTAGGCTGCAGTCTCTGGCACCTCCGGGCGATGGCGTGGCTGGCTAGGTGCCTGTGGCCTGCTATGATAGAGCATCTGGGTCAAGTTATATGCAGCGAACTCGGTAGTAGCACCAGAATATTATACCAACATATCTGAAGGCCTCACTGTAACTGCCCTATGAATCAAGAATGTAATCCAGTGATCATATGATAGTTGTCTATGTCCTCTGAATACCTCTGCAAGGGTATCCTCCATCTTAGAAAGAATAACATCCCATACATCAAAGATAGTCTACTGCATCAAGGCGTTCAGTAGCCACAACTGAATGCGAGTCAAGCCCTCGTGATATCCCATCCTTGGAAGCAGGGTCCTCCTTATGATAGCATCTAGCAGTCTAGCTGTAGGAGTAAGATCCCTAGGTGTCCTACTCGACCCCTCGCCGAAAGGCTTTGTGAAGCACTGGCGGACCAGATCTGTAGGAGGCACAAGACCACCATGAGGGCATCTAGGAGGCTCTGTGTGTCCATAGCAAACCTCATGAATGTGGATGGGTGAATCCTGTAGCCTGAGTATCTCTCAGACCCTGAAGCTCATCAGCCTGTAATCCTGGCCTCTGAATGCAAAGTGAATAAATCTATGGCCTGTGTCAATATAAAGTAGCACAGAACTCTCAAACCCAAGATGGAACATATCTGCCTGTCTGTCCAAGTAGATCTATTAGCCCTAGCAGGTAAGAAAGGTGAGGATGGATCTACTCTCCTACAGCTGCTATAATGGCCTCAATAGAACAGACCCTCTGAGACCTGAATGCAACCCCACTGTTAAGATATGCATTATAAAAATCTTCATATAGTGGTGTGTAGAACCCCTCAGAAGCACGCTCATCCCTCCTAGGCAGGAACCACTCCTGAAACTGCACAAATCTGAGCTACTGTACCTGTTTGGCCGTGGCGGCCCTCAAATCTAGATGAGTCACTAGAGGTAGACCCTGTGGTCTGGGAGGCGGACGAGAACCCCTCTGCTGTGTCTCTGCCCTCAGAGTCACCTGGGTACGAGTATGACCAGAGCGGCGAAGCTATGGTTGAGGTGCCTGCTCTGTCTCCTTTGCCTGCTCTCCCTCTTGAGCCTACTCTATCTGCTGCTGTGGCTCCCCCTGAGACTGAGTCTCCTCCAAAGCAACACGGCGTCCCTCAATCATGACAGTCCCAGCTAGACTACCATGATGATGCTCAACCTGCTCTATAGCTACTCTCTGTGCTGGTGAAAGCTGATCTACAATCTAGACTCCACTCCTAGCACCTCCTCTCTCAGCAAGCTCTACGGCGACTGCTCTCGCTGTATCTGCATCTGCATACTTCCGCTTCTTTGACGTGATCTTCTTGGTCGCCTTGCCTTTCACATCAGTAGGCAAGCGAGGTGGAGGCCTCGGATCCTCATCACCTAGACCACCTCCGGTGTTCTTGACATGAGCCATCTGAAACAATTTGCTACCTCGGACAAGAAACAACTATCACTGACACTTCCGAGGTTTGGCCTCGATCTGTACTCGCGAGCTTGGCCCCGAGTTGACTGACAACTGCCAAGGTGACCTCAGAAACATCGACTCACTGCACGTTAGAATAGATTGGATATATGAATAATTTCAATAGACATCTAGAGATGCAAAACCCTAAGAAGCAAGCAATAGATACGAAATCAGAAACGAGGGCTTGCTACCTGACAAATCGGCAAATCGACGAGAAGAGGAACGAATCGAGGAACCACCGGGACAGCAATTAGGGTTGGCACTGTGCGGTGAATCGGCCATGGAGATGCAGCTAGGGTTCCGGCGAGGCTCTAGTGGTGGTGCTGGTGATGCCGGCGGCGCTTGGGCACAAGCTCACGTGGGAAGGTGGTGCTGCTGCAGTGGACACGACGGCGCGGGATGCGGCGGCGTGACTGTGGCGCGGCAATGCAGGAGCGGCACGGGCGCGGGAGCGGCGGTGTGGGCGCGGCTACGCTGTGGAGGAGACAATGGCGGTGTGGAAGGCGGCGCGGTAGGCGGCTACTCGAGAACGGCAGATTCGCGGTGGCTCAGTTGCTGTGATGGCGAAGTCGGCGCAATGGATTACGTCTATGCGCGGCGCAACGGTTATATGGTGGCCCCCGACAGATTAGAAAAGGAAACGAAATAAGAGATGGAATCCCGCACGACTTCTACTGACCGAACGCTCCGGTGGCAACAACCGGACGCTGCCACCTAGAGTCTGATCGACTCCAGAGAGGTCCAAATTCCCTAGAGTCGCGACCGAACGCGTTCGATCCCAACTAACCGGACGCAGCCAGAGTCCGATCGATCCTGACTTCGTCTTCTTCACTTGACCGGATGTAGGATCACCTTCTGACCGAACGTAGGGAGAAGACTGTTCCAGCGTCCGGTCACTCGTTCGCAGCAATGGTTCACCTCCTGTGAACTGACTGGACACAGGGGAGCAGAGTCCGGTCCAGCGTTCGGTCACTCCTTTTTAGCAATTCTTCAAAGTCCTTCGAGCTGCCTGTTCCCAATCGACTCCCAATTTCAATAATATCCAAATAAACACCAATTGGGACTGATGTGAGTGACTTCTCTTAAATCCTCATTTTTTTTCAAAATATTTTGCCTTAGGCTATAATTCCTTTTAAGAAAATAGGCAATGAAAGTGTGATTGAAGAGAAATGACAAAACAACATTCATGCATATGCAATGCAATACTTGAAAGTAATTCTAGTTGCTTGTCAAGTCTGATCCAAGGTTAAGCTCCTTCACACGCTTTTCGGCTGTTATCTTAACCATGTTAGATAAGCACTAAATGCATTACCAAAGATTAAACATGTTGTATATTACAATGCAATGCAAGGGACAACACAAGCTCATTTTCTAGTGAAGTTGCTAAAATCAAGCACATTGAACTCATTCCTCAACCGACAAAATGTTGCCTCATCTAGCGGTTTAGTGAAGATATCCACCAATTGATCCTCAGTCCTTACACCTTCTAGTGAAATATCATTCTTAGCAACATGATCTCTAAGAAAGTGATGGCGGATATCTATGTGCTTGGTGCGAGAGTGTTGAACCGGATTATTAGCAAGTTTTACCACACTCTCATTGTCACATAAAAGAGGTACCTTTTCTAGAACTACACCATAGTCTAGCAAAGTTTGCTTCATGCAAAGTATTTGTGCACAACAAGCACCCACGGTAATGTATTTCGCTTTGGCGGTGGACAAAGCCATACTATTTTGTTTCTTGGAGGACCAAGACACAAGTGATCTACCAAGAAATGACACCCTCCGGATGTGCTTTTTCTATCAACTTTGCAACCGGCATAATCCGCATCAGAACAGCCAACTAATTCAAATCTAGCTCCTTTGGGATACCAAAGGCCAATGCTTGGTGTGTGCTTAATATATCTAACGATTCTTTTAATAGCAATTAAATGACCTTCCTTAGAATTAGCTTGAAATCTAGCACACATACACACACTAAACATGATATCGGGCCTAGATGCGGTTAAATATAACAAGCTACCAATCATAGAGCAGTAGAGAGTTTGATCAACCGTGTTACCTCCTTCATCTAGGTCGAGGTGTCCATTAGTTGGCATTGGTGTCTTGATTGGCTTACATTCATCCATTTTTAATCTCTTGAGAAGATCATTAGTATATTTCTCTTGAGAGATGAAAATCCCTTCTTTCATTTGCTTGACTTGAAAACCAAGAAAGAATGTAAGCTCTCCAATCATTGACATCTCAAACTCCTTCAACATCAATTCACTAAACTCTTTGCAAGAATCTTCATTTGATGATCCAAAGATGATATCATCAACATACACTTGACAAATGAAGATATATCCATCAAGCTTCTTGGTGAATAGTATGGTGTCGACCTTCCCAATAGTAAAGCCCTTCTCAATGAGGAAATCCTGAAGGCGTTCATACCATGCTCTTGGGGCTTACTTAAGCCCATATAGCGCATTGGACAACCTATAAACAGGATTATGATATCTAGGGTCTTCAAACCTAGGAGGTTGATCAACATAGACTAGTTCATTTATAAAGCCATTTAAAAATGCACTTTTCACATCCATTTAATATAGTTTCATTTCATGATGTGATGCATATGCAAGGAGGATATGAATGGCTTCTAGTCTTGCAACCGGTGTAAAGGTCTCTCCAAAATCCAAGCCTTCAACTTGAGAGAACCCCTTTGCAACTAGTATTGCCTTGTTCCTCACAACAATGCCTTGATCATCTTGCTTGTTGCGGAACACCCACTTTGTTCCAATGACTCTTGCACCTTGTGGTCGCTCGTCAAGAGTCCAAACTTCATTACAGGTGAAGTTATTCAATTCTTCATGCATGGCATTTATCCAATCCGAATCTTGAAGAGCTTCTTCTACCTTAGTAGGCTCAAAGCAAGAGACAAAAGAGTGATGTTCAATAAACGAAGCAAGCTTTTGAGAGCGAGTCATTACTCCCTTTGATGGACTCCCTATGATAAGATCTTATGGATGAGCTTGTAGTAGAGGTGAATTTCTTCTATTAGCCACTTGAGGGGGAGGTTGTGGAGCATCAACATCTTGTGCTTATACCACCATTTGATCATGGGAGACATAAGTATCTTCATTTTCAACTCTCCCATCTTTATCACCATCTTGTGGCACATTTGATGAAGAAGGTGGATTGATCACTTGTACATCATCTTCATCATCTTGAGGCTTGATGTCTCCAACTGGAATATTCTTCATAGCCTCCATCAATGGTTCATCACCTACATCATCAAGATTCTCATGTGCTCCTTGGGAGCTGTTAGATTCATCAAATTCCACATCATATTTTTCTTCAACCAAGCCGGTGGTATGATTAAATATTCTGCATGCTTTGGACTTTGATGAGTAACCAACAAGAAAACCAATATCACAACGTCTTTGAAACTTCCCTAGGTGTTGCCGCTTCTTGTAGATGTAGCATTTGCAACCAAACACCCTAAAGAAGGAGACATCCAGCTTTTTCCCATTAAGCAACTCATAAGGTGTCTTGCCAAGAAACTTTTTAAGGAATAGGTGGTTGGATGCATAGCATGCGGTGTTGATAGCTTCTGCCCATAGAGCTTCTGGAGTGTTGTACTCATCAAGCATTGTTCTTGCTAGTGTGATCAATGTCCGGTTCTTTCTCTTAACTACATTATTTTGTTGAGGAGTATATGTTGTGGAGACCTCATGCTTGATCCCAACTTCATCACAATAGACTTCAATGCTTGTGTTGTCAAATTCTTTTCCATTATCGCTTCTAATCTTCTTGAGCTTCACTTCAAACACATTTTGTGCTCTCTTGGCAAACTTCTTGAAACATGATGCAACTTCAAATTTGTCATGAAGGAAGAACACCCATGTATATCTTGAATAGTCATCAACAATCACAAGACAATAAAGATTTCCTCCCAAACTCTTGTATGTTGTTGGTCCAAATAAATCTATGTGAAAGAGCTCTAGCACTCTTGTGGTTGACATGAAAGCTTTTGTAGGATGAGTATTTGCAACTTGCTTGCCGGCTTGACATGCACTACAAAGCTTATCCTTCTCAAACTTCACATCCTTCAACCCTCTCACCAACTCATTCTTTATTAGCTTCTTGAGTGAGCTCATCCCACCATTAGCAAGTCTTCTATGCCATAGCCACCCAAGTGTTGTTTTGGTGAATAGGCAAGTCTTCAAATTAGCATCTTTGGAGGTGAAGTCCACTAGATATAGGTTGTTGTATCTAAATCCCTTAAATATCACTTGATCATCATCTTTCTTGGATACAACCACTTCCTTCTCGATAAATAGGCATTGAAAGCTAAGATCACACAATTGTCCAACGAATAGCAAGTTGAAGATCAAGGAAGCAACATATAGCACATTTGTGATATAATGATCATTTGATATTGCCACTTTGCCCAATCCCTTGACTTTGCCCTTTGAATTATCTCCAAATGTGATTCTTTCTTGTCCATCTACTTCTTCATCTAGTGAGGTGACCATACGAGGATCACCAGTCATATGTTGCGTGCAACCACTATCAATTATCCAATGACTTCCACCAGTCTTGTAGTTCACCTACACACAAGAGATCAAGCTTTAGGAACCCAAACTTGTTGAGGGCCCTTGACTTTCTCAACAAGTGACTTTGCAACCCAAATTTTCTTAGGCCTATTATTGTTGGGAGGTCCTAAGAACATAACTTTCATCTTTCCACTAGAGTCCTTTCTAAGCATGTAATAAGCATTGAAAGCAAAGGGTCTAGCATGCTTGGGTAAGGGTTGCGGTGGTGGAGTTTGACACTCATGGGCAAAGTGGCCTTCTTGTCCACACTCAAAACACCTCTTTGGCTTTGGCTTTGGCTTGTGTTGTTGTTGTTGAGCTTGAGCCTTCTTCTCTTGGTTTGCCAAATACCCAATGCCACTTCTATCCATCTTTATGATGGTGTTCATTAGTAGCTCACTTTGAAGATGCTTGCCTCTTGTGAACTTGCTCAATCCAATCTTGAGATGCTCTTTCTTCAACTTGAGCTTCTTGTTCTCTTTCTTGAGTGCATCATTATTTTTCTCTTCCTTGAGTTTTTTATTCTCTTCTTTGAGCTTCTCATTCTCAAGAATCAAATCACCATCATGATCAAGAGTTTCTAGCACTATAGTGTTGGTGGTTTTGAGCTCTTCAAGATCTTTCTTGAGCTTTTCATTATCATGCTTGAGCTTGACATACTCATCATAGTTGTCGGTTTCAACCACTTGCTTGTCTTTGCTACTAGATCCTTGCTCAATGCTCTCAATAATTAAATCATCACATGATGTAGCTATATCAATCTTAACAACATCGTTAGTAGCATCATGTGGCTCATTGGATAAAAATTCTTGAGCAATAATAAGATTATCATGATTGATCTTGAGAGTTGTATATTCTTGTTTTAGCATATTATAGCTAGTGATGAGCTCATTGTGTATCCTCTCAAGTTTATCATGTTTATCTTTAAGCTCTTTCTTAGAAGATTTGAGCTCCTTGAGTTTGGATGACATAGCATCTTTTGCTTCTCTAAGCTCAACACTAGCCTTTTTGGCTATATCACATTTAGCTAAAAGAGAATCATTCTTAGCTTCTAGCTTGTCATTTTTAGCTCTAGTCTTTTTAATGATCTTAGTGTATTGATTTAGCAATTTAACAAGATCATCATATGAAGGTGATTCAAATTCATCATCATCACAATCACTATCACTATCATTGTTGTTAGCATGATCATCATCACTACTATCATCATCATTTGATACCTTTCATTCACCTTTGGCCATAAGGCATAGGTGTGTAGAGGATGATGGTGGTGGTGTTGGTGAAGATGATGAGGAGTCAATCACAATTGCGGCCACCTTCTCATTATCACTATCATCATTGGATGAGCAACTTGATAAATCAATGTCCGTGAGCCAATCGCCGACGATGTATGCCTTCCCAATTTTCTTCTTCTTGTGGAAGTCCTTCTTCTTGCCATCTTTCTTCTTGTATGGCTTGTTTTTCTTCTTCTTATCTTCATCTTCATTGCTTGAGTCATATTTCTTGCCCTTGTACTTGTTCTTGTACTTGTCTTTTTTGGGCTTGGTGCATTGATGTGCTAGATGACCAAGTTCTCCACAATTGTAGCAATCCATCTCAGAGATTGGCTTTCTAGTGCTAGTGAAGAACTTCTTTTTCTTCCCATCAAACTTGATGTCACTCTTGTTGAGCTTCTTTAGCATCTTAGCGGTTCTTCTCACCATGAGAGCAAGACTTGCATCATCAACTTCATCATCATTTGAGCTCTCATACTCAATTCTTGCTTTGTCCTTCTCTTGGCTAGCCTTGAATGCTAAGTCTTTGTCTTTCTTCTTGGTAGAGGATGAGCCATCTTGTGGTGTGATGTGCATGTACATCTCATGAGCATTGATCTTTCCCAAGATTTGAGTTGGTGTAGCGGTGCAAAGATCACCTTGATGAAGCACGGTCACAATATGCCCATATTTATCAATGGGGAGGACACTCAAGATTTTTCTTACAACATCGGATGGTTGCATTTGAGTGAGTCCAAGCCCATTGACTTCCTCTACAAGAACATTCAAGTATGAGTACATTTCATTAGCACTCTCTTTAGAAAGCATCTCAAAAGAATTAAGCTTTTTCATTACGAGATGATAGTGTTCCTCACGCTCGCTCTTAGTTCCCTCATGGAGCGCACAAATGTCCGACCATAGTGCATGGGCATCCTTGTGGTTCCTCACCCAGTTAAACACATCTTTGCAAAGGCCTCTAAAGATGGTGTTTCGAGCCTTTGCATTCCATTTCTCATAGTTCACTTCATCGCCGTAAAGGTGCGTGGGATCTTGAGGTTTTAGGAATCCTTGTGAGGCGGCTCTAAGTATTTCAAAATCTAGAGCTTCTAAATACGCCTCCATGTGGATTTTTCAATAAGGAAAATCATCTCCCTCAAAGATAGGAGGAGGTCCATCCCCGTGAGACATCTTTCACTAGGCGGTTAAGCCTAAATACGTGGGCACAAGGCTCTAATACCAATTGAAAGGATCAAGATGCCCAAGAGGGAGGTGAATTGGGCAAATTCTAAAATTCTTTGCAATAATTAAACCCTACGGTTAGCCCACTTCACCCCTTGTGCCTAGAAAGTGTTTCTATTGTTCTACCGCACAAAAGTTTAGCAACCTATGTTCCAATCCTACTCTAGCATGACAATTCTATGAATGTAAAGACAAGAATTGAATTGCTCAAAGTAAATGCTTAAAGTAAAGAGAGAAGGAGGAACGCGACGATGTTTTGCCGAGGTATCGGAGAGTCGCCACTCCCCACTAGTCCTCGTTGGAGCACCCACGCAAGGGTGTAGCTCCCCCTTGATCTGCGCAAGGATCAAGTGCTCTCTATGGGTTGATTCTTTGACACTCCATCGTGGTGAATCACCCACAACCGCTCACAACTTGAGTTGGATCATCCACAAGCTCCGCCGAATGATCACCAAGCTCCCAATCACCACCAAGCCATCTAGGTGATGGCGATCATCAAGAGAAACAAGCACGAACTCTCACTTGACCACGACAAGCCTAATGAGAAGGGTGGATGCACACTTTGCTACTCTTGCTTTTACTAATGAGGCCTCTCTCTTGGATTCTCAAATCTCAATCACCTCACTAGGACCTTGCTCTTCTTAGCACTCTCAAGGGTGTTTCTCAGCTGTTGGAATGAGCAAAAGTAATCTCTTGAGTGAATAGAGGGAGTATTTATAACCCCTCATTCAAAACGAACCGTTATGTGCCTCTGCGGGATGACCGGACACTCCGGTCAAAGTGACCGGACGCTCCGGTCAGTTCACCCGCCACTGAGCCATTTAAGTTGTGACCAGACTCTGTCCAGCGTCCGGTCACGAACTTTGCTCTCTGAAACCTTACTAGAGTTGACCGGATGCTAGCACCCAGCGTCTAAAGATGGCAATGGGGCCCCGATACCCAATACCCGACGGGTATTTGATCCATTAGGGGATGGGGATAGGATCATATCTTTACCCATGGGCATCTAAATGGGCAAGAATCCATTCCCGACGGGTATAGCGGGTACGGGAACGTTCCCTATTTACCCGTCCCCGTTACCCGTTGGGGAACCTGACTATTTGAGCTGTCATGCGAGTATTAGGCCCAAAGAAGCTCAACATAGGTATTTTGGCCCAAATCTGAACAATCATATATATAGTTTGTGTGTTCTAGGAACCCTAGTTCAATTTTTCCTCACCATCTCCGCCAGCAGCACAAGCATGCCTGCCTCACGAGCGCTCGTGCCCCTCGCTTCCTCAGTTCGGTCTCTCTGTCACCTTTGCTCGTCCTCCTCTCAACCTCGCTCCTCCTCGGCATCTCCGAGACTCCGACACTTATACCCGGGTGAAGAAGAAACGTCTCCGATTGCAAAGCTGCGACCCCAAGTGTCCTTGTTTATCGGGTATGCAGTACCCGTCGGGTATCTGTTACCCGACCGATGCCCGATGGGTATAGGGATGGGCAAGAATCTATACCCGAGACAGTTAACGGGGACGGGGACGGGGATGGGATGAATTCTCCGTAGCGGGGAAGAGAACGTTCCGGCGATACCCGACGGGTACATCCCCATCACCTCTCAGTGTCTGGTCGCACCAGACGACTTCACCTTGATCAAATGAACTGACCAGACTCTGCGCCAGCGTCTGATCACACCGGAACTAGCGTCCGGTCAACATTTGACCCTCCATTCACTTCCAACTCGCAAACATATGTGAATGAAGTTACTCCAATTGATCTAAGGGCTATTTATAAGCTACCTAGTGCTAGATTTACAAGTGTGCACCACACCTAACCCACTAGACTCACCTAGGTCAAACTACCCGTCCATACCCCCCTTAATAGTACGACCAAAGGAAAAACAAAGTCATAAACTACTCTAAGTGTCTCTTCAACACCAAACGACACTTAGAACTAGTCCATCCTTAACCTTGTCGTCCATCCTTTGAAAACCGAAATGATTTCCATCGTAGGGGCATGACCGCCATGATTGCCCAATCAATTGTCATTATCATTATCTAACTTAAATGCATCTGCAAAACACACGTTAGTCATAGTAATCTCGTATTGTCATTAATCACCGAAACCCAACTAGGGGCCTAGATGCTTTCAGGTAGTGCCATAGAGCTCCTCGAGGAGTGATCAAGGAGGTCTCAAGCAATCAACCACTTTACCAATGTGACTTGTTTACACTCCTTCCTTTCTTTCTTTTCTGTTTCGGTTTGATGGCAATGCGAGGTATTTCTCCTCCCACTTCAACTACCGCCATAGCCCATGAGCCCGCAATCCTCTCCGGTGGCACTGAAATCCACTGTTGCAGTGTCACCGCCCTTGGATCTAGTGTAATGGGTCGACCAAGCGCACAGGGACTAGCCGGTCACGATATCTTCGGTGTCAGTGACAAGAAGGCCAATGACACCATGGTCTTCGACGAATGTGTGGTACCAACATTGGGCGCTGCATTTTAAGGGCTTTTCCTCGAGACATGCTCCTTGCTTCTACTTGAGGAGCTTTGCAAAGAGCCAAAGAGCAGGGCAATGCAAGAAGAAGATGCCCCTTCTTTCTCTCTTACTTAGCCATGTATTACTTGTCTTTATTTTTTTAATAAAAATCACGCCCCTCCTCATCGTAAAAAAAATGCAAGAAGAAGATGCGAGCTGCCATGGTCTGGCACCTCTGCACCATCGGTCGGACAGAGAGTCTTCAAGGACAGCACTGGTGTCGGGCCTCTCGGTCCATTGTGCATCATGTATCACTCCTTAAATTAGTAGCTGATATACATAAATTGAACAAGATTGATAAAAAAAACCCTTCTTTTTATTGATAACAGGTAAAACACATTTACAGAGTTAATGGTTACATACAGGGCCGGCCCTGAGGGCGGGCGAGCGGGGCGACCGCCCTGGGCCCCCGATCCCATGGGGCCCATCCCAGGAATACCGTATTTAAGGCTCAGCAGCGAGCCAGCGAATAGTCTGCGCCGTTGCTAGCCTACAGGTACATCGCTCTGCAACAACCTGACGATCCTCATGCGAGCTACTTTGCGAACTAGCAACCATGCTAACTAGCTTTCTTCGTCTTCTCCTATTAAACAAGACATGAAAGCCAGAGCAATTTGCTAGTTTCCTTCACTATCTTCTTGCCTCTTCAAAGCGCGAACTCGATCTGGTGGGCCCTGAGCAACCAGGCTAACTAGCTTTCTTCATCTTCTCATATTAAACAAGACATGAAAGCCAGAGTAATTTGCTAGTTTCCTTCACTATCTTCTTGCCTCTTCAAAGCGCACATGATTATGCATGCACACGTACAGTAAAGCTTACATGCTTTCTTTATTTTAAAAAAATATTTTGTACAAAATCTCGTCAAATAGAGAAAAGAAAAAAGTGACCATGAGTAGATGAATTAATACAATCACGGAGAGATCTATATGTAAGTTTTTTTATAAGAGTAATTCAAGCGTAGAGATCCAAACAAGATGGTGATGATTGACTGGTTGTTTTCGAGGAACTAGAGTATCTATCATAATTAATGATTTCGCATCGAGAACATCAGAATAAAATTTTAAGGTATTTTATTATATATGAATTGTTTTTTTCCTGAATATCGCTTTTGTATATGCTACTAAGCGTTTATCATTAACAATTTATACGTATAAAGTGCTTAGTTCATGTGTATATAAGGGGCCCCTGAATTTTGGTTTCACCCTGGGCCCCTAAAAACACAGGGCCGGCCCTGGTTACATATCTTGGGCATTAGTCTAATAGTCTTACATAACAAACGTCAAAATTCGAACACGGCGGTCTTAGACAATATTAAATTGAGAATCACATTCTTTTTACTCGGAGCGAGTAATATCTGTTCATAGATTTATGACAAAAAAAGTTTTTGACCTCTCAAAAAAAAAAAAAAAACAAGAATCACACTTTTTGGACGGAGGGAGTACATGTCGTGACAGGAGTGACAGCCTTCTGCCATGCCATGGTGGCCACCCATGCACCGTCGCGGATGCATCGGCGGAACCTTGCACTTATACGTCACCGGTCACTCAATACTTGTTGCGTCGCAACAGAATCTGCTACGTGGATGGATCTTGTGCATGCATGCCTTGTTCATCAAATCAAATGAAAAAACGAGAGGAAGAAATTAATCTTTCAAGATTACAACCTAGCTCAATGGTACACATGGCTCTCAGCACAGCCACAGGCCACAGCTACCAACGGCGCGGCGGAGTGCGTACACCTTTGGATCACGCCACGGCGGCGCTCACCGCCTCCATGAACTCCTCGTCGGCAAGGAGCCTGGCGAGCGCCTTGGGCGCCAGACACACCTCCAGCGCCATGCTTCCCTCGCCGTCGCGCCCCTCGTACACGGTCACCTTCCCGTCCTTCTTGTTCCCTGCGCCGCTGCGGACGGCCACCGGCCGGCCCCAGCCGAAGTCGTTGCCGTAGACGTCGAACCGCGGCGAGCTCCCGGTGCTGACCGTCGCGGGGTCCTCCTCCCTGGTAGGCTGCGGCACGTAGAGGAACCTGGGATCCCGTGGCCACGACGCGAGGTCGTCCCTCACGCTCGCCTCGTCGAACGCCGCCACGGCGCGGTTCAGGAGCCACGCCGCCCACCCCAGCCCCTTGCTCACCACGTCGCCGGCCGTCGACCTGGCGACGGCGGTCGTCACGGCATTGCCCATGTACTCTTGTGGAATCCCCTTCACCCGTGCCCGGCACCCGACGAGGAGGGTGTACGTGGTCTCCCGGTCCGGCGCGAGCTCCCGGGCCCGACACGACGTTCGCCACAGGTGCGCGAGCAGGGACTGCAGAGACGACACCGTGGCCGTCGCCGTCGCCGTCGCCGTGCCGGCTATCTCGGCGTTCGCTTTCTCCTTTAGCTTCTTCACACTCTCGGCTGAGAAGTGGAAGAAACACTCCCGCACCGGCAGGTACACGGGCCGCCGGACGATGTCCTCTAGCTTGGCGAAGGGCAGAGCGATGGGCACCGGGCTGGTCTCGAGGAACCACCTGTCCAGCACCGGCCGCGGCGTGGAAAGCTCACAGCCGTCCCTCGTCCGGCTGATCTCCGACCAGGTGTTGAACAGGTGCCAGAGCGTGGTCCCGTCGGCGACGGCGTGGTTGAGCGACATGGCGACGAAGACGCCGTCGGCGAGCTCGGTGACCTGAGCCGCTAGCACGGCGAGGCGGGAGCCGTCGTCGTCGTCCAAGGCGGCGTCCGTGCCAAGCAGGCCGTTCAGCGGGAAGAACGACCACACCACCGAGCTAGGGATGTAATAGCCGGGGCCGGACGCGATAATGTCGCTGACGGTGACCCCCGGCGCCTCGGCGCGGACGAACTCGGCGCCTTCGCCGTTGCAGCGGAGCGAGACGACGATGCTCGGATCTCCAGTGGCATCATCCGTGGCGGTGACGGCGAGGCGGCCGGCCAGCGGGTAGAAGCGGGCCAGGGCGCGCGCCAAGGACGAAGCGAGGTTGTCCACGAGCTGTGCTCCTCCTCCTGCTGTCCGTGGCTTGGGCAGGAGCAGTCCCTTCTGGATGTAGTCCACCGTGATCATGCGGAGATCCCACGGTGTCAAGTGGATGGTCTCCGGCTCCGACTCCGACGGCGCGCTGTCGTCCGGCGAGCCCGCGGCCTGCTCTGGCCGGACGAGACGCCTGGACACGATCCGAACCCCGCCGGTGGAGCCTTCCATTTCCTATCACCGACGCTGCTGTTGCTCTTGCTCTTACTCTTGCTCTTGCTTCCCATGTTTTGTAGGACAGTAGGAGTACTTACAAATTACAATAGTACAAATGTACAATGCAATGCTACGATAGTAGATATGGTCGATATGATATGGACAGGAGGAGTGGCATCTCGCATGGGGTCAGCAGCGCAGAGAGGTAATATAAAATATCTCGCTGTCGCCACTCGCGACACGGCTGACTGGTTAGTGGTCGGCGGTCACTGGCCAGCTGCTGGCGGCTCCCCGTCGTTGATCGCTATTGTTGGGATGCAGGGGTAAAGTTTAGTTCGTGTCAGGTTGAATGTTTGAGTATGAGTTAATTATAAAACTAATTACATAGAAGTAGACTAATTAGTGAGATAAATCTATTAAGCCTAATTAATCTATGATTAGCACATGTTTACTGTAGCGTACCGTTGTCAAATTATAGGCTAATTAGGCTTAATAGTCTCAATCTGTATCATTAGTTTTTTAGTTTTGCAAATTAGTGCCCAAATATTCGATTTCACATAAACTAAATTTTAGAGGTGGGAAGCTAGGGCATGCATGTGCGGTTTCTGTGTATGCCGCCAACTGCCAAGCTACCATCACCATGCATGCAGTAGCACCAGTAGGGTTCTTGTATGTTTGCATCGAGATCCACTAAGGCTGTGGGCCCAAATTTTTTATTTTTCAGCCTCTTTTTTAAAAAATATTCACAAATAAACCTATGGTAGTTTGATTTTCGTTTATAGACCTTGATCTCGGCGCCATGACTTTTGGCGCCGAGGAAATACGTCTTGGTGCCATGGCCAATGGTGCTGAGGTCTTGGCGAGACGTCGGACGTGGCGGTGTCCTGACGCTGACATGGACAAGGCCTCGGTGCCATAGATCTTGGCGTTTGAAACGAAACCAGTATAATTGTTCTGAGGAACATGCAACAACATCATTGCGGTTCAACTAGTTAGGACGCGCGCGACTAAGCTCAATTGTCTGGGTTTAAACCACGGCGCTGAATTTTTTTTTGCTATATTTTTATAAGCATTTTTCGGCAAGTTGGAATCCAAACCTTGGGTCCAACATTTAATCATACCAATAATGTCGATGGGAATCAATAATGGACCCTTAGCTTGTCTTAAACTGGGTTTTTTAATGGGTACGGGTGAATAAATAAGTACGTAGCAGTAATTCATGCAAGCATATGGCGATGGGAACCCAAAGAAAGAAACGATTATTTACATATTTATTATCGTTATGATGTGAATGGTATAAAAAATACTCCCTCCGTTTCTTAATATAAGCCATATAGATTTCTAAAGAAAATTCCAAAATATAGGTACGTATCAGCTCTCACGGTTATTAGTTTGGAAACCTTCCCACCGTACATAGCACATACCTCAACCAATCTCTTATATTTAGAAAGCAATTTGATTGGGAGAGAGAAGATGGCCTGATTTTCCTTTTTTTCCTCGGTCTCACATCCTTCCCCAAGCCGTGCGTTAATATTGATGCTAAAAACTATATGGCTTATATTAAGGAAATGAAGGAGTACCATGTTAATGACTCATATGTTAGTGATATAGGGTAAGATATCATCTATAATAATAATAAATATGTAAATGCCCCCCCCCCCCCACCCCACCACCCAACCCCAACCCCAACCCCCCACCCAACACACACACACACCAAAAGAAATAACAATGAGTACTATGGCGACTTGTGAGCCGGAAACAGCAAAAAGATTCTAAACTTTGGCTCCCGTGAAGTGCGTGGCCCATTATTAAACAAACGTGTGGCAGCTGCCGCACCCTTTGGAGTCTTGGAGAAAAACGACGTCCTACCGTCCGTGTCGCGGTCCGTCGTCCTTACAATTAATCAGCCTGCTATAGCTAGAGACTGGACCATCGATCGGTGTCGTCGTCTCTCCGTTTTTTTACTGCAAATATATGTACGAATCCAGATGTGCACACATGACACATACTCGTAATTTTATACTCGTACTGTGTGTGTCAGCTCAGTTCGATGGAATCGACCCAATCAGTGCTGGAGTCAGGAAGCCTTGCTGCACTTAGCTTGCACTTGATGGTTATGCTGTGTTTGATATGATATGAGAAGAGAGCGACTGAGTCAGGAAGCCAAAAAATGTAGCAAAAAAAATTAGCGCTCAGGTTCGAACTCAAGTCTTTTTTTTTGAGCTAAGTTGCGCGCGTCCTACCCAGCTAAACCATAATGGCATTGTTGCATATTCCTCGGAATAATTATAATTGTTTCATTTTCAAACGCTAATATCTATAGGGTAACAGCTCGATCCCAAGATTTACGGCGTCGAGCTCGGCGTCAACATCTATGGCATCGAAGCCTTGTCCACGTCGGCGCTAGGTCACCGCCACGTCCGACGCCCCACCAAAATCTCGACGCCATTGGCCATAGCGTCGAGACGTGTTTCCTCGACCATAAAAGCCATGACGCCGAGGTCAGGTGGAAAGGGCATGCATGTGCGGTTTCTGTGTATGCCGCCAACTGCCAAGCTACCATCACCATGCATGCAGTAGCACCAGTAGGGTTCTTGTATGTTTGCATCGAGATCCACTAAGGCTGTGGGCTGGGCTGAGCTGGCGCTTGGCGTTTGGCGTTTGGTGTTTGGCGCCGGCCGTTTGTTTGAGTTTGCAAGCGAAATGTGCACCTGCTGCTTTTTTATTAGCAGTTGTGCTTTGGACGAAACCATCAAACAGTATAGGGGCGAATCTAGGATATCATGTCACTGGGGTCAAGGACTAAGCAACGGAGTCAAAGATGTGTTGATTTTCTATTTGAAGAGCAATTTGCTAGTGGATGAAAGAATTTTTAAAAAGTTTTTGGCAAGTTATCGGGTCAGCTGACCCCTATGGTTACACATAGATTCGCCCCTGAACCAGTACCCACTATGCCAAACTTGCAAAAAGAAGACACCTAATTTAGTGACGCAGAAACAAAACGTGTCTTTAATGTGTACAGACACGTCTTACTAAAACGCGTCTCTAATATGTTATCTCTAGAAAAGAAATCTTCTATGGACATATATTACAGACGCGGATTAATAAAACACGTCCATAGCATAAATGGTTACTCACATATGCGTGAACTGAATCTGCTTCAAAAAATGGTTTACTCTAGCGTACCCCGATCTCTCACGCCCGTCTCATCGCGCATCCTCTCCTGTTCGGGTCTCCGAGCGCCTCTCCTGTTCGGGTCTCCGACCGCCTCTCCTCTCCCTTCCCCTTCGCTACAACTCCTCCCCCCAAAGACGATGGCGACTCCCCGTGCAAGATCAACTGGCGCCGCCTCTTTCCACCTAGATCTAACTGGCGGCGCCTCCCTCCACCCAGATCCAGCCGGCGCAGATCCCTCCTCTAGCCGGCTTTCAAATGGATCTAATCTCACCTCAATATCATGTCGACAAGGTCTTCAAATCATCATGATAAGTTGTCGTTGTTTCTGCGGGGTACTATGACGTTGTTGTGGGCTTGTTATTCACCTTTGAGACCTTGAGCCCAAATTAGGACATGCCTAAAGGAAATGAGGAACACATCAAAGAAGCCCTTGGACGTCCTCCCACTTGCCCACCTCCTTAGGAGGCCAGCAAGAGCGTCCAAGCCAAGTCAGAGGCCCAATCCACATCAAGTTCGAGTCGTCCAAGCCAAGTTGGAGGCTCAATCCGCATTAAGTTCGAGTCCATCTCGGACTCCAGGAGCAGCCCACACTAAAAGGGATGCCTAAGTCACATACGGACTCTGTTTTTGACGTTCTACCTATGGATGATGGAAAGATGATTTTATAAGCTTATAAACTAACTAATGGCACTAGTCCCACATTAAAATTCCTTGAATCAACAGGAATCATCGAAACAAGTGGACACCAAAAATCTGTTAGGGTGCTGCGTCGCCGTCTTTTGGGCCATTTAGGCCCTATAATGTCTCAGGACTTCTTAGGGACGTGAATAGGGTCCTTGACAGCCCCTTAGACTGTATATTCAGTAGACATAGTCTAAGTTAGAGTTTGAGTTTTGCTTTAGACCAATCTATCTTTGAATAGTCACCGTTATCAGTTTGTGAGACCCCAAATTCGAGCGCTTTATCATTGATCTGCAATTGTCACTTTACTTGAGTTGTGTTTTATCTTGTTCTTACTTGTGTCTTTGATTCATAGCATGGATTAGCCTTCTCAGCGAGGTCAACCGGATTGTGACACGCTTGATAACTAGATGAGACGTGGTGCTAAGGTTGCAGGGGGGGTCGGGTCTTTTGATATGAAGCCAGATCGGTGTGTCGCTTTCCAACCAAATCGATAGTTGTTATCTTCACCTAACGGAAGATTGAGAATCATGTTGGTGTAATCCTGATCACACATGTGCAAGGAGTATGCAATGACGTGGCGTGTCTGAGATGGAGATGGCAAGGCGGGAAGACCAGTTTCAAACTGGGGAAGCCAAGCCAGGCGTGGTGACCACGCCCACGTTCTGCTGTTAACTGCAACATGTGTTTTCAGTAAACTTGTATCGAGTGTGTAGCAGTTTTTTATAGCTGCAGAGTGTGTGTTAGCTTGACATATATAATGCAGGGTCATTAGGGAGTTGAGTAATGCGTCGTGGTGCTGGTTAAGCACATTGTATCCAGAACAAACCAAAGTGAAAAAGGGCACTGTCTCCCGGTAGTCCACCCGGCGGTTCCAGTTCTTGTGTTCGCTGTGTTGATGTTCTAGCGCATTCTTTGATCTTTGTTGTTCGATCCAGCCACCATACAGCGTGTAATTGAGATCCTTGACCTACATTTGGTATCGGAGCCTTGATTACACGCGGAGATACTCCAGATCGGAGCCATGAGCGTGAGCGGGGAGAAGGGCGGCGGGGAAGCTCGTCAGGTTTACCTGACTCTGACGAACATGAATTACACCAGTTGGTGCATTCGGGTTCAGGCGATCATGGAGGATCGGGGGGAGTGGGAGGTGGTGGAGCCGGAGGCGGGGAGCGGGACGTCGGCGACGCCGAGTGCGGCGGAGCAGGCGAAGGCAATCGCCAAGGACAAGAAGGTCAAGGCGCATCTTCTGCAGTGCATACCGGATGACTTGCTGATGCAAGTTGCCAAGAAGAAGACTGGTAAGGAGGTGTGGGAGTCCCTGAAGGCAAGATTCGTCGGCGCAGATCGAGTGAAGGACGCTCGGATGCAGACGCTCAAGGGCGAGTTCGATGCAATCCGGATGAACGAGGATGAGCCGCTCGATTAGGTTGTGGGGAAACTGACGACACTGTCAGTGAAATATAACAGCCTGGGTGGAAGCCTTGATGATGCAGAGATGGTGAAGAAGCTTTTTGACATTGTCCCCGATCGTTACCTCAACGTCGTGGCGGGCATAGAGCAGTTCTATGATTTGAAGACACTTGCATTTGATGAGGCGGTGGGGCGTTTGAAAGCGTTCGAGGAACGCACACGGCGGAGCAGTGGCGGCACGCGATCTGACAGTGGGCAGGTGCTGCTCACGCAGGCGGAGTGGGAGGCCAGACAGAAGAGATCAGGTGGTGACTCTTCGGGGAAGGGGAGGAAGCATGAAGGCGGCGGGCGAGGTCGTGGTCGGGGCCGATGTGGAGGAAGCGGTGGCTGCAGCGGTGGCAGTGACGCCGGGAAGGACGGCACGGGGAAGCGTGACAAAAGTCACATCAAGTGCTTCAAGTGCCGCAACTATGGGCACTACGCCAACCGGTGCCCGGAGGAGAAGAAGAAGGAGGAGGCGCACTATGCAAAGGCGGAGGAGAACGAGCCCACGGTGCTGCTCGCAGAAACAGCGATGCTGGGACTGAATGAGCACTCGTCATCAGGGCAAGTTCAGAAAGTTCAGAAAGTGTTTCTGAATGAAGCCAGAACAGTGCCAGAGCTCCACCTGTCAGAGGGAGGCAATTCGACAGGCAACATTTGGTACTTGGACAATGGGGCAAGCAAACATATGACTGGTGATCTTCAGAAGTTCAGAGATTTGAATCGAGCTATAACAGGCAAGGTAAGATTTGGTGATGACTCTACTGTAGCAATTCGAGGTAGAGGTACTGTAGTGTTTCAAGGCAAATGTGATGATCAGTGGGTGTTATCTGATGTCTACTACATTCCTAAGTTGAAAAGCAATCTTGTCAGTTTGGGTCAGTTAACTGAAATAGGACACAAGGTTGTACTGGATGAAGATGTGTTAGAAGTGTTAGAGAAACATCCTGTCAGAGTTATCATGAGAGTGCCTAGAACACAAAATAGGATGTACAAGATTGAGTTGAGAACAGTAGAACCAAATTGCTTATTGGCTAGCATTGATGATCAAGCCTGGCTTTGGCATGGGAGACTTGGACATGTGAATTTTAGATCTCTGAATCAGCTGGTGAAAAGGGAGATGGCTGTGGGAGTACCTGAGATCAGTCACCCAGATCAGGTGTGCAGTGATTGTCTTGCAGCTAAGCAGACTAGAGCACCATTTCCTAAGTCTACACAATGGCATTCAATTGAGAAGCTCATGCTAGTTCATGTTGATTTGTGTGGACCAATATCACCAGAGACAGCAGGAAGGAACAGATACTTCATGCTGTTAGTTGATGACCATTCTAGATGGATGCAGGTGTACATGCTGCAGAGGAAGGATCAAGCATGTGAAGCATTTGTCAAGTACAAAGCAGATGTTGAAAATGTCACTGGGTGCAAAGTGAAAACACTCAGGTCAGACAGAGGAGGAGAATTTCTAGCTGGACAATTTGCCAAGGTGTGTGAACAAGCAGGAATCAAAAGGCATTTCACAGCCCCATACTCACCACAACAAAATGGTGTGGTGGAGAGGAGAAATAGGACTGTGATGGAAATGGCTAGAGCACTGTTGAAGAGCATGAAAATACCAGGAAGGTATTGGGGAGAGGGTGTCAGGCATGCTGTTTATCTGTTGAACAGGCTGCCAACAAAGGTGTTGGGTGACAAAACTCCATATGAAGCCTGGAATGACAGGAAGCCTAGTCTAGGACACCTGAGGGTGTTTGGGTGCATATGTCATGCCAAGGTTGCTGTACCCCATCTGAAAAAGCTTGATGACAGGAGTAAACAATTGGTCTACTTTGGAGTGGAAGAAGGGAGTAAAGCACACAGATTGTATGACCATGAAAACAACAAGATTGTCGTTAGTAGGGATGTAGTGTTTGAAGAGAAGAAGATGTGGAATTGGGGGTTAAGCCTGGGCACAAACATCACTGAAGAGTTTGTAGTTGAAGGAGACTTTGAGCCTGAAGGTATTGTGAATGTTGACAATGTTGTAGCAGATCAGGCAGGGGAGACAGATGCAAGTGTTGAGAATTCTGTCAATGTGCCAGATGAGCTACAGATGCCTGTAGGAATGTATGATCAGGGAGATACTGAAATGGTCAATGCAGGTATGTTGACACCACAACACATCATGTCTCAGAGTGACAGTTCCACACCACCATCAGTTAATGAGAGTGGAGCAATGAGGTTTAGAAACCTTGATGAAATTTATGATGAGACCACTGAAGTTGAACTGATGGACTCTGATGTAGAGGCATTGTTGGCAGAGGCAGATGAGCCATCTTGTTATGGTGAAGCAGCTGGTCATCAAGAATGGATGGAGGCAATGGATAAGGAAATGCAATCCATTGAGAAGAATAGAACATGGGAGCTGGTTAAGCTGCCTGTAGGGAAGAAGCCTATTGGATTAAAATGGGTCTTCAAGTTGAAAAAGAACTCAAAGGGTGAAGTGGTGAAGTACAAAGCAAGATTAGTTGCAAAAGGTTATGTGCAAAAGCAAGGAATAGATTTTGAAGAGGTGTTTGCCCCTGTAGCCAGATTAGATACAGTGAGACTATTACTGGCTTTTGCAGCTAATAATGGCTGGAAGATTCATCATTTGGATGTGAAGTCTGCTTTCTTATATGGGGAGCTTGAGGAAGAAGTCTATGTGTCACAGCCTGAGGGATATGCCGTGAAGGGAAAAGAGCAGTATGTTCTGAAATTGAGCAAAGCTCTTTATGGACTTAGACAAGCTCCTAGGGCTTGGAATGTCAAACTTGACAAAAGCCTGAAAAATCTTGGGTTCAGAAGATGTTTGAGTGAACAGGCAGTATACACCAGGGGGAATGGTGTTGACACAGTCATTTTAGGTGTCTATGTAGATGATTTAATTGTTACTGGAGGAAATCCTGAGGCAATAATTTTTTTCAAGAGACAGATGATGACTGAGTTTGAGATGACAGATTTAGGCTTACTGTCATACTACCTTGGGATTGAGGTAGAGCAAAAGAAAGACTATGTTACTGTGAGACAGACTGGTTATGCCAAGAAAATTCTGTTGCAGTTTGGGATGGGTGATTGCAATTCAACAAAGTTCCCAATGGAGCCTGGTTGCAAACTTGATGCAGACAAGAGTGGTCAGGCAGTGAATGCAACTAAATATAGAAAGGTGATTGGGTGTCTCAGATATTTGCTTCATACTAGACCTGATTTGTCATACTCAGTTGGAGTAGCAAGCAGGTTTATGGAGAAACCAACAATTATGCACACAAAAGCAGTTAAGCAGATCATGAGATATCTGAAGGGTACCATCAACCTTGGACTGGTGTATGTGCAAGGTGGATGTTCAGATAAGTTAGTGGGCTACACTGATAGTGATCATGGTGCAGATGTAGTGGAGAGAAGGAGCATAGGTGGCATGGCATTTTATTTGAATGAGAACCTGATAACATGGTGCTCCCAAAAGCAAAAGACAGTAGCATTGTCTTCTTGTGAATCTGAATTCATGGCAGCCACAGCTGCAGCCAAGCAGGCATTGTGGTTAAGAAATATGATCAGTGAGATCACCAAGGAGAAGCCTAAGGCAGTGACTCTCTATGTTGACAATAACTCGGCTATTGCACTCATGAAGAACCCTGTCTTTCATGGCAGGAGCAAGCATATTGATATCAAGTACCATTTTATCAGGGAGTGTGTAGAGAGAGGGCAAATTGTTGTGAAGAGAGTTGGTACCGAGGAGCAGAAGGCAGATGTGCTGACCAAGCCACTTGCAGCAGGCAAGCTGATTGTGATGAGGCATTTGCTTGGTGTGAGAGATCTCGGTGTGTGCCAGGATTAGGGGGGAGTGTGTTGGTGTAATCCTGATCACACATGTGCAAGGAGTATGCAATGACGTGGCGTGTCTGAGATGGAGACGGCAAGGCGGGAAGACCAGTTTCAAACTGGGGAAGCCAAGCCAGGCGTGGTGACCACGCCCACGTTCTGCTGTTAACTGCAACATGTGTTTTCAGTAAACTTGTATCGAGTGTGTAGCAGTTTTTTATAGCTGCAGAGTGTGTGTTAGCTTGACATATATAATGCAGGGTCATTAGGGAGTTGAGTAATGCGTCGTGGTGCTGGTTAAGCACATTGTATCCAGAACAAACCAAAGTGAAAAAGGGCACTGTCTCCCGGTAGTCCACCCGGCGGTTCCAGTTCTTGTGTTCGCTGTGTTGATGTTCTAGCGCATTCTTTGATCTTTGTTGTTCGATCCAGCCACCATACAGCGTGTAATTGAGATCCTTGACCTACAAATCATGTCCCCATCAAGTCTTTTCCCTCGACACCTAAACCCATCTAACCGATCAATTAGACACTGCAAGAGGTTCGGAAGCACGACTCATGTTCCAAGAGGCTAGGAGACTGCTGATCTACATCTACATCAAGTTCTTTATCAAGATAGTACTTCTACTTCACCTACATCAACTCTACTATGTCTACATAGGCATATATGGAATGAGATGAATTTCCACACTAAGTTATGTTAGTGGTCATGTTTGAGCAAAGATAAGACGATCCTGTTATAACTAAGATTATTTTTAACATGGTTATCAGTTATCACAGCAAATGACAAATAGCCATTTTGTACATGGCCCTTACAGCCTTATTCAACAATCCACAATAGGCAATAAGGATATCCTACATGTCACGTAGACACACCATATAGGATATAAAAATCACATGCATGCATGCATGCTGATTTTATCAATTACTTACTATGACAAAATAAGAAATGCGACCGATGCAATGCAGATATATATGCATGAAACGTGCGTACAGTATATGATGAGAATAAGCAAAGGAGGACAGAGGACCACGCACCGCAGGTGATGCGTCTAAGGTTGCTTGAGTGAATAGATGGCCTTAAAGATGCCGACGAGCACACCGGCGATAGACAGGACGGCGGCGATGAGCTTGTAGTTATTGTAGACGAACTTGTGGACAGCGATCCTCACCGGCCTCCGGCGCATGTACTCCTGGATATCTCTTACGATGCAGAAGTAGTTGTGGCCCAGGCGAAGGTGCTGGCCGAAGCCCTTGAAGAAGGCAAGCGTCTGCGTGTTGCTGAAGTGGCTGCACAGCAAGCCCCGCCTCCGGAGCTCGTGCACGTCCTCCTCACTGTCCATGAGCATCGCCAGCACCGACAGGTACGAGCTCACGACGTAGCCATCAGACACAAAGCTGGCGGCGGAGCTAGCCCCGGCCGCCTCTAGCGCCACCAAGTTGACGAGGTAACAGGCCATGACGTCATTGATGAACACCGGAGACAGAGAGCTCGCCGAAGACGGACTTCTTCCGAACGTTCATGTCCGCAAATCGTCCGGCCGTGCTGACCGTCACCCTGACACCTATCTGTGCCAGATCCAAGGCGCTGCTGGATAGAGTAGACAGGCATACCTCGTCTGAGTTGTCTCCATCCTCGCTCCCTCTCTCTTGAGGAGGCATGCCATGTATGAGAATGACTATCGTCACCTATCGTCACCCTGACATACACTGAAGTTTCTTCCATGGCTTGTGATGCTTCTTGTTTCACCATCAGTATTTGTCTTCTGTCCAGGGACGACGACGTGCCTGCACTTCTCTAGGAAAGTGTGAAGGAATCTCTGGGACCTCATGATCCATGAGGGAACCATCTTTTCCTTTACACACAAGAGAAACCTCGTCGCCAAATAAACAAGGGAATCCATGTCCACGGGCCAGAACTCCATTAGGACCTCGAGAACCAGCCAAGGGATCTGGTTCTCGAGCATTGAAATGTCCTTGAGGAAGCTAGGTCCGGCCGAAATGGCGCACCCTTTTAACAGCGGGTCGTCGTCGCCGCTGGACATGAACCACCGAAGGAAGCAGCCGTCCAGGAACATCATAGTCGCGAACTCGGCGTCGCTCAGGCCTTTAACCTTCGCGTCGTCAGCGTCGTAGCAGCGGCGGGCGTCGCTGGCGATGGAGACGATCTTCCCGTAGACATCGTCGACGGAGCGGCCCGAGCCCCTGCACATCGTGTAGGCCACGGCGTGCTTTACCTCCTCCATCTCCTGTAGGTGGGGCAGGCCGTGGTGATACGGGCCAATGGCCACCACGCCGGGCACCACGTACCGATTGTCCTCGCCGCCGAGCCCTCGTAGCCTACGAGGGAACTTGTGGATCATGGCAGGGCTCATTGAGATGCGGGTCTGCACTCTCTCCGCTGTTTTGTGCAGCCTCTCTTTCAAAGCCTCTAATGTCATTTCTTGTGCGGCTGCTGCAGGGATAGGTACAGTTTTTCGTCTGGTGGACTGCTAGCAGCAGGGCCGTGCCCCATGCATGTGCAAGACGTGCGACTGTACGGGGCCTCCCATTCGTAGGGGCCTAAAAAATTATGGCTCCGACTGTATAGGATTCGCTACCAACGTTGCATCTCTCTTAGTGGCGTTACAAAATCCATCTAGCCTGTATCGGCCCGTCGCCCCATCTAAGCGTCTCCATATTGCCAATCAAGCAAGCCGATGCCGAGTGACTGAATCGCCATCCGCACATGCATGACTTGAGAGTGGAGGCTACCAAGGGTTGAATATGTACCATTCTTGATTTATCGAAATGCTATGTACATGCTATTATCGTTCTATTTATCTAGGCTAGTAGGGCCTATTTTAAAGTTTGGAAGAAGACCCTGTATTTTACCGGCACGTCCCAGGCTAGCAGCGCCGATCTCCATATTGGAGGCTTGGAGCTGGTCGCTGGAGGAGAAAACCTCACAGGTGCATCGACCAAACTGTGGATCTATGATCTAGTACATTATATATAGATAATAGACCTACGCAAGATGGCTGAAGCATATAGTTGGCCATTTGGCCCGGGCACTACGGGCCGGCCCAAGCACGGCACTAAATAGCACGGCCCAGGAACGGCCCGGCCCGACGGCCTTCGCGCCAGTGCCTGGCACGGCCCGACCTTAGTGCCGTGCCTGGGCTGCCATTCTGGCACGTAGTGCCGGCCCGGGCACGGCACGCTATATGGGCCGGCCCGGTAGCGGCACGGCTCGTCACCATTGGATCTCCGGCCTCGCTCCCATCGGACCGTTGGATCTAGCCGTTGGAATAGGGGGTATAAAACCGCCCGTCCCGGCCGGCCGGCCGCATCTCGCTCCGTCGCCCTAATTCATTTGCTCTCACTCTCTCGCCTCGCTCTCGGCTCTCCTCTCTCATCTCTCCCCCGTAGCGCCGTCTCGCCCGCTCCTCTCTCGCCTCGCTCTCCTCTCTCGGTGAGTCGGCGTAGCCGCGTTGCCGCGTCGGCGACTCGCTCTCCTCTGTCACCACCGACTTCCTCTCTTCTTCTCGCTCTCCGGTGGCCTCTGGAGCTACCGCTGGCTAGCACTGGCACAATCCCTAACCCTAACCCTAGCTCAATCCCAAACCCTAACCCTTGATCTTGCTTCGTCCTCGCCGGATCCGTCGTTGACCTCGCCGGATCCATCGTTGACCTCGCCGGATCCGTTGGATCTCCGGCCTCGCTCCCATCGGACCGTTGGATCCGGCCATTGGAATAGGGGGTATAAAACCCATCCCAACCGGCCGGCCGCATCTCGCTCCGTCGCCCTAATTCATTTGCTCTCCTCTCTCGGCGAGTCAGCGTCGCCGCGTCGGCAACTCGCTCTCCTCTCGCCTCCGACTTCCTCTCTTCTTCTTGCTCTCCGGTGGCCTCTGGAGCCACCACTGGCTGGCACTGGCACAATCCCTAACCCTAACCCTTGCTCAATCCCTAACCCTAACCCTTGATCTCACTTCGTCCTCACCGGATCCATCGTCGACCTCGCCGGATCCGTCGGTTTCCTCACCGGATCCGTCGGTTTCCTCGCCGGATCCATCCCTCGTTGTCGATTATGTGATCTCTTCCTATGTTTGTGTGATTATGTGATCTATGCGTTTCAGTGATCAAGTTAATATCAATTCTCTATGAACATGTAACTTTGAGTCTTTGATAAGTTCTCTGATATTCTGATATTTTGATGATGAAGTTAAGATTGAGATGATGAAGTTATTGTGATATTCTGATATTCTGATACTTTAAGAACATGTAACTTAAGATTGAGATGATGAAGTTATTGTCCCTGATATTCTGATCAGTTTGAGGTGTTGGGCACTTATAGTGCCAGTGCCGGCACGGGCACTGCTGGGCCGCCGTGCCCAGTGGCACGGCACGGCATGCCTAAGACCTGATAGTGCCGTGCCTGGGCCGGTACCTCGGCACGGCGGCACGGCTAGTCTACCGTGCCGCGTAGTACCGTGCCTAGCTGTGCCCGTGCTAGTGCCGTGCCGGGCGGCCCATTTGGCCAACTATACTGAAGCACACGCCTGGATTAAACAAACTTCACCACCACGCTAAGCAACTTTGCGTGAGCCCTTAAACAATGACCTCTACTTTTGTTTCAAGAGCTCCGCCAATTCTTTAAGATCTGTTTTATACAAATATTGTGGTAGTAGCCCTCAAATCCATTCTAGTAGACATTGGCGTATGGGTCCCACTCATCATTCAGCCATATCCACCATCTTTCCAATCAACTGAGCTAGGGGGTAGAAGAGGAGGGGAGGAGTACCGGAGATGCATGGCACATAGAGGGTGAGGAGCACCAGAGATAGACTACATGGGGAGGCGAGCCATGGTGGGGTCGAGTGCCTTACCCGGAGGAGAGAGCCGCAATGGGACGAGTGCCGGGGAAGTGAGCCGCGCCGGCTAAGGGCTTCACCTGGGAGCCACACGGGGGGAGGGGCATAGTGCGACAAGATGCATCGGGCTGAGGGGCTCCACTAGGGGAGGAGAATAGGGCGACAAGGTGGGAAAGATCGAGTCTAGATGGGAAAAACATGTGGGAGTAAGTTGGTGCAAAAAATCCTAAAAATAAATAGAGAACTTTCTAGTAGTACCCCCCTCGAAGATAAGGCTGAGGGGGAGATTTGGACGCCTCCATAAAGTAGGAAATTGATTTAGAGCCCTCTTGGATTAAGTTTTTTTTTTCCGCGACACCAAAAAGTAGAGTAGAGGTCCTATTTAGTTTCTATGTTGGAGATGCTCTAACCTATCTATCCAGTTTCAAGTTCCTGACTCTACGTGTGGGTGCTGCGCTTATAGCTGATTCTTCCTTTAGTCACAAAAACGTGTCCATCGATTTTGAGGCACTATATTTTGTGATTTTGTCAAGATTTATCAGTCTGGTCTCTCCTATGCCCTTACACGGGTGTATGTGCACCTATATATGTATGCTCGTCTTTGGTAGCAAAAAAGGAATTTTCTCAACCTCAAGGTTTGCCATTCTCCCGTATATGCTAATAATAGTGTTCCGACCAGGAGTGAAATATAGTGGTAATGGCCATTTCATGGTGTCATACACGTAGAGCTTACTCCCTTCGTCGTGTAATATAATGTATTCTAAAGATTTTAGGACAGACACATGTACTCTCACTTTATTTCATAATCAGATGCTATCATCAGTATATAATTAATGGTAATTGGTTGATAGATGACAAGTAACAATATAATACCTATCAAATTTATGTAACTATTTAATGCAAAACTGTTTTGTCCCTAGAATCCCTTATATTTGGGTATAATTTTTCAATGCTTGCACACACTGTATTATATTGCAGAGAATATATATATGCTTTGGGGTGCGCTTGGTTCTCAGTTATACTTTGGAAAGTTTGATCTTTTACCCAGATCCCTTGCTCAAATTGTTGCCAACATATGTTCCAAGCTTCATGTTAACCCGTCGCATCTACATGCTGCACTAGTCTTTTTGTAACATATACACATTCCTGACCTTGTTACTAGCATGTTGCAATCGAAGTTCATGCTCAATTATATTAAAACTCTATGCGACATTTTTTAGTTGTTACTTTAGATAAGTTTATACATTTTAGCATATATACCAATAATTGTAGTTTAATTTAAGCACTCTAGCTTTTGTTAAAACATACTACTACTACTATATATATATATATATATATATATATATATATAATTCTTTTCATAGAGGATGAATGTCTTGAGTGCTATGGTGCAAACTATAATGACTGGTTATACTATTTTAGTAACTAAGAGTAGGTGGAGTTTATAAACCTATAATTTATTATTGATAAAATGTAAAAAGCAAAAAAATTGAATAAAAGATACATAAGCACTAGTGTTTGAACTTAAGCTAAGGTTTCAACTAAATACAAATTAAACCCCCGTAAAGGTGAATTGAAAATTATGCAAACATATATGGAGTAACTGGTACATTTGTCACAGCAAGATAGAGATTATATACTATCTAAATGGATATTATGTTACGAAAAGAATAACGAGAGAGTAAAGATAATCATTTTGATTAGCTGCGCATACTAAATTTATCCATAAAACTTTTAATACTTATGCAACATAAGATTCTAGAATATATCAGGGAGAGTACTAGTTGATGGGGGCTAGTATACAAAATAAATGTAGATAATACATGTACGGGTTTAATTTGTCCGGCGAAGCAGTAGTAATTTAATGTTGTATATTATGCATTAACTTATAAATAAAATATACAGCGATCCCAAATAGGTGCACGTGTGTTAATAGACCAATTTTCCTTAAAAATTGAGAAGGCCATAATCTAGTTTGATTTTTCTTGATATTTTAGAGCTGGTTATACAAGCATATGCATGACTATAATTGCAGTTCACTCCAAGGATAAAGTGAGTTTGATTCCTCTGCAAAAGACCATCTGTGGACCAGGCCTGTACCCTTTATTATAAATTAAACTTGACCGACAAAACTGATCTTTATGGCTTTATCCTTATTCCTTGCCCAATCTTTGATAGCATTTGATTCCAAGCTTTCATTCTAGGCTCTGGTCTTTTTGTTATGGCTGGAAGATGACAAAAGGTAGTTTTGTTTCTTCTTCAGCAGTTTTTTTTTTTCCTAGAAAGGCGATTAATCATCTGACATCTGAATCAGGATTGATCTGACAATTGCATGTTCAATAAATTCATTTCTATGTTTTGCCGATCATGAAGCTTAAACAAAGACTACTGGGGCATGTAGATGCGACGCGCGTTAACATGAAGCTTGGAACTAGATGTTGGAAACGGTTTGAGCAAGGGATCGATCTTTCTGGATAAAGGATCGATCAGTTTTATTTGCCAATCATGATTCTGATGAGTGAAGAACCATATATATAAGCTGAAGCTCTACGAACATGACATGTGAAACTTTGAAAATGACTACTACCAGAGCGGTGTTTGGCGCCATGGACGCCAGTAGCAACGCAGGCACAAAAACAATCCTCATCCGTGATGGCCCAACCCATGAGATAGTACTCGCCATTGACGAGAGGACGGCGACGGCGAACGAGAGACTCAAGGCTCAATTCTCCAAGGTGGACACCAAGATCCACCGATTCCCCCGCGGCCTCCACGGGATCGGCGGCGACAGCGACCGCTACATCGTGCCGAGCGTGGTGGCCATTGGGCCGTACCACCATGGCTTGCCGCACCTGCAGAAGATGGAGGAGGTGAAGCTCGCTGCAGCCTACCACCTTTACAAACACTCGGGTCGCTCCACGTCTATGGAGGTCTACGAGAAGATCTTGTCCGTCGTCAGCGACGCCCGCGGCTGCTACGACGCTGATGACCCGTCGGTGGCGGGCCTCAGCGACGCCGACTTGGCGATCATGATGTTCCTCGACGGCTGCTTCCTGCTGCAGTACATGGTCGGCGGCGGGGACGAGCCCGTGCTGCAGAACCGGATGACGCTCTCCACGGCGCCCAGCATTCAGAGGGACATCTTCCTGCTCGAGAACCAGATCCCCTGGCTGGTGCTGGAGGTGCTCACGGAGTTCATGAACGTCGATGTGCGAAGGTTTGTCAGCGGAATGCAGGAGAAGTTTCAACCTGGAAAGGGGATGGAGAAAGTCCGGTGCTGGATGCATTGCGGATCCACCCCGATGCCCGATGAAAGAGGCCCTGCTGGCCAACGGGACCGCGGGGTCAACACTGGCAGCGATGCCGACGACTACACGCCGCCGCATCTCCTTGGCCTGCTCTGGTACACTCAGATCGGCAAAATGCCCGCGCACGTGAAGAACTACAGGGGCATCGTGTCGTCACTCAAGTCCAGCAGCGCCGCGGAGCTCGCGGAGATCGGCGTCAAGCTGACACCGAGCACCAAGCCATGGTTCGGGGACATGAGCTTCCAGTACCGGCGCCGCCTGTTCGGCAAGCTGTCCCTGTCGCCGGTGTTCCTGAACGACATCACCGCGTGCTGGCTGGTGAACATCGCGGCGCTGGAGGCGAGCACCTCGGGCGCGAGCAGGGAGTCCGACGGCTACACCGTGAGCTCTTACCTGTCGGTGCTGGCGATGCTCATGGACAGGGAGGAGGACGTGCAGAAGCTGCGGGCCAAGAAGCTCCTGTACAGCATCTTCAGCGACAAGCAGGCGCTGCACTTCTTCAAGGGGCTCGCTGAGCACCTCCGCTTCGGCGACCGCTACTTCTCCATCTTGGAACACATCTACTCGTACAGGCGCCGCAGGCCAGTGCGGATCGCCACGTACAGGTTCATATACAAACACTACAGGTTCATTGCCGCTGTCATGTCCGTTGCCGGTGTGCTCTTCAGCATCTTGAACGCACTTTATTCGCTCAAGAAACCTATAAGACTTAGCTAGCTAGCCTGTCCCTTCACTTATTATATACTCTCTCTGTTCCAAATTATAAGCCACTTTGATTTTTTTTGGTATATCAATTTTGCTAGGTAATATGTCCACTACTAGAGAACAGACTTTAGAACGATATTCCAATTTAGCATTAGCCTCGGCATTTTTTTGCCCCCGGGACTAAAGGTCCCTGCCCAACGGTCGTCCGCGGGGCAGGGGCCTTTAGTCCCGGCTGGTATTACCAACCGGGACTAAAGGTAAACCTTTAGTCCCAGCTGGTAATACCAGCCACCTTTAGTCCCGGTTGGTAATACCAGCCGGGACTAAAGCTTTTAGTCCCGGTTTGGGCGATACCCCGGGAATAAAAATTAATCTTTAGTCCCGGTTTGGACCCCTAACCGGGACTAATAATCCCGGCCTATAATCCAGCTCATTTCTTTCTCCCCGAGCCCGAGCCATTCCATTCAAACTCACTGCCTCTGTTTTTCAACTTGCTGTTGTTCTTGCTCTCTCCCCCTCCATTGGTGTTGCTCTTCGATTTTGGAGGTAACAAACTTAATCCTCTTATGTTTTATCAGTAGCTTATCTCATTTTACGATGTAGATGCATGTGTAATTTTATATGTTGGACTTTATTATGATTTTATATGTAAACTTAGAAAATTATAGAAAATCCATACTAGTTGAACTTGCGGACCGTGTTCAAGCCGGCGAGCATGTTCTCTGCCGAGCAGTAACGGACGTCAAGGAGGAGCTTTGATGCTACGAGGGAGAGCAACAACGGTCGTGGAAGACCGTGTTCCCTTTCTCGTAGAATCGGAGCTCTTCCTTGGCCTAGTACGGTGCCGTCCGGTGGAGAAATGCTCGCCGAGTTGATCACGTAAGCAAGGTCAACTAGTACGGATTGTTATTTATTGAAACATGTTTTTGAGCTATAATTTGATGGATATTTGATAACTTCAGACCTACAAATGCCATCTACAAATGTTACTATCCTCGGCAACCTAAACGTCCGCGAGCTCACCGATATCGAACAGGTCACTTAGAATTATTTTTTCCATGAAATGAACTACTTAGAAATCATGCCTTTTTTAGAATTAAATTTTCCATGAAATGAAAAACTTAGTAAATAGTTAGAAAATTATAGAAAATCCATACTAGTTGCACTTGCGGACCGTGTTCAGCTCGGCCAACATGTTCTCTGCCGAGCGGTAACGGACGTCAAGGAGGAACTTTGATGCTACGAGGGAAAGCGGCAACGGTCGTGGAAGACCGTGTTCCCTTTCTTGTAGAATCGGAGCTCTTCCTTGGCCAAGTACGGTGCTGTCCAGTGGAGAAATGCTGGCCGAGATGATCACGTAAGCAAGGTCAACTAGTACGGATGGTTATTTATTGAAACATGTGAAATCCGTACTAGTTTTGTTTAAATATATCATTTTAGAAAATATGAAATTTACACTAGTTTACAAAAATAAGTATAGAAAGTAGATGACAACTGGTACCGGATCATCGGCCTCTTGTTCAGTTGCGAAACGACTGAGGCCAGAACTCCCTCTCATTATCTGCGGCAAGTGTAAGCAGAAGATTGTGATGGAGTACCGAGTCAAGAGACAGGGACCCAACAAGGGTCGTGTTTTCTACAAGTGCCCGAATCGCGATGTGAGTTTCTTACGCATTTTACCTTTATGGCTAATTGACCTGCTTTTCTTGAATATTTTTGACTAAATATTTTTTGGCTTTAATTACAGTGGGAGGGCAATGGATGCGATGGTTGATACTGGGAGGAAGATTATGCTATATACGTGCAGAATTTGGGTGCGCTTGAGGTAGCGGCTGCTGCTGATGAGGCAGTGAACCAGCAGGAGAAGCTTATTGATATTCAACAGAAGAATGATTTGTCCGTTTTAGTTGCGTACGATCACGAAATAATTATGTTACTGAAGTGCATTGTAGTTTTAGTTTGTTTAGTGATAGTTGGGATTGCTTACGTTGTAGCCAGACTTAGTTAATTAATCAACCGTGTGTGTGTCATTTATGTTGTGTAATAAAATACTAAATTATGTTCAAGGTTTTCATAATTTGTCGTGTAATACAGATTATGTCACGCCATTGGATGTACAATGCCGATCGCCGCTCCCAAGACTTTATTGAGGGCTTACACTATTTCTTAGGTGTGGCCGAGGCAAATAAGCGGGATGGTTTCATGTGCTGTCCATGTGCCCTATGTAAGAATTTAAAGGAATATTCAAGCTCAATGAGTCTTCATTCACATTTGCTTAAGTCAGGTTTCATGTCAAACTATATATGTTGGACTAAGCATGGAGAAAGCGGGGTCATGATGGAAGAAGGTGAAGGAGAAGATTTAGACATTGATGACATTATTGCTCAGTATGGTGCCTTTGATGATACTACAATGGGGGGAGATGAAGAAGAGGTAGCGGTAGAAGATGATCTCGGTGATGCTCTTGGCGATGCCTTTCGTGATGCACAACAAGAATGGGAAAGTGAAAAAGAGAGTTAAGTTCGAGCGCATGCTTGAGGATCATAGGAAGTTGCTATACCCGATGGCCGAAGAGGGGCAACAAAAGTTGGGTACAACACTAGAATTGCTACAGTGGAAGGCAAAGAATGGTATATCCGACAAGGCATTTGGGAATTTATTGAACCTCATAAAGAAGATGCTTCCGAAGCCAAATGAATTGCCCATCACTATGTACGAAGCAAAAAAGGTTGTCTGCCCATTGGGATTAAAAATCCAGAAGATACATGCATGTCCTAATGACTGCATCCTCTACCATGGCAATAAATACGAGAATTTGAATGAATGCCCGGTATGTAAAGCATCGCGGTATAAGATCAGGCGCGATGATCCTGGTGACGTCGAGGGTGAACAACGTCCTAGAAAGAAAATCCCTGCCAAGGTTATATGGTATGCTCTTATAATACCACGCTTAAAACGTTTGTTCAGAAATAAAGACCATGCAAAGTTGTTGCGGTGGTATAAAGAAGACCGTAAGGTAGACAATATGCTGAGACACCCAGCTGATGGGTCCCAGTGGAGAGCGATAGACAGGGAATTTCCAGAGTTTGCAAATGAGGCTAGAAACTTAAGGTTCGCCTTAAGTACAGATGGTATGAATCCTTTTGGAGAGCAGAGCACTAGTCATAGCACTTGGCCAGTTACTCTATGTATCTACAACCTTCCTCCATGGTTATGCATGAAGTGGAAGTTCATTATGATGCCGATCCTCATCCAAGGTCCGAGGCAACCTAGCAACGATATTGATGTCTATCTGAAGCCATTAGTTGAAGAACTTCTAGTTTTATGGAACAAACCAGGTGTACGTGTCTGGGATGAGTACAAACAAGAACACTTTGACCTATGAGCAATGTTGTTCGTAACAATCAATGATTGGCCTGCTTTAAGTAATCTTTCAGGTCAGACAAACAAAGGATATAATGCATGCACACATTGTTTTGATGACCTTGACAGTATATATTTGAAAAGATGTCGAAAGGTCGTGTACCTTGGCCATCGTCGATTCCTTCTGTTGAATCACCAAGTAAGAAAGAAAGGGAAGCATTTTAAAGGTAAGCCAGACCATCGGAAGAAGCCTCATAACTGAACCGGGGAAGATGTACTCGCAATGGTCAAGGATGTGAAAGTAGTATTTGGAAAGGGACAAGGCAGTGAATCTATTCCCAAAGATGCTAAGGGACACGCACCCATGTGGAAGAAGAAGTCCATCTTTTAGGAGCTACCCTATTGGCAAGTTCTAGAGGTCCGCAACGCAATCGACGTGATGCACCTAACAAAGAATCTTTGTGTGAACCTGTTAGGATTCATGGGTGTGTACGGGAAGCCAAAGGATTCACTTGAAGCATGCCAGGACTTGCAGGGCATGAAAGAACGAGACAACCTTCATCCAGAGAAGACAGATGATGGACGTCATTACTTAAGTCCTGCTAGCTACACGCTTAGCAAAGAAGAGAGGGACATCATGTTCGAATGTCTAAGCAGCATCAAGGTCCCATTGGGATTCTCCTCCAATATAAAGGGTATAATAAATGTGCCAGATAAGAAATTCCTAAACTTAAAGTCCCATGACTGCCACGTTCTTATGACGCAATTGCTTCCAGTTGCTTTAAGAGGAATTCTACCTCCACATGTACGTCTAGCCACCGTGAAGCTATGTGCATTCCTCAATGCAATTTCTCAGAAGGCAATCAATCCAGTGGAACTAGCTACTCTACAGAATGATGTGGTTCAATGTCTTGTCAGCTTTGAGTTGGTGTTCCCTCCATCCTTCTTTAATATCATGACACACATCCTAGTTCATTTGGTGAAGGAGATTAGTATTCTTGGACCTGTGTTCTTACATAACATGTTCCCCTTCGAGAGGTTTATGGGAGTCTTGAAGAAATATGTGAAAGTCCGTTCTAAGCCTGAAGGAAGCATCGCCTAGGGCTATGAAACAGAGGAGGTCATTGAGTTCTGTGTTGACTTTATTCCTGACCTTGCCCCGATTGGCGTTCCCGAATCACGACATGAGGGGCGACTCAGTGGTAAAGGAACTTTAGGAAAGAAAACATATATCGGCATGGAAGACGATTATTTCAATAAAGCACACTACACAGTTCTTCAGAACTCATCATTGGTGCATCCGTACATCGAGATACATAAGGAGTTCTTACGATCCAAATTTCCAGGGAAGACTGAAGCTTGGATTAGGCGTCAGCACATGGAAAGTTTCAGTGGTTGGTTGCGAAAAGAATGTCAAGGCGATGACAATATTGATGAGCAACTGTATTTGTTGGCTAGGCAGCCATCGTGGCATATCCTCACGTACCAAGGATACGAGATAAATGGGAATACAATTTACACAGTTGCCTAAGATAAAAGGAGCACCAATCAAAATAGTGGTGTTCGCATAGATGGAACAGATCCAAATGGGAATATACAAACATATTATGGCCGCATAGAAGAGATATGGGAACTAGACTACGCACCTAATTTTAAAATCCCTTTGTTCCGGTGCCAATGGGTGAAGCTGACCGGAGGAGGGGTAACAGTCGACAAAGAGTATGAAATGACAACAGTGGACCTCAACAATATTGGGTACAAAGAAGAACCATTCGTCCTTGCTGCCGATGTGAGTCAGGTGTTCTATGTGAAAGACATGTCTACAAAATCAAAGAGAGAAAAAAACGAAGACATCAACTCAATGATCAATGAGCCAAAGAGCCACATAATTCTTTCTGGGAAAATAAATATAGTGGGAATTGAAGACAAGTCAGACATGTCAGAAGATTACGAAAGAAATGTCCGAATTCCACCCTTCATAGTGAAGAAAGATCCAAGCATCATGTTAAATGATGAAGACACTCCATGGTTACGACAAGATCATAACCAAGGGTCATACGTCAAGAAGAAATTCACTGTTGTGCCCGCCTGATACAACGATGCATGTTTAATATATTATGTTTTAGAGACGGATATTATGTAATATGTTATGACTTCACAATTGTAGATCTTGCTGAGATGATCAAACATGGTATTCAGAGTTTTTTCATCTGAGGTCATTTAGTGTCTCATTTGAGCAAGTTTGACCAAGTCAAATTTGGTTAAATTAAAAAACAACACTTTGACTCTAGTATTATGAACTCTAAATGACTTCAAATTGAAAAGTTTTGAATACCAAGTTTGCTAAACTCAAAAAGATCTACAATTGTTGTTTTGGTCAACTTTCCATTTGAGAAAGTTTGGACGGTTCAAATTTGTGATTTTTAAATTTCGACGCCTAAAAACTAGTTTTTGGGACCCTAGATTGTCTCAAATTGAAAAGTTTTGAATACCGAGTTTGTTAAGCTCATCAATATACACAATCCTTATATAGGCCATTTTTTCATTTGAGAAAGCTTGAACAAAATGTAGTTCAAATTTCACAAGTGTGTGACATAGTTTTAGAAAGTATATATGAGATTCAAGAAGTTGTGACTAGTGTTTGATAAAAATTTCTCAAATGGGAAAATGAGCTATGTAACAATTGTAGATCTTGCTGAGATGATCAAACTTGGTATTCAGAGTTTTTTCATCTGAGGTCATTTAGTGTCTCATTTGAGCAAGTTTGACCAAGTCAAATTTGGTCAAATAAAAAAACAACACTTTGACTCTAGTATTATGAACTCTAAATGACTTCAAATTGAAAAGTTTTGAATACCAAGTTTGTTAAACTCAAAAAGATCTACAATTGTTGTTTTGGTCAACTTTCCATTTGAGAAAGTTTGGATAGTTCAAATTTGTGATTTTTAAATTTCGACACCTACTAACTAGTTTTCGGGACCCTAGATTGTCTCAAATTGAAAAGTTTTGAATACCGAGTTTGTTAAGCTCATCAATATATACAATCCTTATATAGGCCAGTTTTTCATTTGAGAAAGTTGTAGAACAAAAAATACTATATTTTCTCTATTTTTATAGGTTCAACAAAAAAATTCCTGTCAATTTTGGTCAAAAACCGAGAAAAAATTGAAACATTGACGTTACAATATTGTGATAATAAATTTCCTATCGAATAATATTAGTTTTATTAATTTTAAGTTAGAAATATATTTTTGCATTAACAAAATACTTAGTATTAGTAACATTTATATTCTATATTCATAAAAGAAATTAAAAACTTTAGGTTACAAAATTTTCCTATTTACAATAAATAATTAGTTAATCAATAGTATTTTTTAAAATAAATATTGCAAAGTATTGAAGTTGCTATGAAATTAATTGATTAACCTAGTATTAAACAAAAACAAAATCCTAGGCCTTTCCAATTACGCTGGCGGGTTGGCAAATTTTTCAGGGCTCTAGTCCCGGCCCAGACCAAGAACCGGGACTAAAGGGTGGGCGGCAATTTCGGTGCCCGCCAAAAAAATACCTTTAGTCCCGGTTGGTAACACGAGCCGGGACTAAAGGCCATTTAGTCCCGGCTGGTAAGACCAACCGGGACTAAAGGGTTGGACCTTTAGTCCCGGTTGGTATTACTAGCTGGGACTAAATGTCCTTTAGTCCTGGCTGGTGTTACCAGCCGGGACTAAAGGGTCGCGGGCTATATATATCGAACGTCTGTTCTATTCATCTTCGATCTCGCCTCCGTCGCTCAGCCCCGCCTGGCCGCGCCATCCGCCGTCGTCGAGCTCGTCTCTGCCGCGCCGCCGTCGTCGTGTACCCCCGCCCAGCCGCGCCATTCTCCAGGCCCGCATCGCCGCATCCCGTCTCCGCCGCCGCACCCGACCCCACCCTCTGTCGCCGACGCTTCCCGCGCGCCCATGCCGTACAGCCTCCGTCGAACTCACGATTTTTACAAAGTCTCGGCTGTACGTTAGATTAAAATGTATTCAATTTTAATTAGTAGTTTATTGTTAGTAGCACTGGCACAATCCCTAACCCTAACCCTAGCTCAATCCCAAACCCTAACCCTTGATCTTGCTTCGTCCTCGCCGGATCCGTCGTTGACCTCGCCGGATCCATCGTTGACCTCGCCGGATCCGTTGGATCTCCGGCCTCGCTCCCATCGGACCGTTGGATCCGGCCATTGGAATAGGGGGTATAAAACCCATCCCAACCGGCCGGCCGCATCTCGCTCCGTCGCCCTAATTCATTTGCTCTCCTCTCTCGGCGAGTCAGCGTCGCCGCGTCGGCAACTCGCTCTCCTCTCGCCTCCGACTTCCTCTCTTCTTCTTGCTCTCCGGTGGCCTCTGGAGCCACCACTGGCTGGCACTGGCACAATCCCTAACCCTAACCCTTGCTCAATCCCTAACCCTAACCCTTGATCTCACTTCGTCCTCACCGGATCCATCGTCGACCTCGCCGGATCCGTCGGTTTCCTCACCGGATCCGTCGGTTTCCTCGCCGGATCCATCCCTCGTTGTCGATTATGTGATCTCTTCCTATGTTTGTGTGATTATGTGATCTATGCGTTTCAGTGATCAAGTTAATATCAATTCTCTATGAACATGTAACTTTGAGTCTTTGATAAGTTCTCTGATATTCTGATATTTTGATGATGAAGTTAAGATTGAGATGATGAAGTTATTGTGATATTCTGATATTCTGATACTTTAAGAACATGTAACTTAAGATTGAGATGATGAAGTTATTGTCCCTGATATTCTGATCAGTTTGAGGTGTTGGGCACTTATAGTGCCAGTGCCGGCACGGGCACTGCTGGGCCGCCGTGCCCAGTGGCACGGCACGGCATGCCTAAGACCTGATAGTGCCGTGCCTGGGCCGGTACCTCGGCACGGCGGCACGGCTAGTCTACCGTGCCGCGTAGTACCGTGCCTAGCTGTGCCCGTGCTAGTGCCGTGCCGGGCGGCCCATTTGGCCAACTATACTGAAGCACACGCCTGGATTAAACAAACTTCACCACCACGCTAAGCAACTTTGCGTGAGCCCTTAAACAATGACCTCTACTTTTGTTTCAAGAGCTCCGCCAATTCTTTAAGATCTGTTTTATACAAATATTGTGGTAGTAGCCCTCAAATCCATTCTAGTAGACATTGGCGTATGGGTCCCACTCATCATTCAGCCATATCCACCATCTTTCCAATCAACTGAGCTAGGGGGTAGAAGAGGAGGGGAGGAGTACCGGAGATGCATGGCACATAGAGGGTGAGGAGCACCAGAGATAGACTACATGGGGAGGCGAGCCATGGTGGGGTCGAGTGCCTTACCCGGAGGAGAGAGCCGCAATGGGACGAGTGCCGGGGAAGTGAGCCGCGCCGGCTAAGGGCTTCACCTGGGAGCCACACGGGGGGAGGGGCATAGTGCGACAAGATGCATCGGGCTGAGGGGCTCCACTAGGGGAGGAGAATAGGGCGACAAGGTGGGAAAGATCGAGTCTAGATGGGAAAAACATGTGGGAGTAAGTTGGTGCAAAAAATCCTAAAAATAAATAGAGAACTTTCTAGTAGTACCCCCCTCGAAGATAAGGCTGAGGGGGAGATTTGGACGCCTCCATAAAGTAGGAAATTGATTTAGAGCCCTCTTGGATTAAGTTTTTTTTTTCCGCGACACCAAAAAGTAGAGTAGAGGTCCTATTTAGTTTCTATGTTGGAGATGCTCTAACCTATCTATCCAGTTTCAAGTTCCTGACTCTACGTGTGGGTGCTGCGCTTATAGCTGATTCTTCCTTTAGTCACAAAAACGTGTCCATCGATTTTGAGGCACTATATTTTGTGATTTTGTCAAGATTTATCAGTCTGGTCTCTCCTATGCCCTTACACGGGTGTATGTGCACCTATATATGTATGCTCGTCTTTGGTAGCAAAAAAGGAATTTTCTCAACCTCAAGGTTTGCCATTCTCCCGTATATGCTAATAATAGTGTTCCGACCAGGAGTGAAATATAGTGGTAATGGCCATTTCATGGTGTCATACACGTAGAGCTTACTCCCTTCGTCGTGTAATATAATGTATTCTAAAGATTTTAGGACAGACACATGTACTCTCACTTTATTTCATAATCAGATGCTATCATCAGTATATAATTAATGGTAATTGGTTGATAGATGACAAGTAACAATATAATACCTATCAAATTTATGTAACTATTTAATGCAAAACTGTTTTGTCCCTAGAATCCCTTATATTTGGGTATAATTTTTCAATGCTTGCACACACTGTATTATATTGCAGAGAATATATATATGCTTTGGGGTGCGCTTGGTTCTCAGTTATACTTTGGAAAGTTTGATCTTTTACCCAGATCCCTTGCTCAAATTGTTGCCAACATATGTTCCAAGCTTCATGTTAACCCGTCGCATCTACATGCTGCACTAGTCTTTTTGTAACATATACACATTCCTGACCTTGTTACTAGCATGTTGCAATCGAAGTTCATGCTCAATTATATTAAAACTCTATGCGACATTTTTTAGTTGTTACTTTAGATAAGTTTATACATTTTAGCATATATACCAATAATTGTAGTTTAATTTAAGCACTCTAGCTTTTGTTAAAACATACTACTACTACTATATATATATATATATATATATATATATATATAATTCTTTTCATAGAGGATGAATGTCTTGAGTGCTATGGTGCAAACTATAATGACTGGTTATACTATTTTAGTAACTAAGAGTAGGTGGAGTTTATAAACCTATAATTTATTATTGATAAAATGTAAAAAGCAAAAAAATTGAATAAAAGATACATAAGCACTAGTGTTTGAACTTAAGCTAAGGTTTCAACTAAATACAAATTAAACCCCCGTAAAGGTGAATTGAAAATTATGCAAACATATATGGAGTAACTGGTACATTTGTCACAGCAAGATAGAGATTATATACTATCTAAATGGATATTATGTTACGAAAAGAATAACGAGAGAGTAAAGATAATCATTTTGATTAGCTGCGCATACTAAATTTATCCATAAAACTTTTAATACTTATGCAACATAAGATTCTAGAATATATCAGGGAGAGTACTAGTTGATGGGGGCTAGTATACAAAATAAATGTAGATAATACATGTACGGGTTTAATTTGTCCGGCGAAGCAGTAGTAATTTAATGTTGTATATTATGCATTAACTTATAAATAAAATATACAGCGATCCCAAATAGGTGCACGTGTGTTAATAGACCAATTTTCCTTAAAAATTGAGAAGGCCATAATCTAGTTTGATTTTTCTTGATATTTTAGAGCTGGTTATACAAGCATATGCATGACTATAATTGCAGTTCACTCCAAGGATAAAGTGAGTTTGATTCCTCTGCAAAAGACCATCTGTGGACCAGGCCTGTACCCTTTATTATAAATTAAACTTGACCGACAAAACTGATCTTTATGGCTTTATCCTTATTCCTTGCCCAATCTTTGATAGCATTTGATTCCAAGCTTTCATTCTAGGCTCTGGTCTTTTTGTTATGGCTGGAAGATGACAAAAGGTAGTTTTGTTTCTTCTTCAGCAGTTTTTTTTTTTCCTAGAAAGGCGATTAATCATCTGACATCTGAATCAGGATTGATCTGACAATTGCATGTTCAATAAATTCATTTCTATGTTTTGCCGATCATGAAGCTTAAACAAAGACTACTGGGGCATGTAGATGCGACGCGCGTTAACATGAAGCTTGGAACTAGATGTTGGAAACGGTTTGAGCAAGGGATCGATCTTTCTGGATAAAGGATCGATCAGTTTTATTTGCCAATCATGATTCTGATGAGTGAAGAACCATATATATAAGCTGAAGCTCTACGAACATGACATGTGAAACTTTGAAAATGACTACTACCAGAGCGGTGTTTGGCGCCATGGACGCCAGTAGCAACGCAGGCACAAAAACAATCCTCATCCGTGATGGCCCAACCCATGAGATAGTACTCGCCATTGACGAGAGGACGGCGACGGCGAACGAGAGACTCAAGGCTCAATTCTCCAAGGTGGACACCAAGATCCACCGATTCCCCCGCGGCCTCCACGGGATCGGCGGCGACAGCGACCGCTACATCGTGCCGAGCGTGGTGGCCATTGGGCCGTACCACCATGGCTTGCCGCACCTGCAGAAGATGGAGGAGGTGAAGCTCGCTGCAGCCTACCACCTTTACAAACACTCGGGTCGCTCCACGTCTATGGAGGTCTACGAGAAGATCTTGTCCGTCGTCAGCGACGCCCGCGGCTGCTACGACGCTGATGACCCGTCGGTGGCGGGCCTCAGCGACGCCGACTTGGCGATCATGATGTTCCTCGACGGCTGCTTCCTGCTGCAGTACATGGTCGGCGGCGGGGACGAGCCCGTGCTGCAGAACCGGATGACGCTCTCCACGGCGCCCAGCATTCAGAGGGACATCTTCCTGCTCGAGAACCAGATCCCCTGGCTGGTGCTGGAGGTGCTCACGGAGTTCATGAACGTCGATGTGCGAAGGTTTGTCAGCGGAATGCAGGAGAAGTTTCAACCTGGAAAGGGGATGGAGAAAGTCCGGTGCTGGATGCATTGCGGATCCACCCCGATGCCCGATGAAAGAGGCCCTGCTGGCCAACGGGACCGCGGGGTCAACACTGGCAGCGATGCCGACGACTACACGCCGCCGCATCTCCTTGGCCTGCTCTGGTACACTCAGATCGGCAAAATGCCCGCGCACGTGAAGAACTACAGGGGCATCGTGTCGTCACTCAAGTCCAGCAGCGCCGCGGAGCTCGCGGAGATCGGCGTCAAGCTGACACCGAGCACCAAGCCATGGTTCGGGGACATGAGCTTCCAGTACCGGCGCCGCCTGTTCGGCAAGCTGTCCCTGTCGCCGGTGTTCCTGAACGACATCACCGCGTGCTGGCTGGTGAACATCGCGGCGCTGGAGGCGAGCACCTCGGGCGCGAGCAGGGAGTCCGACGGCTACACCGTGAGCTCTTACCTGTCGGTGCTGGCGATGCTCATGGACAGGGAGGAGGACGTGCAGAAGCTGCGGGCCAAGAAGCTCCTGTACAGCATCTTCAGCGACAAGCAGGCGCTGCACTTCTTCAAGGGGCTCGCTGAGCACCTCCGCTTCGGCGACCGCTACTTCTCCATCTTGGAACACATCTACTCGTACAGGCGCCGCAGGCCAGTGCGGATCGCCACGTACAGGTTCATATACAAACACTACAGGTTCATTGCCGCTGTCATGTCCGTTGCCGGTGTGCTCTTCAGCATCTTGAACGCACTTTATTCGCTCAAGAAACCTATAAGACTTAGCTAGCTAGCCTGTCCCTTCACTTATTATATACTCTCTCTGTTCCAAATTATAAGCCACTTTGATTTTTTTTGGTATATCAATTTTGCTAGGTAATATGTCCACTACTAGAGAACAGACTTTAGAACGATATTCCAATTTAGCATTAGCCTCGGCATTTTTTTGCCCCCGGGACTAAAGGTCCCTGCCCAACGGTCGTCCGCGGGGCAGGGGCCTTTAGTCCCGGCTGGTATTACCAACCGGGACTAAAGGTAAACCTTTAGTCCCAGCTGGTAATACCAGCCACCTTTAGTCCCGGTTGGTAATACCAGCCGGGACTAAAGCTTTTAGTCCCGGTTTGGGCGATACCCCGGGAATAAAAATTAATCTTTAGTCCCGGTTTGGACCCCTAACCGGGACTAATAATCCCGGCCTATAATCCAGCTCATTTCTTTCTCCCCGAGCCCGAGCCATTCCATTCAAACTCACTGCCTCTGTTTTTCAACTTGCTGTTGTTCTTGCTCTCTCCCCCTCCATTGGTGTTGCTCTTCGATTTTGGAGGTAACAAACTTAATCCTCTTATGTTTTATCAGTAGCTTATCTCATTTTACGATGTAGATGCATGTGTAATTTTATATGTTGGACTTTATTATGATTTTATATGTAAACTTAGAAAATTATAGAAAATCCATACTAGTTGAACTTGCGGACCGTGTTCAAGCCGGCGAGCATGTTCTCTGCCGAGCAGTAACGGACGTCAAGGAGGAGCTTTGATGCTACGAGGGAGAGCAACAACGGTCGTGGAAGACCGTGTTCCCTTTCTCGTAGAATCGGAGCTCTTCCTTGGCCTAGTACGGTGCCGTCCGGTGGAGAAATGCTCGCCGAGTTGATCACGTAAGCAAGGTCAACTAGTACGGATTGTTATTTATTGAAACATGTTTTTGAGCTATAATTTGATGGATATTTGATAACTTCAGACCTACAAATGCCATCTACAAATGTTACTATCCTCGGCAACCTAAACGTCCGCGAGCTCACCGATATCGAACAGGTCACTTAGAATTATTTTTTCCATGAAATGAACTACTTAGAAATCATGCCTTTTTTAGAATTAAATTTTCCATGAAATGAAAAACTTAGTAAATAGTTAGAAAATTATAGAAAATCCATACTAGTTGCACTTGCGGACCGTGTTCAGCTCGGCCAACATGTTCTCTGCCGAGCGGTAACGGACGTCAAGGAGGAACTTTGATGCTACGAGGGAAAGCGGCAACGGTCGTGGAAGACCGTGTTCCCTTTCTTGTAGAATCGGAGCTCTTCCTTGGCCAAGTACGGTGCTGTCCAGTGGAGAAATGCTGGCCGAGATGATCACGTAAGCAAGGTCAACTAGTACGGATGGTTATTTATTGAAACATGTGAAATCCGTACTAGTTTTGTTTAAATATATCATTTTAGAAAATATGAAATTTACACTAGTTTACAAAAATAAGTATAGAAAGTAGATGACAACTGGTACCGGATCATCGGCCTCTTGTTCAGTTGCGAAACGACTGAGGCCAGAACTCCCTCTCATTATCTGCGGCAAGTGTAAGCAGAAGATTGTGATGGAGTACCGAGTCAAGAGACAGGGACCCAACAAGGGTCGTGTTTTCTACAAGTGCCCGAATCGCGATGTGAGTTTCTTACGCATTTTACCTTTATGGCTAATTGACCTGCTTTTCTTGAATATTTTTGACTAAATATTTTTTGGCTTTAATTACAGTGGGAGGGCAATGGATGCGATGGTTGATACTGGGAGGAAGATTATGCTATATACGTGCAGAATTTGGGTGCGCTTGAGGTAGCGGCTGCTGCTGATGAGGCAGTGAACCAGCAGGAGAAGCTTATTGATATTCAACAGAAGAATGATTTGTCCGTTTTAGTTGCGTACGATCACGAAATAATTATGTTACTGAAGTGCATTGTAGTTTTAGTTTGTTTAGTGATAGTTGGGATTGCTTACGTTGTAGCCAGACTTAGTTAATTAATCAACCGTGTGTGTGTCATTTATGTTGTGTAATAAAATACTAAATTATGTTCAAGGTTTTCATAATTTGTCGTGTAATACAGATTATGTCACGCCATTGGATGTACAATGCCGATCGCCGCTCCCAAGACTTTATTGAGGGCTTACACTATTTCTTAGGTGTGGCCGAGGCAAATAAGCGGGATGGTTTCATGTGCTGTCCATGTGCCCTATGTAAGAATTTAAAGGAATATTCAAGCTCAATGAGTCTTCATTCACATTTGCTTAAGTCAGGTTTCATGTCAAACTATATATGTTGGACTAAGCATGGAGAAAGCGGGGTCATGATGGAAGAAGGTGAAGGAGAAGATTTAGACATTGATGACATTATTGCTCAGTATGGTGCCTTTGATGATACTACAATGGGGGGAGATGAAGAAGAGGTAGCGGTAGAAGATGATCTCGGTGATGCTCTTGGCGATGCCTTTCGTGATGCACAACAAGAATGGGAAAGTGAAAAAGAGAGTTAAGTTCGAGCGCATGCTTGAGGATCATAGGAAGTTGCTATACCCGATGGCCGAAGAGGGGCAACAAAAGTTGGGTACAACACTAGAATTGCTACAGTGGAAGGCAAAGAATGGTATATCCGACAAGGCATTTGGGAATTTATTGAACCTCATAAAGAAGATGCTTCCGAAGCCAAATGAATTGCCCATCACTATGTACGAAGCAAAAAAGGTTGTCTGCCCATTGGGATTAAAAATCCAGAAGATACATGCATGTCCTAATGACTGCATCCTCTACCATGGCAATAAATACGAGAATTTGAATGAATGCCCGGTATGTAAAGCATCGCGGTATAAGATCAGGCGCGATGATCCTGGTGACGTCGAGGGTGAACAACGTCCTAGAAAGAAAATCCCTGCCAAGGTTATATGGTATGCTCTTATAATACCACGCTTAAAACGTTTGTTCAGAAATAAAGACCATGCAAAGTTGTTGCGGTGGTATAAAGAAGACCGTAAGGTAGACAATATGCTGAGACACCCAGCTGATGGGTCCCAGTGGAGAGCGATAGACAGGGAATTTCCAGAGTTTGCAAATGAGGCTAGAAACTTAAGGTTCGCCTTAAGTACAGATGGTATGAATCCTTTTGGAGAGCAGAGCACTAGTCATAGCACTTGGCCAGTTACTCTATGTATCTACAACCTTCCTCCATGGTTATGCATGAAGTGGAAGTTCATTATGATGCCGATCCTCATCCAAGGTCCGAGGCAACCTAGCAACGATATTGATGTCTATCTGAAGCCATTAGTTGAAGAACTTCTAGTTTTATGGAACAAACCAGGTGTACGTGTCTGGGATGAGTACAAACAAGAACACTTTGACCTATGAGCAATGTTGTTCGTAACAATCAATGATTGGCCTGCTTTAAGTAATCTTTCAGGTCAGACAAACAAAGGATATAATGCATGCACACATTGTTTTGATGACCTTGACAGTATATATTTGAAAAGATGTCGAAAGGTCGTGTACCTTGGCCATCGTCGATTCCTTCTGTTGAATCACCAAGTAAGAAAGAAAGGGAAGCATTTTAAAGGTAAGCCAGACCATCGGAAGAAGCCTCATAACTGAACCGGGGAAGATGTACTCGCAATGGTCAAGGATGTGAAAGTAGTATTTGGAAAGGGACAAGGCAGTGAATCTATTCCCAAAGATGCTAAGGGACACGCACCCATGTGGAAGAAGAAGTCCATCTTTTAGGAGCTACCCTATTGGCAAGTTCTAGAGGTCCGCAACGCAATCGACGTGATGCACCTAACAAAGAATCTTTGTGTGAACCTGTTAGGATTCATGGGTGTGTACGGGAAGCCAAAGGATTCACTTGAAGCATGCCAGGACTTGCAGGGCATGAAAGAACGAGACAACCTTCATCCAGAGAAGACAGATGATGGACGTCATTACTTAAGTCCTGCTAGCTACACGCTTAGCAAAGAAGAGAGGGACATCATGTTCGAATGTCTAAGCAGCATCAAGGTCCCATTGGGATTCTCCTCCAATATAAAGGGTATAATAAATGTGCCAGATAAGAAATTCCTAAACTTAAAGTCCCATGACTGCCACGTTCTTATGACGCAATTGCTTCCAGTTGCTTTAAGAGGAATTCTACCTCCACATGTACGTCTAGCCACCGTGAAGCTATGTGCATTCCTCAATGCAATTTCTCAGAAGGCAATCAATCCAGTGGAACTAGCTACTCTACAGAATGATGTGGTTCAATGTCTTGTCAGCTTTGAGTTGGTGTTCCCTCCATCCTTCTTTAATATCATGACACACATCCTAGTTCATTTGGTGAAGGAGATTAGTATTCTTGGACCTGTGTTCTTACATAACATGTTCCCCTTCGAGAGGTTTATGGGAGTCTTGAAGAAATATGTGAAAGTCCGTTCTAAGCCTGAAGGAAGCATCGCCTAGGGCTATGAAACAGAGGAGGTCATTGAGTTCTGTGTTGACTTTATTCCTGACCTTGCCCCGATTGGCGTTCCCGAATCACGACATGAGGGGCGACTCAGTGGTAAAGGAACTTTAGGAAAGAAAACATATATCGGCATGGAAGACGATTATTTCAATAAAGCACACTACACAGTTCTTCAGAACTCATCATTGGTGCATCCGTACATCGAGATACATAAGGAGTTCTTACGATCCAAATTTCCAGGGAAGACTGAAGCTTGGATTAGGCGTCAGCACATGGAAAGTTTCAGTGGTTGGTTGCGAAAAGAATGTCAAGGCGATGACAATATTGATGAGCAACTGTATTTGTTGGCTAGGCAGCCATCGTGGCATATCCTCACGTACCAAGGATACGAGATAAATGGGAATACAATTTACACAGTTGCCTAAGATAAAAGGAGCACCAATCAAAATAGTGGTGTTCGCATAGATGGAACAGATCCAAATGGGAATATACAAACATATTATGGCCGCATAGAAGAGATATGGGAACTAGACTACGCACCTAATTTTAAAATCCCTTTGTTCCGGTGCCAATGGGTGAAGCTGACCGGAGGAGGGGTAACAGTCGACAAAGAGTATGAAATGACAACAGTGGACCTCAACAATATTGGGTACAAAGAAGAACCATTCGTCCTTGCTGCCGATGTGAGTCAGGTGTTCTATGTGAAAGACATGTCTACAAAATCAAAGAGAGAAAAAAACGAAGACATCAACTCAATGATCAATGAGCCAAAGAGCCACATAATTCTTTCTGGGAAAATAAATATAGTGGGAATTGAAGACAAGTCAGACATGTCAGAAGATTACGAAAGAAATGTCCGAATTCCACCCTTCATAGTGAAGAAAGATCCAAGCATCATGTTAAATGATGAAGACACTCCATGGTTACGACAAGATCATAACCAAGGGTCATACGTCAAGAAGAAATTCACTGTTGTGCCCGCCTGATACAACGATGCATGTTTAATATATTATGTTTTAGAGACGGATATTATGTAATATGTTATGACTTCACAATTGTAGATCTTGCTGAGATGATCAAACATGGTATTCAGAGTTTTTTCATCTGAGGTCATTTAGTGTCTCATTTGAGCAAGTTTGACCAAGTCAAATTTGGTTAAATTAAAAAACAACACTTTGACTCTAGTATTATGAACTCTAAATGACTTCAAATTGAAAAGTTTTGAATACCAAGTTTGCTAAACTCAAAAAGATCTACAATTGTTGTTTTGGTCAACTTTCCATTTGAGAAAGTTTGGACGGTTCAAATTTGTGATTTTTAAATTTCGACGCCTAAAAACTAGTTTTTGGGACCCTAGATTGTCTCAAATTGAAAAGTTTTGAATACCGAGTTTGTTAAGCTCATCAATATACACAATCCTTATATAGGCCATTTTTTCATTTGAGAAAGCTTGAACAAAATGTAGTTCAAATTTCACAAGTGTGTGACATAGTTTTAGAAAGTATATATGAGATTCAAGAAGTTGTGACTAGTGTTTGATAAAAATTTCTCAAATGGGAAAATGAGCTATGTAACAATTGTAGATCTTGCTGAGATGATCAAACTTGGTATTCAGAGTTTTTTCATCTGAGGTCATTTAGTGTCTCATTTGAGCAAGTTTGACCAAGTCAAATTTGGTCAAATAAAAAAACAACACTTTGACTCTAGTATTATGAACTCTAAATGACTTCAAATTGAAAAGTTTTGAATACCAAGTTTGTTAAACTCAAAAAGATCTACAATTGTTGTTTTGGTCAACTTTCCATTTGAGAAAGTTTGGATAGTTCAAATTTGTGATTTTTAAATTTCGACACCTACTAACTAGTTTTCGGGACCCTAGATTGTCTCAAATTGAAAAGTTTTGAATACCGAGTTTGTTAAGCTCATCAATATATACAATCCTTATATAGGCCAGTTTTTCATTTGAGAAAGTTGTAGAACAAAAAATACTATATTTTCTCTATTTTTATAGGTTCAACAAAAAAATTCCTGTCAATTTTGGTCAAAAACCGAGAAAAAATTGAAACATTGACGTTACAATATTGTGATAATAAATTTCCTATCGAATAATATTAGTTTTATTAATTTTAAGTTAGAAATATATTTTTGCATTAACAAAATACTTAGTATTAGTAACATTTATATTCTATATTCATAAAAGAAATTAAAAACTTTAGGTTACAAAATTTTCCTATTTACAATAAATAATTAGTTAATCAATAGTATTTTTTAAAATAAATATTGCAAAGTATTGAAGTTGCTATGAAATTAATTGATTAACCTAGTATTAAACAAAAACAAAATCCTAGGCCTTTCCAATTACGCTGGCGGGTTGGCAAATTTTTCAGGGCTCTAGTCCCGGCCCAGACCAAGAACCGGGACTAAAGGGTGGGCGGCAATTTCGGTGCCCGCCAAAAAAATACCTTTAGTCCCGGTTGGTAACACGAGCCGGGACTAAAGGCCATTTAGTCCCGGCTGGTAAGACCAACCGGGACTAAAGGGTTGGACCTTTAGTCCCGGTTGGTATTACTAGCTGGGACTAAATGTCCTTTAGTCCTGGCTGGTGTTACCAGCCGGGACTAAAGGGTCGCGGGCTATATATATCGAACGTCTGTTCTATTCATCTTCGATCTCGCCTCCGTCGCTCAGCCCCGCCTGGCCGCGCCATCCGCCGTCGTCGAGCTCGTCTCTGCCGCGCCGCCGTCGTCGTGTACCCCCGCCCAGCCGCGCCATTCTCCAGGCCCGCATCGCCGCATCCCGTCTCCGCCGCCGCACCCGACCCCACCCTCTGTCGCCGACGCTTCCCGCGCGCCCATGCCGTACAGCCTCCGTCGAACTCACGATTTTTACAAAGTCTCGGCTGTACGTTAGATTAAAATGTATTCAATTTTAATTAGTAGTTTATTGTTAGTTTTTAGTTATTTTTAGAAAGTTTTTGATATATTAGATTTAAATGTATTAAAATTTAATTAGTATTTTATTTAGATAGTTTTTTAGATAGTTTTTATTATATTTTTGATATATGTTAGATTAAAATGTATTATCTTACTAGTTTATCTAATTTCATGTTAGATTTATTTAATTGGATTTAGTAATTATATATTCTATCTCTCTATATATATTATATCTAAAGAGAGATTCTATATATATGTATACATATGTACTTAATTATTTCTTTATGTATATATACATGTACTTATTTTCATGTGTTGAGAGAGAGAAAATTGTATCTAGAGAGACATTCTATGTGTATCACATGCATATCTAGAGATATAGACATATGCACTTATTTCTATATGTTGAGAGAGAGAGAAAATATATTGTATCATTCTATGTGTATATATATACATGTACTTATTTCCATGTTGATGAAATATTATGTGTTATTATATTTAATTGAATTTAGTAATTCTATATGTGTTATCACATGTACTTATGTTATGTACCATAGTAATTCTATCTATGTGTTATCTTGAAGATACAAATGGCTGCTCCGAATAATAACTTGAGTGATGACATAATGGCGGATATTATCAACGCCGGCACCAATGTGGATATAGATGACACGAGTCAGTACTTTGCTGATTATGAGGATATCCTGAATATGCTGGTGGTTGAAGATCAACAAATTGTCGCGCAAGAAAATACTGGCGAGGTATATTCGATTATCTATCATCTCTTATAGATGCATGCATACGTATATTTGTTGTTAATCGTTGTGTTTCTACTCATGTAGCCGGTCTCTGGATCTACATCAACCACCGACAAAAGTAGGAAAGTCCGAGGGCCAAAAAAGCCATTAGAGGCGTTTCATAATATCAGAATTCGACACCGACACCGGCAAACCATTGGGACCACATGCTCAGACATATGTCAATCAATGTGGGTTCGTTGTAAGGGATAGGATCCCAGTTAGTGCTCGTGAATAGAAGCAGAAGATATCCGCTCCTAATGTTAGTTTTGTATCTGATCGTGACAAGAACCTAGCTTGGAGAGATATCACTCAGCATTTCACATTACAAGCAGATGATGCTTTGAAGGAGCTAGTGAGGGATTGGACAATGAAGAAGATGGCAACATTGTTCCAGAGTTTGAAGAAGACATTGTATAAAAAGTTTACCTTGAAGAATGCTACGCCAAATTTTAATGCTAAGGTGTTTGTCAAGTTGGAGTCCCATTGGGATGCCTTCGTAGAATACAAGACATCCCAAGACAGTGAGGAACGTGTGATGAGGAATCGGCAGAATGCCCGACAGAAGCAATACCATCATCGCATGGGATCAGGTGGTTATAAGAGTGCTATTCCCAAGTGGTAGAACCTAGAAGCAGAGATTACTGCCAAGGGAATCATACCTGAAACAATAGAGAAGAACTGGCCTCAACGCGTGAAGAATTAGTTCTATGCTCAAGGGGGAAGCCTAGACCCAGACACTGGCAAGCTAATTTTTGGCCAAAAAATTGAGAGAGCAACACAGAGACTAGCTCATGCTAGGGAAGAAGCTGATAGTGGTGTTTTCAAGCCCAACAGAGAGAAGGATGAATTGACATATGCCCTAGAGAATCCCGAACACGGTGGTCGAACAAGAGGCTATGGGGCGGTTCTGTGGCTACACGCATTCCTAGCAGACAAGGATACCTACAGAAGCCGCCAAAGAAAGAAGGATAAGGAGGCAGAACGAATCCGTGCATTGGAGCAATTTATTGATGAGTCACGACAAGCATTGCTTAAATCACGTGAACGAGAAAAATCTCTTGAGGCAAGAATGCAGGAGGAGATCAAGAGGCAAGTGCAGCTAGCAATGAGTTAAATGCAATCGCAATCAACGCCGGGAGTCACCATTAGCCCCGTTGGTCAGATGAAAAGCAGCTGTGCTTCTATGGAGCTGCCAGTTATTCAAGACGACGCTGGGTTGCGCTTCCCTGTTGATGACATTACCGAGCCTCTAACAACATGTGAGCTGCACATTCCAGATGGTAATAATGCATCAATCATGGTGGCTGTCGGGGTTGTATCTCCAATAGACCGAACGAAGACACCAAGAATCCATGGGTCAGTTATTCAACCTGGATATGCTAGCGTCTAGGTCGATAGAGTGCTCAAAGGTTACAGCAATGTTCCTCTTGACATTGAAGGCGGTGATGGGGAGAAGACACTAGGAGAAGCAGGAAAGACATTTATTCAATGGCGCAAACGCTTCATCATCATTCCTGGGGCGTCACCGCTTCCCCTACCTCACCCTAGGTATGAATGACAGTGAATGAAATATTATTTTCCATTAATTTTCTATTGGCTTAAAAAATAATTGACACACAACTTGTTTTTGTAGCAGGGTCTCCCCCCAGCCTAGCCTAATCATTCATTCCCCATCTCATCACAGCGTCGCGGGGGGCGAGACAACTTCATCCCCACGGCGATCGCCAACTCCTACACCGGCCCCATCGCCTCCACAACAATCTCCAACTCCTACACCGGCCCCACCGCCTCCACAACGATCTCCAACGCCTCCACGCCAGTCTCCACCAACACCGGCCACATCGCCTCCACGCCGGTCTCCAACACCGCCCCCACCTCCTCCACAGTGACGCACTACAAAGACGTCTAAGGTTCCGGCGGCAAAGAAGACCCCGAGAAAAAGAGTTATTTCTCAAGAAATACTTTCTGAAAAGACTGATGAGCAAATAGCAGCTGAAGAAGACAAAAAAGTGAAAGATTTTTTTATAGATACCAAAAAGAAGAGTCAAGCGAAGCTTAAGGAGAAGCCATACTTTTACCTACCACGAGAGGTGCTGAGGCAGAAGGTCGATGCTCACAAGAAAAAGATGATTGAACTTCGTAAGCCTTCGCCACTATCAGACTATGACCGCTCCCTCGTGAAGTCACATGATGCAGATAAGAAAAGGAAAAGAGCATCAGGGAAAGATGTCCCACAGCTCGGATAACAGAAGCAACCAATGCAAAATCTTGTTGTTGCTAATCAATATGGTTCCAACATAGAAGTCTATCGACCAGACAACTCTGGAGAAGTGTCGGTTCAAGCCCTTAATGCTTTTTTTCAAGATACTGGTTTAACCTTGGATCAATTGACGGGCAAAGCTCCAATCCAGAACCTGGAAGTTGATACCTGGAAGACTTATAAATATGGCAAAAGTCTGTACAACCCTGCGGCTCTGAATGAATTGGGTACGCAAATGTACTTGCTCAACAAGTGGTACATGCAGGCGTGTGGCAGAGGTGAGCAGTGGATCTTTGTCAGATTTAGAGACCATCATTACTTCCGTGGCGATGACATCTTACATATTAGTTTCGAAGAATTGCATCAACTATACCACATGGACGCTCTGGACAAATCAATCATTAGCTCCTTTTGTTTGTAAGTGATTCTTACTTTTATTTAATAAACTCACTTCCATGCGTACGTGTATATAATTATCCTCACATGTAACTTATATTTATATACAGATTCCAGATGTCAGAGCTCCAAAGAATACAAGACACCAGTGTTGGCTTCATTGATCCTTATATCGTATTCAAAACTGGTATTATTGTCAAGGAGCGATGGGTATCTGAAGCACAGGAGAATATCATGATGTTCTTCGTGAAGCAGCACGACAAGACAACAATACTTTTCCCATACAACTTTGAGTAAGTGTTAATAATAATGTAGTCTACATATTTTATGTAATATCAATACAAATTATATGCATGTACGTGTGTGTATAAACCAATGCAGTTTTCACTGGATACTCATTGTCATTGAGTTAAACTCAAGTCGGTTACTAATCTTTGACTCGTTGAGAAAAGAACGGGCACTATACCAAGATATGATAGACATTATCCAGGAGTAATTTCGATCTCTCGCGCATAACTATTATTGAATAGACTTTGCCATAATTTATTAACGATCGTACATTATTGGTCGCACAGGGTTTGGAAAGAGTTTATTCGGCAACATCGCAAGGATTGCAAGGTACCACTTAATGTAGTTGAAATACCAGTAAGTTGTACTATATACACTTCTCCACGTGTTTAATTACTATATCGTACTTCAATTTACGTGTGAGATGATGAGAATAATCTTCTTCTCGTACAGTGGTGTTTGCGGCAGGAACCAGGTAATAACTTATGTGGATACTACGTTTGTGAATTTATCACTGCGCACATAAGAAGAACTCCTGAAGATGTCCTCAGAGTACGTATATATCAATTTTTATTTATTTTTAAATGAATATATATACATATATGTGTATTAATACTTTTCCTTTTATTTCAAATGCAAGACTGAATGGTTGAAACGAAGGGTCATGCAAAAAGACCATCTGAAAGCAGTTCAAAAGTCAATAGCAGGATATCTTCTAGAAAAAGTGCTAAATCCCAACGGCGAGTTCTACTTTGATCCTAAGGAATAAATGATGTAAATTAAATGTTTATTGATATCGTTATTTTCGAGAACAAGATTATGAAAGTGTTGTATATATACATATATATATATATCTATAATATATATAGTTTCATACTTTATTCGAATATAATAATGCTCAAGATGAGAATTAGATGTAATTATATGCATGCGTGTATTTATATTAGCAGCGTAGAATACGTACATAAAAATATATTATATATTAAACAAATACGTGTAACTGAACTGAAAACAAATTAAACAAAAAAAATGAAAAAGAAAAGGAACCTTTAGTCCCGGTTGGGGTTACCAACCGGGACTAAAAGGTGAACCGTTAGTCCCGGTTGGTGTTACCAATCGGGACTAAAGGGTACGCCAGGTTGCTCGGCTGGAGGGCCTTTAGTCCCGGTTGGTGTTACCAACCGGGACTAAAGGTCCCTCTTTAGTCCCGGCTCGATGACCCGGGACTGAAGGTTTCACCTTTAGTCCCGGGATCGTTGTCCCGGCGCGGTAACCGGGACTAAAGGCTGTTACCGCCTGGGACAACAAGTCCATTCTGTAGTAGTGGTCTAGATACGTAATAAAATCGATATACCAAAAAAGTTAAAGGATTTATAGTTTGGAATGGATGGAGTACTTACTTATGCAATAAATCATATTTGGCCAGATTCTTCTTATTTTTTTCTTCTCAAATATACCTATCATGTAATTTTCACATGTGTAAGTGTAACTAAACAATAACCATTTCCATTCCGTTTAGTTTATTATGTATATGTATAAGTATTAAATAAGATCGCCCTTCCATGGGAAAATTTATGTTTTAGTCCAAACTATAAACAAAATGAATCATTATTAATACTCTCTTTGTATTTGCAGTTAAAAAAAGTACCTAGCTTCAAAAAAAAAATCCATGGAGATTACCCACCTATATATTACGCACATTAACAGCGGTTGAGTGCTGTTTAATGCTGCTTTTTCCTCTTAGGGCACCCAAAACATTAAGAGTTAGTTATTAGCTCTAAGCCAATGTCTCCAATAGTGTTAGCTTTTAGCAATAGCTCATAGTATGTTTATGTCCCACGTAACACCCTCACATGTTCTTGAAATGTGTATGAGCCTAGCACTCTTGATTAAGAGCTAGCTTTTATCTCTATTCTATTAAAATATAAAAAAATGCTGAGAGCTACCTTATGAGTCACCCATTGCGGGATGATATGTTCAATACACATTTACATAAGTCGCAAAAAAAAATTACCCATTTACATAATGGCAGCCCCAACCTAAAAGACTAGGATGCTTTCTTGGGGTGTCAACTAAACAAAATAGTGAGTAGCATTGAAATTGAGGAAGAGAGAGAGAAAATAGTTTCTTACACAATAAACTATGAGCCTGTTTGGTAAGCCACTGCTACATCGTGCCGAGCGTGGTGGCGATCGGCCCGTACCACCATGGCTCGCCGCACCTGCAGAAGATGGATCGAGGAGGTCAAGCTCGCCGCGGCCTATCACCTCTGCAAACACTCGGGTCGTTCCACGTCCATGGAGGTCTACGAGAGGTCTTGTCCATCGTCGGTGATGCCCGTGGATGTTACCACGCCGAAGATCCGTCGGTGGCGGGCCTCAGCGACGCCGACTTCGCGACCATGATGATGTTCCTCGACGGCTGTTTCCTGCTGCAGTACATGGTCGGCGGCGGGGGCGAGCCCGTGCTGCAGAACCGGATGACGCTGTCCACGGGGCGGAGCATCCCGAGGGACATCTTCCTGCTCGAGAACCAGATCCCATGGCTGGTGCTCCAGGTGCTCAGGGAGTTCATGCCCGTCGACGTGCGAAGGTATGTCGCCGGAATGCAGGAGATGTTTAACCCCGGAAAGGTAACCGTTCGCAGCGACGCCGACGACTACACACCGCAGTATCTCCTTGGCCTCCTCAGGTACACCCAGGTCGGCGGCATGCCCGCGCGCGTGAAGAACTACAGGGGCTTCCGGCCGTTGAAGTCCAGGCTGTCCAGCAACGCCGTGGAGCTCGCGGAGATCGGCGTCAGGCTGACACCGAGCACGACGCCATGGCTTTGGGACATGAGCTTCCACCGGAGCCACCTGTTCGGCGAGCTGTCCCTGTCGCCGGTGTTGCTGAACGACACCACCGCGTGCTGGCTCGTGAACCTCGCCGCGCTGGAGGTGGCGGCGAGCACCTCAGGCTCAGGCGCGAGCGGGGAGTCTGGTGCCTACGTCGTGAGCTCTTACCACTACTGGATTCAGGTTCTTTGCCGAGTGCCTGAGGCACTCGGCAAAGGCCAAATTGCACTCGGCAAAGCCTTTGCCGAGTGCAGTACTCGGCAAAGAACACACGGCAAAAATTTGATCGGCAAAGCCCTCTTTGCCGAGTGCTCCGGGGGCACTCGGCAAAGAAAAGCGACCGTCACGGCGCCGGTCCCGTTGACGGTCTCTTTGCCGAGTGCCAACCCTGCAGGCACTCGGCAAAGATTTTTTATTTTTTTTAAAAAAATTTCTTTGCCGAGTGCCCCTAGCCGGCGCTCGGCAAAGTTTGAATTTTTTTTTTAAATTTCTTTGCCGAGTGCCCTATGGCTGGCACTCGGCAAAGTTTGATTTTTTTTAAAAAAAAATTTCTTTGCCGAGTGCCCTATGGCTGGCACTCGGCAAAGTTTGAATTTTTTTTTTAAAAAATTCTTTGCCGAGTGCCCTCTGGCTGGCACTCGGCAAAGTTTGATTTTTTTTTAAAAAAATTTCTTTGCCGAGTGCCCTCTGGCTGGCACTCGGCAAAGTTTGAATTTTTTTTTAAATTTCTTTGCTGAATGCCCTCTGGCTAGCACTCGGCAAAGTTTGATTTTTTTTTTAAAAAAAAAATTCTTTGCTCCCCAAATGCATCATCAGGATGAATCTGCATCAAAACATTAGCCATCAATTCCAAAGGCTACACCTAAGAGGCAAAATATAGTACACCATGAGAATGATTCGACCTGCTCATATAAGAAAAAGACAGCAGTGGAGAACTTTGAGATGCCCAACTCACGATAGCACCAGTGGCAGTCGGGTCAAGGTAAATAAGCACACACTCTGCAATTATAAAGGTTGGCAAGCTGATGACAACAGAAAGTTATATCAAACACTTGAAAGCTTGGTTTATATTAAAAAGACATAGAAACTACATCATGCATGTATCCTAATTGATGGTGTCCCCATATTGTGTGGCATATTTTCTAGTTCAACATGTTTTCATATCAGAAGAGAAAAGAAGCTTACCTAGGATCCATTTCAGCCATGTGAATAACTGAATCCAGTTTTGGTATGTCACGAATATCAGCAGAAAATAGCTTGTAATGCGTGCTTATTACTTCACCTTTTTCTGAAATAGATGGATAAGTTATTGCGCAGGCTACAGGCACATCAAGAAAAAGAAATGTCCAATTCTGTAACATGTAGTGGTCACTCTAACTTGCAATTCTACTTGAATCTGAAAGTAATATTTTGCAAAAGTTCATTATCCATTTTAAGTTTTGAAGTTCTCACAACGAGACAAAGAGAGTTTTCTTCCAAACAGGACGGAACGGCTACCTCTGAAACCAAACGAAAAAGGAACTTTTTCTGCTATGGTAACTAGTACTTTATGCTTCTCCAAGGACCATTTATTTGCTACTATAAATCAGTGGATACACATTAGTGAGAACTTGACAAAAGGTGACTTGAATTTTCTGTATGGAATATAAGACTTGACTACTACTGCTACTCAGTAAACAACACGTCTCCTTGTATGTGTTTAAACACAAATATCTGTGAGATACAACAGAAATAGGATAAGAGGCAGACATATAGTGAATAATTGACAAATATATAGTTCTAAAAGGATATTTTAGTATAGTGCATGAAATTGTTTAGGAGTTTGGGTCAATCCAATTACAAATTGGAAGGACCCAACCTGCAAAAAGGGATGATACACAGAGAGATAGTTCAGTTGACAACGAATTGGTAACTGCAGCATACCTCTTGCTTACCTTTATACTTGATTTCTTACACAGAAAAATAAAAAATGGAACATTTCTATAGCACTGTATATCCCCTTGCCGCAAGGAGGGACTTTCACATCAAAATTGGAGTGACAAGCTACCCCAGTTCATGTGACGGAGCATTTATGAAGTAAATGATAGAGGACATACCAGGCAATAACAAAAGATCAACAGGGGAAGATGATGACAATACTGCAAGGATAAAAAGAGGATCAGAAGTAGTGAATACATGTAAAATTAACCACCCCATGGATGCAGTAACTTATATACATTAGACAGGGCAGGTAGTGAATACATGTCAACTTAAACGCCCCATCGATGCAGTAACTTATATATATAGATGTGGAGAAAGCTTTTTGCAGTAACATGGAAATGAAATTTCATACCATCTTCACGATCATTCCCGGTAGCATCCACAGGTGATGGTTCCAGAATGTTCATTGAATTCTTAACTAAATCATCCCTGGTGGTGATTTTGAGCATCCGCATATTACTGTTCTTATCCTCCACTCGAGGAACATAAAGATCCTTTGCCAGTTCCTCTTGTCCTTAAGGAAAACCTAATTGTTAGTGACAGAATCAGTAACGAGCATAACTACAGATGGACTCACCAGGATTCGATGATAGACACCCTTCTAGTATTTTTGATGTATCGACTTCTCACAACTGCTGACCGCTTATATAAGCACACAACCGTTTGCTTGCTTTGAACCAAGCGGAATCTAAGATTGTAGTTTGAATAGCCAGATCTAGAAAAACAAGAAATTTTTTACCTCCAAATACTCAAATCAAACAACACAATGAAAACTTTGTCCCAGAAAGTAACAGTAGTATAGTATAGACATCTCCATACTACTTAAGGTCTCTAAAGTATAGTCCACTTAGTTGCACTAATGTAAAAGCAAAGTTAGAGCACAGCAATCTTTAATTTTAATAGTGCCTGCCCTGACGCTTTCATTATCTTAATTGTAAATACACCATTTATCTGTAGTAAGGAATCAAATAGCATTTCGCATCAGGTTCTCAGACACGCCCCAATGTTACAGTCTCATGAAGTTGAAATAAAATGTAAAATCTACCGTGAAGTTACACAATTTTTTCACAACCCTTCTACTCCTAGCTACTAAGCGTCCAGTCTGTGTCTTCGTAAAAAGCTAGCAAAGTAGCACGGGCAAAGCGCACTCCCTAGTTGGCAAATCGACGAACATGTGGTGACCAACACCCCCCAACAACCGCGTTACAGAACCGGAATCGAAGCAGACACACTCGAAGCAGGTCGCGAGACATCACCTTCGCTGGCCGCGGCGTCGTCGTTGGTGGCGTGCACGGCCGCCGGGCTGCTCCGCGTGGCGGCGCTGCCTCCCCCACCTTCTGCCGAAGCTGACGCCTCCATCTGGCTGGGGCGCGGGGAGGGGCTACGGCAGGTGGCGCGCGGCGTCGGCGGGGCCCGGTGGCTGGCGGGCGCGGCGCACGGGGAGTGGCTGGCGGGCGCGGGGACGGCCGGGAGCGGCGCGCGCGGGGCTCTCTGTGTGGCTTGCCCGGGCGAACTCGCTTAAGTGCCCCCATCCGCCCCTTTGCCGAGGCACTCGGCAAAGGAGTCTAATTTTATCGAGTGTCCCGATCCGACCGTCGGCATAAAAAGAAAATTTCTAAAAAAAAAATCAGAAACTTCTTTGTCGAGTGCCTTATCTTTGGCACTCGGCAAAGACCCTCTTTGCCGAGTGCCATGCCCTGGCACTCGGCAAAGTTTGCACTCGGCAAAGTTTTTTTATTTTTTTTTATTTTTGGCCTCTAAATTTTTTGTGCAGCTCTTTTAAAGTACCAGGAACTCATAATTAGAATTTGGAGATTTTTTGTGGCTTTTTGATATATTTAGTTACTTTATTTTGTTTACTTGAATTTTTTTCGAAAAATATAAATTTGAACTGCCCGTGGTACGAATAATGGAATTTAATGATTCAAAAAATGATAGTCATGTTAGTGAGTATAGTGTGAGGCCGTATCTAGGAACGGACCCGAAATTTCGGACATCTTGTTCACGAAACATGACCGCGAACTTGCGTGCGAAGTGTTTTTAAATTCTATAAAAAGCAAACGAAGTCCGAAAATCATGAAACTTGTTGAGATGTCGTGATATCATATGTGGAGGCTATGATAAAAATTTGAGAATGTTTGGTGCACGTTGTCACGTATGATACTTACAAACCAGGACATCTCCACATTGCACTTGAGATATCACATGTAGAGATGTCCTGGTTTGTAAGCATCGTACGTGATAACGTGCACGAAATCTTCTGAAATTTTTATCATAGCCTCCACATATGATATCACGACATCTCAACAAGTTTCATGATTTTCGAACTTCGTTTGCTTTTTATAAAATTTAAAAACACTTCACACGTAATTTCGCGGACATGTTTCGTGAACAAGATGTCCGAAATTTTGGGTCCGTTCCTTCCTGGATACGGCCTCTTACAACACTCACTAACATGACTATCAATTTTTGAATCATTAAACTCCATTATTCGTACCACGTGCTGTTCAAATTTCTATTTTTCAGAAAAATTCAAGTAAACGAAATAAAGTAACTAAATATATCAAAAAGCCATAAAAAATCCCCAAATTGTAACTAGGAGTTCCTAGTGCTTTAAAAGTGCTGCACAAAAAAATTAGAGGCCAAAAACAAAAAAACAAAAAAACTTTGCCGAGTGCCGGGGCATGGCACTCGGCAAAGGGTGTCTTTGCCGAGTGCCAGGCATAAGGCACTCGGCAAAGAGTGTTTTAATTTTTTTTAAAAAAATTTCCTCTTTGCCGAGTGTATCCACAGGGGCACTCGGCAAAGAAATTATAAAAAAAATTAAATCTTTGCCGAGTGCCGTGCTAGGGGCACTCGGCAAAGTATTTTTTTTAAAAAAAAATTCTTTGCGAGCGCTAGATCTGAGACACTCGGCAAAGAATTTAAAAAAAAATTAAATCTTTGCCAAGTGCCAAATCTGGGGCACTCGGCAAAGAATTTTTTTTAAAAAAAAATCAAATCTTTGCCGACTGCCTAACAGCAGGCACTCGACAAAGAACGCCGTGACCGAACGCCGTTTCGTGGGTAGCCTATGCCGAGTGTAGAGATTTTGCCGAGAGTCTGGCACTCGGCAAAGAAGTCATTTGCCGAGTGCCGTTGTTTGCCGAGTGCCCGGCACTCGACAAAGAACCCTTTGCCGAGTGCAATTCTTTGCCGAGTGCAACACTCGGTAAAGAAGGCCTTTACCGAGTGCCCGATTTTTGACACTCGACAAAGAATTTTGCACTCGGCAAAATCTCTGTTTCCAGTAGTGCACTCCACCAGCAATTGCTCTAGTACTGGAAGAGCTACTTCCTGCACAAAATAAGATGCCAGAGCAGGAAAATCATATGTTCCATACCCTTAATTACTGTCGTGCTAATGCATCATAGGGGCAAAATAAAACAAAGAGAAGGTAGTTATTGACTTGTAGCACACGAGAGATTCTTGTAGTCAAAATGAGGTACAGATCATGTAGCTTCCAGTCTTATCCTAGTATCTCACTAGTCACTATATCCTGTTGACAGCAGTACAACACTGACATATATGACTGAGCCACAGCCTAATAGTGCAGCACAGAATCATCGTACCAAAATTGTAAACCCCTGGTTCTGCAGTTCTTCCTTATTGATCTCCATACTAGACAGCATTATGGTTGTTTTGGAGGCACACAAATCCGAGAAAGGTAGAAAAGGTCCTATTGAACTCAAAAGATTTCACTAGACGATCCGAATAAATCACCTGGTGATTGCACATGGGTTGGAGGGTTTGTATGGAGGAGGTGGAGAAAAGGGAGGAGCACCAGGACAAGAGTTTGTGGTGCCATGACCACATAAGTTAGGGTTGTTCGCAAAACTGCGAAAGAAGACATGTGTGAATAGTAGAAGTGTTAAGGTTTCAAAAAGGATGAAATTTTCAGCTAAAATTCTTGCTTTACCTGATAGGGTGAATAACGAAAAGGAACCAGTTGATAGAACTTCTCCAAACAAATTGTTATTTGACAGATCCCTATGATTCAATTGAAACATTTAATTTCCATATTACATTTCCTAATTAAAATGAAACTAAGTATGCAAACTGAGAAACAAATACTTACAGAACTTGGAGTACAGTGATAGCAGTCAATGATTTTGGAACTGCACCAGAAAGGCTATTGTTGTTAAGACGCCTATGCCCCGCACAAAAGTTCAAAGATGTGTCCAATTAGAAACATCCACAGGTAATTTCATAAAATAATGAAAAAGTAACATCTATTAGCACATTCACTTCTAGCTGAAAACTAAAAAAACTCAGAGAACCTGCAGGGCACCACCAAATCCTCAGGTAAAAATGAAAATAAAGAAATGACATCAATTGAGCTAAAAAAAACTATGGCATCTACACACAATCATCAACTCAACTCAGCTAAATTCACCATTACAAATCATATATAATAACACAAAATCATGATCACTCAAAGACATCCTCAGAACTAAACTATTCCAACACATAGAAAACATGATTGCTGAAAAAAACATCACAAACAAATGATAATAGGCATTCAACAGCCAATCTGGACACTAGATAACTACTACTACTAGTACCTGAACAAAAAAAACCAAACAATCCTTAAATCACCACATCCAGACAATCCCCCTGTTGCTCCCTCGCATATCATACAAACACCATATCAAAGAACTAAATCAGTCAACTATAAAAACATTAATTGAATAAAAAACACTATAGGAAGGCACATACTCTAATCAACTACTCAAATGCACACTCTGAATATCAACTGAACTAAAAAAACCCTCTAACAACTAAATAAAAAACGCTTAGCACCACTAACAAAAAAGAATCAACTACTTATCACCACTAACAAATACAACTAAACCAAATCAACTACAAAATTTGCACCTTTCAGAAGCAACCTACAAACAAAAACACCTCACCCTAACCTAAGCTACAAAACTTTTTAAAAAATACATAGGGCACCACCTAATGCTCATCTAAAAATCACAAAAGAAATAATCTGCAAAACTCATCCAAAAAGACACATACACAAAAGAAAGAAGAGGCAAGATAGGCATACTTAGATCTAAATATCAGAAATACAAAAATACAAAAAATAAAAAACACAGGACAACCTAAACACTCAAATGCAGACTCTGAACATCAACTGAGCTCAAAATAAAAATAAAAAACTATAAAAACTACAAGCTAAGAATTGAGCTCAAAAACAAAAACTATACAAACACTCTAGGTCGACACATGCTCTAATCAACTACTCAAATGCACACTCTGAACATCAACTGAACTAAAAAAAACTCTGACAACTAAATAAAAAACTTAGCAAATAACAACTACTTATCACCACTACCAACTACTGAAATAAACCAAAGAAAACAAATATTAAATACAATCCTCCTTCTTAAAGAACTCAAATAAAGCTTCATCCATAGATGCATCATCAACCACATGAAGAGAAGCCATCTGCAAAATAACTACTGAAATAAACCAAATATAAAATAAACCAAAATAACTACTGAAATAAAAAAACGAAAGAGGCACCCACACCCACACACACAATCTACCAATTGACATATACTAGGGAAAAAATAAGCCCTAATCATCTCTGTTCTCCCTCTACCAAGGACAAATCAGATCAATTGCTAGATGACAAGATTATAATATGATAGGCCTCGTGAACCATACACGCTGGAAGTTGTGGACAAAACCAGTAGCTAATTGCACATGCACCTAGTGTGAAATTGCAAGCTCAAAATGGATCAAAAAATCACCATGCACAAGGTGGCTACAAAACAAAACAGTCATACCAAGCAATTAAAAATGCATACAGTTTCAACTCAAGACACACTAGAATGTCACCCTATCCACCTGGTGGTAGCAAACAGAGCTATTCAGCCAATTGCTAATAGTTCTAATATACAATTGTAATCCCACAGGCAACTCAATGTATTATATGTCAAATGCACTCCCAAAAACACAAATTAGTCCAAAAAATTAATCTATATTTGATTGAACTTGGTCTAAGTTCAACAAGTGAGACTAGGATAATCACATGCCGATTTCTTCAAAATGCACAATGGTGGACAAACAAAATCAAGCCTTTGAACTCCACTAATATCTAGCACTTAAATCCAAGTTATGATTCTAAGAAGAACAAAAAAACCAGTCTAGATACAAACACAAATAGATATAACACAAATGGATCTAATGAACCGCAAATGAAACAACATGCAAACGTAAGCTCTTACAAGAGTCAAGATAATCTAAAAAAGGAGTATTCTACAATATCACTATATACAAAAACAAGTATACCTTCATTCCAACCAGTTGACAACAGTTCCAGTTGCCTTTGACATGAACTCTGGCAAGGTCTCCTCAGGCACCAGCAATAGCAAATAGACTGCACAAAAAAGAAAATGGCATGAGAAAGCATAGTGTTGCGAAACGAATGAAAAGGTACAACACAATCCGCAAAGACAAACATCAGTCCTAAATCCAAAGCTATGAGTAAGCTGGAAGACACAACACACACACATATATATATCCTTGTTGTCGGGCGTTCTTGCTTTGACACATGAGACAGCAAAAATCCCCAAACTGAACATGCAGCTTGGCCTAAAATCCCCAAATCAAACCCACAAATTGACAAAACCAAACCTCAATAGACCACAATTACAAAGCAACACCAGAAAATAGCTGAACAGAGATAGATTCCAATTATTTCCTAAATTGTTAAGTAAGAGAAATAAACTTTATTTCAATTTTCAAGACATCATTGTCAAGCTCTTCAAAGTAACTTTTATGTAGTCTGGACATCCAATAAAATATAATGCGTGCTAAATCTAGAACGAAAAAGAGATTGCATAATTCAGTGTCCTAATTATTGGCAAAAAGATACAGATGCAAATGATTGACTGTTGAGTCACTCGTAAGTAGTAAGTCTCAACCGTGGTGTCTTTATAGGCGAACCTTAGTAATTCCAAACAAGGCCTTTTCAGCATTTTTTCAGGTTCTCAGTTTTATTTGCAACAGATTCCAGGTTTCCAGCACTCAATACCACTATTTGCAATAGTGCACTGGAACCTGTAACCTGTCATCAAATAATCGACATCCAACTAGAAATGGGCAAATAATCAACATCAAACTAAAAATGGGTAGCACTACTACACAAACTTTACTGGAGGCGGGGTTTCCCGTGGCGGGCAAAGCCGTCCGCCGCGGCCTAGTGGCCACGGTAAATCATGGCTTAACCGCGGCGGGCAGCTTTGCCCGTCGCGGTAAACCGATTTACCGCGACGGGCGGTGTAACGTGCCCGCTGCGGTAAATATACTTTTACCACGGCGGACACGTTACACCGCCCGCCGCGGTAAATTATTTTACCGCGGCGGACACCTTTTGTGGCCCGCCGCGGTTATGTGGATTAGACGTGGCGGGCTTTATTATTTGCCCGCCTCAGTAAATTATTTCCTGAATTAAAAAAAAAATACAGCAGGCATATAAATTCAAATAAAATACAGTAGGCATATAAATTCAAATTCAAATCCAAATCATATCCAGATTTCACAGATTAAACTTAAAAAGTATGCAGGCATTACACATGAGATAATATACATATATATGCATTCACTTCGTCGTTCTTGTCATCGTTAATTCATTACATTTACATATTAAAGTCGTTATACATGCGCTAAGGTGTAATCCTGCGGACGCATCATCGTGAGCCATTTCCTCAGTCTCTCGTACTCCAGTAAAATCGCTAGCGGGCTGTTCTCATGGAAGAACGTGCCCCCTTCAAGCACGCATTTGTCTAAGATAAACTTACATATGTCCGCCTTTGTCTGCTTGAAGCTGTGTTGGATGCTCTGCATGTCTCTCGACTAGTTCAATCCATTCTTGAGCACCCTCCAACTACTGTTGTACTGCTTGCACACCCTCAGGAACTCACAGGCGTAGAAGCCATAGGTTTGTGATCCTACCAGTTGTTTGGCACACTGCATGATCGATACGCAAGCATTACAACACAAGCATTAGAACGCATATGAACGGAAAGCACAATTAAACCTTTCAAATACTTACCGGAAAGTTGCGTCTGATTTTGATACGGTTCTTATGCTTAGCCTTAAATTTCTCTGTTCTTCGATCATAGCATTCAGGATCCTTCATGTACTCCTTATAAGCGCTATACGAAATGTACTAGTATTAGGCAGGGCATTAGAACGCATATGAGAAGACAGTTCAGTCACTTACACTTTGAGGCAATCTTCAAAGGCCTTGTACCCTTTTAAGTTTGGCACTGTCAACGAATCAAATACGCAGGCCCTGCCATCCTGAGGGTAGATGATAAATGCAACCCAGTGACCCTCGAGGCCTTGGCTGCACCATTGAAACAAAATACAGGTTACGATGAGGAATAATAATACTAGCTAGCTACCCACTTATATCTACAGGCATGTCTTCGACTTACCCAAAGTGGTAGGCAGCTAGGATACACCCATTTCTCCTGATCTTCATTGCTCCTAGTATGTATCTTGAAATGTTCAACTTCTCATTGTCCATCAGTTTCTTCCTGTGCGCCTTTCTCTGTCGCTTGGTCAAGTCTTTCATGGTTGGATGATTGTCATCTAGGTGGTAACCAATGATGATTCTTTGAGCAATATGCATTGGAGATAGATAGATAACATCAAGTTTTAGTTCCTTGGATATATAGGCCATCAACCTGCAAGGACAAGCCATCGTGGCATATATAAGTAGTCTTGACCGATTCAAAGGCAGGTGATATGTGAAACTCGCAATTCAGCACTTACATAGAGAACAAGGTGACTTGGGCGATGTCAAGGTCTTGTTCCCGCAGTAGTTTGTACATGTCGTGGAAGTCCACGGGGAGTTCTACATCATTGCTGGGCAAGTGGAAGCACTTCGCCACAACCTTGACTAGAAAACCATGCAGGCCAGCTTTTGCCGCTTCCATGTACCAGAGATGAAACCTCCTTGTCTCCCACCTTTCCTTGTCGATGAGTTGGGCCTTGGTTATCATGAACTTCCCATGCTCGTAATGGCCGAGGCAGTCATCCGATCTAGGAAATAGATGGAAAGGTGATCTCGGCCTGGGATAGAAATGTTAGTACCATATTATGGCAAAGAAAAGTTATTAGCAAATTATGCTCGCCGCTACCATACCTTTCGAACTCAAGTGAGTATGTGAGCTGCCCTTGGTCGCCTTTAGTCTTCGCCGACGGTGGAGGACAGTGGCTTGTGCTCGCAATGGCAGCAAGCGGTGTCTTTGCCCCTGGTTCCTCTGTGCCTCCCGGTCCTTTGCTCGTGCCCTTAGATGGACTGCTGGGAGGTGGAGGTGGACTTGTTGTTGGAGGAGGAGAATGAGGGTGAGGGCTTGTGCCTCCCGGTCCTTTGCTCGTGCCCTTAGATGGACTGTCGAGAGGTGGAGGTGGACTTGTTGTTGTTGGAGGAGAACGAGGGTGAGGGCTTGTGCCTCCCGATGCTTTGCTCATGCCCTTAGACGGACTGCCGGGAGGTGGAGGTGGACTTGTTGGAGGAGGAGAACGAGGGTGAGGGCTTGTGCCTCGGGGTGAATTCCTTCCCTTGTCATCCCCGCCATTGCCTTCGTCATCGCCATCGTCGTGATCTGGATCATCGGGGGGATAAGATCCGGCAACGGATGGTTGTGATGCTGGTGTCATCGTCAGCGTAGAAGTCGGCATCGAGAGAATGATCTCTATGTCGTCCTTGTTCCACAGGACTTCAGAACCCAAGGCAGCTCCAACGATCATTACCCCTTCTGCATTTGGATATTCCATTTCAAATTCTTCGTATTCGGTCGCATACCATGTAAGTATCACGACAGCATAGTTGGCAGGGATCTGGTCTTGGTTGAAATCTTTGATATCTTCTTTGGGGTGCATGTAACCCTCACCCACGGTCAACTTTTTCGCCCTACCGAACGGGATCGTGAGCTGGACGCGCATGGGTTCCCAGATGGCGTCGATGGGGTGCCTTGGGCGATCCTCGATCATCGGTAGTGGCTGCCCTTGTGTCTGCCCTTGTGGAACTTGAGGCACGGCTACGCTAGCCTGGCGAAGCATCTATGACCTCATCGACAGTATATCTGGGTCATTGCTCGTGAAGGCTTCTTTTATGGACCGGCTGATCATTTCAGCCACTCCTTGATCATAGCCCTTTTGAAAGATGCCCTCCTTGCACCTCTGCCTTGACCGGTATGTGGTAGCGTCGGATTGCCATGACTCCACTGAGTTCCAGCTCATCTTCGACGACATAACCCGATAGTGAGAAGAGACCGGGGTAATCGGTGATGGTGACAAAGATGATTGCTTTTAGTGTGAACTTCTCCTTGCGGGATGCATCCATCATCTGGACCCCAACATCAAATAGTATCTTCATTTCCTCCATGAACGGCTCCAGGAACACATCTATATTGTTGTCGGGCTGCTTTGGTCCGGAGATAAGCATGGTCAGCATAAGGTACCTACGCTTCTAACATAGATGGGGAGGTAGGTTGTACATGGTGACCACGACAGGCCAAGTGTTGTGCGAGCTGCTAAGCTCACCGAACGGGTTCATCCCATTGGTACTCAGCGTGAACCTAACATGCCTGGGCTCCTTGCCAAACTCCGGGTAGGCCTCGTCGAAATCCTTCCACTGCTTGCCATCGGATGGGTGCCGTAGCTTGCCATCGTCTTTTAGGCGCTCAGCTGATGCATGCTAGGACATGAGCTTGGCATCGTCCAGGTTCCCGAATATTGCACGTAGGCGATCGGTCACGGGCAGGTACCACACCAACAGTGCTGGACTTTTTCTATGTGTGTAACCCTCTTCTTCATCGTCCTGCTGAGCCGAGATCTGTTTGGCCGCACTACTCTTCTTTGCCCCCTTCTTATTCTTCTTCCGACCACCCCGCAAGCCTCCCTCGTCTTCTGCATCCACGCGACAACCAGCATTTTTCTTATACCGACTAAAGCCACAGTGCGGACAACTCGTCAAATTCTCATACTCATTGTCCCGATACAGGATGCAGTGGTTTGGGCATGCATCAAACTTTCTAAGCTTCATCGCTACTGGCCGGATTAGCTTCTTGGCCCGATAAGTATTGGCAGGCACCTTGTTAGCCGTTGGGTATGTGGTGGCAAGGTAGCTTAACAACTCATTGAAGCTAGTGTCAGACCAACCATGACGAGCCTTCAACATCAACATATGGAGGATAAAACGGAGCACTGTGCACTCCTTCGGACAATCGCCGCTGTCCTTATAGAGAGGATCAACTGCCGCCTGCTTCAACTCTCTGAAATTCTCCAACCACTTTGGGCAACCCAACACAACGTCGTCTTCATCGAAGTGTTTGACTAGATCTTCAACAAGCTGCACATCCTCGGGTTGGCTCACAGTATCCTGACCATCCCCACCGTCGCCGGCTTCATCGGCCATGTCTTGCATTAGATCATCCACCGTGATGTAATCATGACAACTGTTGTCATTGTCGGCTGGCGTAGCTGCTACTGAAGGATCTTTATTCACTGGTGGTGCTGTCGTCGTCGGCGTCAAAGAGCTCACTCCAGATGCACCGCCACTCGCACCAACTCTTTCGCTGTGAAATGTCCAGACTGTGTAGCCCTCGACGAAACCATGCATGATCAAATGAGTTTGCACCTCGCTATCTCGGTGGGCTTTCAGGTTCTTGCAACGAGAACATGGACATATGGTTGTCATCCGCTTCAGTCTCTCACGGTGAGCTTTATCAGCCGCAATAAACTTCCTTAATTCAAAGAGGTACCGCGGATCATTCACTCTATCGATCCGGTACATCCATTCCGACCTATCCATCATACCTGCAAACATTATCCGTCACAATCAACATTAAATAAAGAAGAATTAGGAGAAATTGATAATTTTTATGTCCAAAATCATGAAAAAGAGAGGAAATGACGATGTGAAAGATGAAGCATGCATCTATGATGAATCTAAAGTTAAAGAAATACATGACATCATTTTTTCCATTAAAATTGATCTAGATCTAGAGAGAACTCTAGGTGATGGAAATAGAGAGAGAGAGGATGGAAGGAGAGAGGGAGAGCCTTTATGAACCTCTTATGATGTCCTCCTCCCTCAAATCCAAGCCCTTCAACTCAAATCAAAAGTTTCCTCAAATTTTAGGACAAAGCCTCCCCCCATGAGTTTTGAGAGAGGAAGACCCATGGAGAAGATGAAGGGGTTGTGCTGTGTATTTGTACAGGCTTTACCGCGGCGGGCAAGATAAAACGCCCGCCTCGGTAAATCAACTCTTTACCGCGACGGGCAGTTTAAAGAGCCTGCCATGGTAAATCGTATTAACCGTGGCGGGCGATTCATACCGCCCGCCGCGGTAAATAACGATTTCTTGCGGCGGGCAAGTAAGGTGGCCCGCTGCGGTAAACCCTTTTCCCGCAGTGGGCGCCTCGGTGGCCGGCCTCGATGGACGGCCACCGGTTAACCGTGGCGGGCAAAAGAGGTGCCCGCCACGGAGCGCATTTTAGCCACGCTGCGCAAATTGATTCCTGTAGTAGTGTAGGCTAAAGCCCCTTTTAGCAGTGATTGCCATAGCACCAAGCTGCAGGAGATTCCCTAACCTAGCCTCGCTACAAATCACACAGCTACTCAAGCAGAAATATAGTAGACTCGATACTACCAACACTATTGATCCACATAAACTTGGAGCACACCACACAAATTAGGGATCTGAGCATCAATTTTTTTTGCACGGTTTAGGGGAGAGTGAGAAGGCATGAGTACCTATAGAATCTGATGAATCACACACAAAAACCTAAATAATGAAGTGTCCGATCAATAGAAGGCTACAAAACAAATGGAGGAAATGGTGCCTGCATATGAGGAAAAAGAAAAAAACGACCTATTCAGATAACACCCAGAAAATCGAACGAAGACCAGCAATCTTCATTCCGGATCTGGGTGAGGGGAGGTGAAGAATCAACAGTGAGCAAAATGCATACAGAGAAAATCAAAACAACGAAATCCAAAATCTCGATCTAGGCCTCAAATGCCTCTCTCGAATGGGTGGTCAGGGGACAAGGACTAGAGGAGAGGCGCTCCTTGCAGCTATCAGCAAACACATCCGCATCTAGAAGACCAAGAAGAGGAGGATGAGTGGGTGTGCTAGAGATAGAGAGAAAGAGAGAGAGATATGAGTGAGATAGACATTGAGTAAGTTAATTGGGCATGGGTTCTTCAAGTGCGGGTTTAAACCCGATAACAAAAACGTTTCAGATACTAGAGAACACAAGAAACACACATCTTAAAGCAAATTAATGGTCCAAAATTCAACAGATTTCAACAACAAAAATCTGTTGACAGATAAATATCAAAACTCTTTTCTAAAATATACCCATCATGTAACTTTCTCAAGTGCAAGAAGTGTAACTAAACAATTACCATTATTTCCATTCCGCTTGGTATATTTAGTACGTGTTAATTAAAGATCGCCCCTCCAGGGGAGAAGTGTACATTACCACTTTACCGCCACAAACTCTTAAATGAGTGTAGAATGGATAAACACTAGAACAGACTTGGTAGCGCTGGATCCAGGCCCTAGCGTCCAGACGCTGCCTGCACAAGGAGCCAATGAGCGCATAGTGCGTTGAGCTTGTGAGGGAGCGCACCAGTAGTGGTCTAGTGCCGCCCTGGACGTCGCCCACGCCGCCCCAGACATTGTTTGCGCCGCAGGCCGCTTCCCACGTGCATTCCATGTGCAACACCCAATCTACTTTTGAAACATCTAGATGCAGTAGTTGCAACATGCAAAAAAAGACAGATTAAACACTTGAAACAAGCATTTGAAACACTTGCGAAAAACTCCTGAAAAATATTTGAAAACCATTGCACATACGCAACATCCAGATGAAACACTTGCAAACATACGTATGAAACACCTGAAAACACTTGAAACATATGCTTGCAATATGCATGGATGTGCAACATCTAGATCTACTTTTATAATATCCAGACAGAACACTTGCAACATTCGTTTGGAATAGATGAAACATTTGGAATATATGCCTGAAACATACGTGTATAGCCATTACAACATGTGCAACATCCCGATCTACGTACTTTTGCAATATCAATATACAACATTTGCAACATACCTCAAAAATATCCAAAACACTTGAAACATACTATTGCAACATGCACTTTCAGCGTAGCATCTACTTGCTGCTTGGACAAATGGAGGCTCGTCAACGTGGAGCTCGACATCGGCACGGAGCTCGAAGCCACGGAGTGGCGCGGAGGTCGCTAGTGCGGAGCTCATCATCGCCATGGACCTCGGTAGGGGCAGGGGCGGGCGGATGGAGCACAACCGCGATGGGAGGTGCAAGTCCGGGAGCGAGCTAGCGAGTGGCTAGCGCGTTGGGCTCACGTGCACTGCGTGGTCGGGCGGTGGGGGTGCGATCGGGGACAGCGCGGGCATGGACGGGGTCCGTCCCACGAGCAAAGTGAGCAGGCAACGTGGGCAGGGGAGGCGTGGGCGAGTGCGGGGTCCGTCCATCCGGAAGAATGCCCTATAAGGAGCGTTACCATATTTAGAACTTGTTTGATATAGCTCCAGATCCAAGATCTAGGTTGGAGTCGTAGTTTGTAGATTAAATTGAAGTGATTTAAACATTTATACATAGTCGCCCAAGCTATAAACAAAATGAAAATTAATCATTTTTAATACTCAATGTCTTTGCAGTTCTGCTGCTACAAACACCTAGCTTCAAAAAACTATTTGAATCTAATATCCGTAATTATCCGCAGTGGACCTCAAATCTTTGAATGGATGTTGCGAGTTTGACATAAGCTTGCACTATATTAAGGGCGATGTTGTCGAATCGTGTAGAAAAACCATAAATGACAATGAAGCAACCACGACAAGAGATTAGGATTTTTATGAAGCCGACCGCAAATTCTATAAGCATAGCTCCAAGAGAGTACAAGTGATTGTCGCTTTCTTGTAAGCCTACTTGACTCTCTAGGACCCTTTGATTCTTGCCCTATACAAGAATATCTAGTGCAATAGAACTATGTTGCCTAATCCTTTTGAGCGCTCTAATTTCTCCTTACAAGCCTTGGATGATACCCTTGTATTGGCTTGACTGATTCTTATGATCTTTACCACTTGTCGGGTTCATAAACCCAGGGTCCCTCACGGACCGGCTTCCTAACAAAGACTCGGCCCAAACAGACAACACTCAACTCATGGGCTGACCCAAGTATCGGAACGACAAGCCAGGAGGGCGGTCCAATCACCGACCGGAAGGTCTGGCCGAGGAGGAGCAGTGCCCGTTTTCCGACTCTGGCCCACCTCTCTGACCGGAGCACTCACTTTGGTCTCCAGCCGCCTCCGGACGGCCTCTCCGATCGAAAGGCCTAGCCAAAGCACCACTTCCGACTCTAACCCCACGTCTCTGACCTGGGTACACAAAAACCCTGCTCGCTGCTCTTCTCTGACTGGCGCAACCAGAGCCGACTGGGACCAACCAACCGGGGACGCTCGCTCGGAACGGACCAGGGAACGAACGGAGAAAGCAAGGCAAAGCACACAAGTCAAACCACGATACCAGGAATCGTACCCTGTACGCCTGCAGAAACGGTACTCTGCAGCCTCCCTGACACAAATAATGTTGTAGGCGCCAACATTTTACCCTACAGTATTGTGGGCGCCATTAACTCCCATACGGTAAGGCACCCCTCACATGCCTCTAGGCATTGACAGTGTTGTGGGCGCCGGGATTTTCCGTACCGAGTGAACATGGTCAAACTCCTCACATGCCTCTGGGCATCAACAGTATATGCAGGTACCGACATCTGCCGTAACCGAACAAGACAACGTAATCGCCCGCGTGCATCTTACATCCAACAGTGTTGTGGGCGCCTACCATCATCCCATACCCGCCGGCGTGGGCAACAATGCTTAGAAGCAAACATACTCCTTCCCTCTCACTTGTAAGGCCATCCCCTTCCCAGCAACGCACTGGTGTGAGTCCGCTCCTCGGACCGCCCGGCCTGCTCGGCTGCGTCCATAGTAGGCGGGGACAAGACCGGCGACGCCACCAAGGGGCATGGTGACCACGTCCGCTTCGCCTCCCGTTCGCCGATGGCGTCCGCGCTCACCGCACGCTTCCTCGGTGCGAGAACCACCGCGCGCCTCTCTGCCTCCTGCTCATCACCAGCGGACATCACCGTAGGGTCGCGACGCACCGCTGAGGTCACAACAACCTCCTGGCTTTCCTCCTCCTCAAAGAAAACCATGTCATCCACCTCCGTGGGATCCTCTGACTCGATGTCGCTCTTTCTTTCCCCAGCCTTCACGCGCCGGGCGATCTCCTTCTCCTTCTTATACTTCCGCTAGGCCACTTTGGCTTTCTTCTTCTTGGCATCCGTCGCCTCCTTCTGGGCGGCCTACCGAGCCACGCCCTCTGGCCCTTTCAGAAGGTGCGGCCAGGACTTGTAAGCATCAAGCCCCTATGCACAGGCAACTCAAAATCAAAAAAGCAGGAAAGCGAAAGGGAAAGGAACACAGAGTAAGAAAGGAAGCACACCATTCTAGACACCACCGAGGCATTAAGAGGTATGGGCTTTCCCTCAACCTTCTCTTTAGGCTTCAGATGCAGCACCCGGCCGAGGCGACTCCAGACCTCATCGTTCGGTAGCTCCTCCGGCGACACGTGATCAGGGTCCGACGTGTTGCTATAACTCCACATCGGCCGCGCCCTCTCCACCAACGGAGCAACCTAGCGGCGGTAGAGAGTGTGGAACACCTGCACCCCATCAAGGCCATGCTGCACAAGCTTCTACAGCTCCTCCTCGATGATCTCCACCTTCTTCTCCTTACGGGCACAACCCCACGACCAACTATCCTGCTTCTCCGGCCTCTCGCCGGTGAACACCAGGAACGGCGCCTCCATCGGATTCCTGATATAAAACCACTCCCCGTGCCACCCCCGGTTGGAGTCATAGGGGATGTACATGGGATACGAGCCCCCCACGCTCGGTTTCCTCTGTAGGGTGAAACCCCCCACCAGCACGGCCTCAGATGGATTCCCCACCGTCAAAGCTCTCCTGGAGAACAGCCGTCGGAAGAAGTCCACGTGTGACTCCATCCCAAGGAAGGCCTCGCAGACGGTGACGAAGCCGACGATATGCAGCACCCCCATCAGATTAAGGTGTTGCAGCTCCCGACCCCACTCATTAAGGAGCCCACGCAGGAACCAATGCGTGGGGTATCCTAACCCGCGCTCATGGAAGGTGAGGAAACAAACCACCTCATCAAGACGAGGTTGCGGGAACTCCTCCCTCTTGGGAGCCCTCCAGTGTGCCACTTCCTTCGGTGGCAGAAACCCCTTTGTGATGAAGGCCTTCAGCACCGACTCCCTCACGGTGGACGACCTCCAGTCCGACATTTCGCTCCGGGATCACAAAAGGATTTATGAGTTTTTCTTTTCTCCCTCTGTGGCAGAACCTCCTAAGAAATCGGGCCCATGTGCATCTATTGTTGTCTCAACAGACCTCTGATAGCATACACAAGTTCTCAACAACTTAACAGGTCTGTCGGGTGTCCTCGGGAAACCCGAATCATCCACAAATCTTTTCCGAACAGGATCCCAGTCATAGACATTGCAGATTACAACAGTTTTCAATATACATACCAGAGATTATAAAGCAGAAGATTTAAGTTTTAATATTACAAACCAGTTGTTTCAAACTTACATAACCATAAGTGTCATACAACCATAGTAGCGGGATAATATTACATTAACATTATTTATCATACAAACTAGTGCCTTGTCCAAAGGCCATTCATCATTCCTCATCGTCATCGACTTCAAACACTGACATGCAGCAGGGACCAAAACAAGCCTGCGCATGTGACTCGCCTGCAACAAGGGTTAACAAACCCTGAGTACAAAAGTACTCAACAAGACTAACCCGACGTAAAAGGGGGTGATAGACTTTAGTGATGCAGGTGTTGGGGCAAGGTAAGGATGTAGCAAGATTCAAAAGTTCTTTGCCAAAAGCTTACTATTCTTGATCCTATTTTCAAGTTTTACCCCTAAGTATTCTTAGTTCATTATCTCAACTAAGTGTTCATATTACATGTTCCAATCCTTCTCATTCCATTCCCTTTCTCAAATTTTAGTAATTCACCAGTCCTGCATTGCTTCTGTAATGAAATGAGTCTCCATATCCATGGAGCACCGGCAATTCAAATTGATTCAAGTCCTAGCTGGGGATTCCTTATCACATGACATATGTAGAACTTAATCTTGCATATATCAACCTCACTACCGGATCCTCCTATACTAAGCCGTCTCCACGCCACCCAAGAGCACAGCACGCCTCCAATCCGGCCACATTCTAGCCACGAGGGTACATGCTACTCCTGCCATCTCTCCACTCCCAGTGCATGGGCATTCGTCTTAGTATCGGATTAGCCGAAGTAGGCTTATCGGAGTATGTGACAAGTACTACAAAGTGTCTTGTTCAGAAGATCCACAACGATTGGCCTTTAAGCGACATAGTCGGCAACATTACCCAACATTCAAGATAATTCATCCGACTAGTCTCTAGTTCATTCTATCTTCTTTCTTTCTTTGGCAAGAATGCCATCTTTGAGTGTATCGAAACTTTTACTTTGAAAGCCTACCATAAAGCATACTAAGGATTCTACGCCTTTGCAAATGAAATCATCTTCAAGGATGGTAAACAATTAACAAGGTAGGTAATGCATCAAGTAGGTAACATTTGAATTAATCAACTTAATGCAATAGGTAACATAGGTGATAAACTTTTCAAAGTAAATAAGGTAATGGTTTAATGCATAAACCGGGGCTTGCTTTCGTTGATGATCTCGGGTTCCGGATCAGTACCACAAATATCGAATCCCGAGACAACCGGGGATTCTTCCACAAATTGCTCAACTAGGATCGGTTCACTCTTGGATTCTACATGAAATAATAACATATGCTTCAGCATGATGATAATGTAAACATGATGCTTTCATGGTACATGAAATATAATAACACCTTGAGTACAACTTTCCTTCACGGTACAGTTGCAAGCCAACAAAACCAATTTGCAATTCTACTATCAAGGACCACACAAGTGACTTGACCAAATTGATCTTGAAACCCTACTGGTCACAAAACATGACCAAAACAAGATCAAACCCTAAACTAACACTTAGGGTTTGCTTTTATCCATTTTTGAATTAAATTTGGAATTAAGCTCAAAATGAACTTGTTCCAAATGACCTCAAAATTTTATAAAAGCTTTCTCATGACAAATTAGTGTACCAAAACAAATTTCATAATTTTTGGAGTTATACAGTGGCCTACAAAAATCATGGAAATTACATTTATCAATTAATTGAGCAATTTTCATCACATTCAAAAAGTACTGTAAATCAATATTTCATATTTTTGCTACATAATATTCATCACAGAGAGGTCACACAAAAATTTTCATAATTTTTGGAGCTCTAAATAAATCTACACAAAAATAACAAAAATAGACACTATTCATCCATTTCTGAAAATAGAAAAATTCCATTTGAACTACACAGTCGCTGACATACGGGACCCACTTGTCATCCCTAACCTTCGGCTTTGACCGCGACGATGACGGCGCTGACCGACGCTAACTCACCGACGGTGAGTCCAACGGCGACGGCCAAGGTACCAAAACACTCACAATAACATGGCGCACCGATTGGAGACACTAGCTAACTCAATCATGGCACGATTCGAGGCTGACGCTGGCCATGGCAGATGTGGTGGCATGGCAGCGCTGTGCCAGCGACAGGAGAATGGTAGCAATCAAATAAATATCTTAGGAAGCACCAGTAGCATACCCCGAACGTGTTGAAGCAAAGAACAAGATTGGAGGAGCTATGGTGACGCGGTTCGACGGTGACAGCGATCACGGCGGAGCAGACTTCGCCGACGGTGGTGTTCCAGCGACTGCAGTGGGCAAAATGAGCAAGCAACAGGTCATAGAGCATCACGGGAACAAGGCGGAGCTGACGGCATACCAAGCACGAGCAGAGACAGACCGTGGAGCTCTGGTCACGGTGAGGCGAACGCGATGGTGGTCCGGCCGGCCATGACGAAGAAGAACGTGGACAGCGAGTTCCCGGTGAAATCAAGCAGTAACAACAGGTCGGTTGGAGACGCAAGGAGCAGGCAGAGCTGGGACACTACTTTGCCAAGACTGGCTTGCGCTGAGGAGGCGAGGGGAGCTCGACGGAGTTGAGGCGGCGACGTCGGGAAACAGAGGAGAGAAAGAAAAGCCGATAATGGCGTCGGAGCTTTATAGCGCTGCCAAGAGAGCGAGGGAACGACACGCGGTGACCCGCTCGTGCTAGCACGAAGCCGAGGGCGGCCACGGGTGCGACTGGAAGGCCGGAGAAACAACGCCGGCGGTGGGGCGGTGGTCGTGGTACTGTTCACAAGAATTACAGAATTGCCACTGAGTTCATTTTACAAATTACTCTCAAAATTTCTAAAGAAGTTGAAAATCTCCAAAAATAAAAGTTGCTCAAAATTCAAAGTTCTACAACTTTGCTTAAATGAACATTTTCAAATTCTGCCTCCATCTTAAAATTTGGATTTGGGGTGAATGTGAGCATTTGAATCATTTCAAAATTACTCCAAATTTTATATGTAAACTTTAAAAACTTTGAATACCAAAGTTGATCCTTATAAAATAAGCTTCAACTTTGCTTTTTGTCACACCCCCAAATTCCAAATGGATTTTGAAATAGACAGAAGGGGCAAAAAGGACTTTTATAATTTGAATTTGAATTCAAATTTGATTTGTTTACCTTTTTACTTAACTATGATTTTTGACCAGTTACATGGCCCATTAGGGTTATTTGAGTCAATTGACACATGGTCTCACATGATCACATGAAATTTGACCCTTGTGGTCATGATCTTTATTTAAAGTTTTGAATCACATTACATCACATAACATAACAACTTATAAAATAAAGCTTATTTAGTGAATGCATTCAAAATTTTCTACTTTATGAATGCTTTGCAATGCATATGATGACATGTCAAGTTTTAGTGCTAGGTCAAAACACCAGAGGTGTTACACCTCGCTCTCTCCCTTTTCTTTCCTAGAAACCACCGCGGCTCTCAAAAACACTCTCGGTAAGGAGGAAAAGGAAAGGAGGCGGCAGATGAGGAATAGGCAAAGGAACAGGGCAAAAACCCTCTCCTTTCTCCTACTTAAGGAAAAGGGCACATCATTTGGAAAGCGCGGCGATCGGGAGAAGGCAAAGCGACGGGAGCGAAAAACCCTCTCTTTCCCATTTAATGCAGATGAGACGTGCTCTGCCCGACGGAATGGCTCCTGATCAGACGAGACGTGGCCTAGGCATGGCCCACCACTACCACACGCTAGCCACTACCGCACGTTGGGCACAAGAACCAAAGCGCCACCGCATGTAGGCGGCCCTCCGCATCCCCAGGCAAGACCTAGAAAAAAACCCCAAAATGACATCTCCTCCAGGAGAGATCGTCGGGCTTCTTAAGTCGATCGAACGCCAAGAGACAGGTAGGAAGCAAAGGGACACCCCATATAGGCCATGCTGACTCCATCATGAACGACGAGCACGGGTCCTAGTTGGACATTTCCGACTAGAGCTCTCCAAACCCCGTCACTCGAGTCATCAAGGCAACACTACCAACCCCCTCTATTTCTTTATAAATCATTTCATACATCCATACGCGCATTCATTCCATACGCCCGTGCCCCTTGGATGTTTCAAGCCCTGAACCGCCCGGGGCTCGGGAACTAAGCATCGCACGTGTAGCGAAATGCGTCACAATGCTCCATGTTGCGTCATGAAGCGGCAGTTGCCTCATTCAACATGAGCAACAACACAGCTAGGGGAGAAAAACGCAGATGAGCCCCGTGCGGCCCTCACCTAGTCTGACAGACAGGGTCATCTCAACCTTCTCATTTGATCCTAAGCCTCTGCCAAGCCCACATAATCTCCATCGAAGGGGAGGCCATTAGGCCGCCTGGGTCGATCTCCAGAACGACCCAGGCATCTACCGGGTTGCAGGTAAAGGAGCAGTAGAATGTTACAAGAGGGCTATGCCGACCCCATCATGAACGACGGATCCGGATTCCACTTGATCATACCCGTTAGCGAACTCACCGAGTGCATCACTCGAGCCTGAGCGATTGGGACAAGCGACAAAACTCAGCCCCTCCAGTTATGAGGAACCAAGGATGGGGTAACGCACACAACTCAAACCGACCCCTACTAAAGCCCAACAGGGCTCGGGGGCTCAAGACACAAAACACCTAGGTCTGCGACCCCGAACTCGCCCCATCCGGCTATGCCTCGACTGCACTCCAAAACAACCTGGGTCTGCGACCCCGAACTCACCCCATCTGGCTACGCTTCGACTACTGTCGGGTACCACGAGAAGGGGTCCCCTAAGCAACAATCAAAAAAATCGCTTAGACCCCGTCAAAATCAAAGCCAAGGGACAACTGTAGGCCAAACCCTGGCTATGTCCGAAGCCACCTACTCTCTGCCCCACTAGGGGCCTCGCATGGAAGGCCTCAACCGGCCTGCCGAATCTTCGCCTCGCTAGAGGCCTCGCACAAAGGGCCTCGAACGACCTACCAGTTTTCCGCCTCGCTCGAGGCCTCGCGCGAAAGGCCTCGGCCAAGGAACTAATTCTCCATCTCGCCCGAGGCCCCGCGCGTACAGCCTTGGATGAGACGCCGATTCTCCACCTCGCTCAAGGCCGGCTCGGCAAAACAACCTCATTGCCTCCACCTCGACCAACTTCTCGAACAAGACGTCACGTCCGATCAGTGCGTTCGACCGCTCCCGCGATATCAGCCGAACGATGGCTCGACACAGCGGCATGGCCGACTAAACACCAGTCACATCGAAGCCACGCCATCCAGGACAGGACAGGAGTTACCGGCCACTATGCTCGGCACTGTACCCACGACCAGTGCCCATCCTGCACTATGCTACCTAACCCCTACTCCAGAAACAACACGGCATGTGGAGTCAAGTCTAGGTTACTATAGCCTCGGGATCAGTGTATAGAACAAATTGCTCCCGCCATGCCTCGGTAGTCTACTTCGGGGTCTCGGCAACCTCGGGATTCATGCCTGCCAAGCCCCCTACAACGGATCAGCCTCGACACCAACTGGGCCTCGGCTCTTCACGTAGCCAACGCACAGCAACCAGCACGTCGCTCGTCGGGCCCTGCATCCAGCCATCACTGGAACTCCCACGTCGCATAAGATCGGATGTGACCGGCACGTTGCTCTAGCACTCCAAGGGCAGGACCTCTACATCAACCATGCCATCATAGTAATAGGCTATAGGACTTGGACATGCCGCCTCTATTCGCACGGCACCGCATAGCTAACACATGTATCGCCCTGTCCCCCCTTCAACTTTAAAAGGGAGGGATTCGGGACGTTTCAGGGGGGCTCACGGGTTCATGAGGTAGACGAACACACACTTGTAACATTCTGTGACATGCACGCTTCTCCACCGCTTGAGATCAACATGTCAAGCAATCCATGCCGCTCCGTGCAGAGACCTGGGACTAGCTCCCTCTCTCGCCCTACTTGTAACCCCCTACTACGAGCATTTCGGTGCAAGGAATACAAGATCGATCTCTCAGACTAGACGTAGGGCGCCCATTGCCCGAACCAGTATAAACCTTGTGTCTCTTTGCATCACCATCCAGGATTAGGGGCACGCAGCATGTTTTTACTAGTTGGTTGAGGGCCCGCTGGTCCAAAACACCGATAGTTGGTGCGCTAGGTAGGGGCTCTGTGTGTCAGCTTCATCTCCCTAACAAGTTCTGGATGGCAGATCCTGTACGACCTCTACGTCTCGGCACGGTGATCTGGTTCAGGAGCCTAGAGTTCATGTCTCTAGGATGTGAGTACGATATGGTACTTCTCACACCCCGAGCCCCACCGATCGATGACGATGTCACGCACCCATAGCCCAGGCACAGGCGGTGCCCGAGCGGCCGCTCTCGTTGCACTCGCCAGGCACGACATGAGCGGGGCCACCCTGACACCACGTGAACTCAGGGCAACACGCCGCTCTCCACCGGTATCCCACGTCTGGCTGTTGGCACAAGGTCCCTAGTTGGGGACCTGTCTATCCTGAGCCTGGACAAGGAAAAGACGCCGGTGGCGCACAACGAGGCCCCGACATCAAGCTCTGCCCCGCCACGTCCTGAGGAGTCAACCTCGATGGAGCAAAGCCCAGTGATGGCGCCATCCCCGTACCCCTTCGGGTTGAGAAATGCCGCCGCCACCTATGCTTCCGCCTACGCTTCTGCTCACGCAGAGCCCTTAGGACACCACCAATGCTTCGCCCTCAACTTTGGCACCATGACTTTGACTCATGCCCATGACTCCTCGAAGGAGGATGAGGCATGGGCCGGAGCGGACTTCTCTAGACTTCGCGACCCTAAAGCCATGCGTCGCTTCCTGGCCGCGAGCGACTACTACTTCGGCTACTCCAACTCTAACGATGAGGGCACTTACGATCCCACTTGTGAGTGCTTCCACGTCGGACTCGGGATGCTAAGCACGGGTGATGAGGACGAGGGGGCAGGAAACCATGCCCCGCTTCACCAGGGGGTAGGCGATGCCACACCTTCACGCATTGTCCCGCCGGCAGTGTGGAATGAGAACCCTGCCCCCGGACAACTTTGACTCCCGAACATGGAGCAGCTCCATGAGCTTTAGGCCAAGGTCGAGCAAGATCGACTCCTTCTACAGTAGCTCCAAGACACTCTCAAGCAAGAGCAGCAGGGTCGTGGTGATGGTGGAGGAGCCTAGCGGAGGGCCCGCGATGTCCACCACTGCATCAACAACGATGAAGGGGGTGAGCAACCCCCAATCTTCAATCACGCTAGCCAGAATGTCATGACCATGGCAATGCTAGTCTGAACGATGCCCGAGCCCTCCACTACGGAGGGGCGACGGGTCCGCGGCGAGCTTCGGGATCTCCTCGAGACCGCCGCGGTGCAGCAGGCTGAGAGTTCCACCTCTAGATGGTGTGGGGGCACTTCAGATCTTCCCACAGCACTGCCTCGATAGGATAGGGAGGCCTCAGTCCATCTTGAGCCCCCTTAGGTATCGACAGCCAATAGGGTCCCCTCGGTCCGCGACCGTCTTGACAACCGATGCGAGGAGCAAGGCGACCACGATGTGGTCGGCTGATGATGGCACCATGACAATGAGGGGCCCACCTAGGGCTACTATCCACACCAGGGCGGCCGCTACGATAGTGAGGAGGACCGCAGTCCTTCTCCTGAGCCGCCTGGCCCTCGAGTTTTTAGTAGAGCTATCCACGTTGGTCATTTCCCAGCCCAGTTTTGGCAACCGGCCAACCTCACAAAGTATAGCGACGAGACCAACCCCGAACTTTGGCTGGCCGATTACCGCCTGGCTTGTCAGCTATGCGGTGCGGACGATGACCTGCTCATCATCCGCAATCTCCTGTTGTTCTTATCAGACTCGGCATGAGCCTGGCTTGAACATCTCCCTCCCTCGTAGATCCATGACTGGCGTGACTTGGTAAGGGTCTTCATCAGGAATTTTTAGGGCACATACGTGCGCCCTGGGAACTCCTAGGACCTCAAGAGTTGTCGCTAGGAGCTGGATGAGTCTCTTCGAGAATTCATCTAGCGCTTCTCCAAGAAGTGCACCGAGTTGCCAAGCGTCGGCGATTCAGAAATTGTCTAGGCTTTCCTTTCTAGCACCACCTGCCGAGACCTGGTTTGAGAATTGGGCCAGAACGTACCAACCTCGGTGGCCACACTCCTCAACATCGCCACCAACTTCACCTTGGGTGAAGAGGCCGTTGGGGCCATCTTCCCCGACGACGACGCCAAAGGGAAGCGGAGGGATGAGACCCCCGGGGCCTCGGCTCCCCACCACCCCAAGAAAAAGAAAAAGGGTCGCCAGGGGAAGCAGGAAGTCCTCGAGGCCGGCCTAGTCGTGGCCACAGAGCGCAAGAACCCTTGAGGCCCCGGGCTCTTCGATGACATGCTCAAGAAACCCTGCCCTTACCACCAGGGCCCGGTGAAGCATGCCCTCAAAGAGTGCACCATGCTCCGGTGTTACTACGCCAAGCTCGGGCTCCCCGACGACGAGACCTAGAAGAGGGGCGCTGGCGACAGGGATGGCGACAAGGACGATAGATTCCCTGAAGTGCACAATGCTTTCATGATCTTTGGCGGGCCTTCGGCATGCCTCATGGCATGACAGCGGAAGAGGGAATGCCGGGAGGTCTTCTCGTTGAAGGTAGCTGCTCCCCTGTACCTCAACTGGTCTTGGGAGGCAATCACCTTTGACCGGGACGACCATCCCAATTACGTCCCGAACCCCGGGCAATACCCACTTGTCGTCGACCCCATCATCGGCAACACCCGGCTCACTAAGGTATTGATGGACGGAGGCAGCGGCCTCAACATCCTCTATGCTAACACCTTGGAGCTCCTGGAGCTCGACCAGTCACAGCTCTGGGGTGGCGCCATGCCTTTCCACGTCATTATGCTTGGGAAACGCACGCGGCCCCTCGGGCACATCGACCTACCCGTTTGCTTCGGTACTCCCTCCAACTACCGCAAGGAGGTCCTCACCTTCGAGGTGGTTGGGTTCAAGGGAACCTACCACGCCATCCTGGTTCGGCCATGCTACGCCAAGTTCATGGCAGTCCCCAACTACACGTACCTCAAGCTCAAGATGCCGGGCCCCAATGGCGTCATCACTATCGAGTCCACGTACGAGCATGCATACGACTGCGACGTCGAGTGCATTGAGTACGCCAAGGCTATCGCAGAGGCCGAGACCCTCATCGTCAACCTTGACCAACTTAGTGAGGTGCCCGACTCCAAGCATCATGCCGGGACTTTTGAGCCCACAGAGGCCGTCAAACTCGTCCTGGTCGACCCCACTTGCCTCGACGATTGGGCACTAAGGATCAGCGCCACCCTCGACATCAAATAGGAAGTTGTGCTCGTCAAGTTTCTCCGCGCAAATGCTGATATGTTTGCATGGAGTCCCTCGGACATGCTAGGCATACCAAGGGAGGTCGCTGAGCATGCCTTAGACATCCAGGCCGGCTCTAGGCCGGTGAAGCAGTGCCTACGCTGATTCGACAAAGAAAAGCGTAGAGCCATCGACGAGGAGGTGCAGAAGCTTTTGGCAGCTGGATTCATCAAGGAAGTGTCCCATCCGTAGTGGTTAGCTAACCCTGTGTTAGTCAAAAAGAAAAATGGGAAGTGGAGGATGTGTGTAGACTACACCGGTTTGAATAAAGCCTGTCCGAAAGTCCCTTTCCCATTACCTCAGATCGACCAAATCGTTGACTCCACTGTGGGATGCGAAACCTTGTCTTTTCTTGATGCGTATTTCGGTTACCATCAAATCAAGATGAAAGAGTCCGACCAGCTCATGACTTCTTTTATCACACCATTCGACATGTACTGCTATGTGACTATGCCATTTGGCCTCAGAAATGCAGGGGCCACATACTAGCGATGCATGACCTAGGTCTTTGGCGAGCACATCGGGTGAACCATTGAGGCCTATGTGGATGACATCATGGTCAAGTCTAGGAAGGTCAGGGATCTCGTCGACGACCTAGAGATAGCCTTCAAATGCCTCAGAGAGAAGGGCATCAAGCTCAACCCCAAGAAGTGTGTGTTCAGGGTTCCCCGAGGCATGCTCTTGGGATTCATTGTCTCAGAACACGGCATCGAGGCCAACCCAGAGAAGACCTCGGCCATGACCAGCATGGGACTGATCCAAGACCTTAAGGGAGTACAGAGGGTTATGGGATGCCTTGCGGCTCTGAGCCGCTTCATCTTGTGCCTTGGCGAAAAAGGCTTGCCTCTGTACCGCCTCTTGAGGAAATCGGAACGCTTTTTGTGGACTCCCGAGGCCGAAGAAGCCCTCGCCAAACTCAAGGCATTGATCACTAATCCTCCCGTCCTGGTACCATCGGCCAAGGGTGAGGCTCTCTTACTTTACATCGCCGCAACAACCCAAGTGGTCAGCACAGCCATAGTAGTCGAGAGGCAGGAAGAGGGGCATGCTCTACCCATCCAATGACCTATCTACTTCATCAGCGAAGTACTCTTCGAGACCAAAATGTGCTACCCCCACATCCAGAAACTGGTCTACGTCATAGTCTTGGCTCGACGCAAGCTGCGTCACTACTTCGAATCCCACCTGGTAACCGTGGTGTCGTCTTTCCTGCTTAGGGAGATAATCCATAACCGGGAGGCCTCGGGTAGGATAGCCAAGTGGTCCATCGAACTCATGGGGGAGGCTCTATCCTTTGCGCCTCGGAAAGCGATCAAATCTTAGGTCTTGGCTGATTTTGTGGCAAAATGGACCAACACCCAACTACCGCCTGCCCTAGTCCAGGCAGAATGCTGGACCATGTACTTCAATGGGCCCCTGATGAAGACCGGGGTGGGTGTGGGTCTACTCTTCATCTCGTGCCTCGGAGTTCACATGTGCTACATGATTCAGCTCCACTTCGTCGCCTCCAACAATGCAGCCGAATACGAAGCCCTCGTCAATGGCTTGTAGATCACCGTCAAACTCAGAGTACGGCGCCTTGACATGTGGGGCAACTCGTAGCTCATCATCGATCACGTGATGAAGGAGTCAAACTACCACAACCCCAAGATGGAGGCATACTGCAAGCTGGTACGTCACCTCGAAGACAAGTTCAACGGTCTCGAACTCAACCACATCGCGCGTAAATTCAATGAGGCCACAGACGAACTAGCAAAGATGGCGTCGGCGTGGGCCTCGATCCCCCTGAATGTTTTTGCTAGAGACCTCTGCAAACCTTCCATTGACCATGCCTCGGCGGCGGGAGAGGGCCCATCGGCCGAGCCCACCATAGGGCTCGAGGCCCCCTCCATCGCCGAGACCCCTTCGGCCGAGCCCGAGGTGATGGAAGTCAACATAGAACCTCCCAAGGCCGACCAGGGCATGAACTGGCGGGTCTAGCTCCTTGATTGCCTCATTTGAGGAGAGCTTCCCGTAGACAGAACCAAAGCCCGACGGCTTGCACGACGAGCCAAGACTTATGTCCTCAGCAATGGTGAGTTGTACTGGTGAAGCCCATCTGGCGTCCTCCAGCGATGCATCACCACCGAGGCAGGCCAAGCCCTACTTTTGGACTTGCACGTAGGGGCCTGCAGGCACCATGCGGCGCCTTGGACGCTTGTCGAAAATGCCTTCCGCCAAGGGTTCTACTGGTCGACGGCGGTCGCCAACACCACCAAGCTAGTACGCTCCTACGAGGGATGCTAGTACTATGCGTGGCAAATGCACCTCCCAGCCCAAGCCCCCCAAACCATCCCCGTTACATGGCCCTTCGCCGTGTGGTGCCTAGACATGGTTGGGCCTCTACAGAAAGCCCTCGGGGGCTACACCCATCTGTTGGTAGCAATCGATAAATTCTCCAAGTGGACCGAGGCTCGTCCGATCAATCAAATCAAATCTAAGCAAGCGGTGCTATTCTTCACTGATATCATCCATAGGTTCGGGGCTCCAAACACCATCATCACCAACAATGGGACACAATTCACCGGCCAAAAATTCTTGACATTCTGCGACGACCACCACATCCGTGTGGCTTGGTCAGCCGTAGGACACCCAAGGACAAACGGCCAAGTAGAACGTGCCAACGGCATGATCCTACAAGGTCTCAAGCCAAGAATATACAATCGGTTGAAGAAGTTTGGCAAGAAATGGCCTACCGAACTCCCGTCAGTCATCTGGAGCCTCAGGAATACCCCGAGCCAAGCCATGGGGTTTACACCGTTCTTCCTAGTCGACGGGGTCGAGGCCATCCTCCCCACTAACTTGGAGTACGGTTCCCCGAGGCTTTGGGACTACAATGAGCAGAGCAACCACACTACCCACGAGTACACCCTCGACCAACTGGAGGAAGCCCGAGACATTGCGCTGCTACATTCGGCCAAATACTAGCAAGCTCTACAACGCTATCAAGCCCGGCGCATTTGAAGCCGAGACCTGAAGGTAGGCGACCTGGTGCTGAGACTAAGACAGAGCAACAAGGGCCGCCACAAGCTAACCCCGCCATGGGAAGGACCATACATCGTTGCCCAAGTGCTGAAGCTCGGAACCTACAAGCTAGCCAATGAGAAGGGCGAAATCCTCACCAATGCTTGGAACATAGAACAACTACGTCGCTTTTACCCTTGAATTCCCAAGCATTGTGTACATTGTTTTCCGAAATACAATTAAGAAGTGTTCTTTAATTGTTCTAATTTTTCGAGAAACCCACCGAGCCCATCGCGGGCCTCGGCAATATGATAACACCATAAGGGAGACTCAGCTCTGCCTCTGTAGAGGTGCCCACTATGGGCCTCGCACAGGACATGGCTCTGCCTCTGCAGAACCGAGCCTCCCTCAGAGGCTAGAAGGGGGGACTCCCCCCTAAGTGCCACGCACCATTTTTAGTCGTTTTTCAAAAAAAAATTCTACGCCAAATTCTCTATTACGCTCTGGCAAGTCGATTGTGAAAAAATCTAAGGACCGAAAGACTGTCTCAAGGCCAGAAGGCCGGCTGAGTCACGAGACGGCCTACACCTCCGGGCTATGGCACTCCCTCACCACCTTTTGCCTAAGGGGCAGCTTAGGCTCCGAGGAAGTTTTTGCAAGAGATTTGTTCAGAGACGAGACAGAGGGTAGAGGCTCAAAAATACAGTGAAAAATGATTAAAAGAAGCATAGACGCATGATTACTTTAAAAAGGCCTCGATGGCCACCAACGTTATGGTAGGGTAACATAATCCCTAATCTAATTACATGGCCTCTTGGGCCCAGGTCAAGCCTCAGGGTCTCCAGCATCGGCGGACGGCGTAGGAGGGATGACCTCCTCTTCGAACAGCTTGGCCAGTGCCATGCCGGGCCCTCCGTCGCATCCATTAGCTTCGCTACCTCCTTGTCGGCCTCCTCGTCATCATTGGGTAGGACATAGCCATCGCTGATAGCCATGAGGTCGACGCCGATGTAGTGTGAGGCGACAACGGCCAGGGCACGCTTAACGCCCATGTGCAGCGCCCCTTAGAGTCGCTCGCACACTTGGCCGCTCAACACAATCAGGCGGCTCCCAAGGGAGCTGCCTGACTAGACCCCCTTGACCTCCAAGGCCTTGCAGGTGGTACGGGCGGCGCTCTTCAGCGTGGCATGCTCCCCGATCTCGGTCTCGAGCACCACCTGCACGGCGACAGAGGCCTCAGCTGCTCGGGTGACCTCCGTCTCCAACTCTACACCAAAAGAAACAGAATGGGGTTGAGCGCAAAGGAAAACAAGCCAAATAGGGGTGGAAGCCTACGGGACTCACCCTTAGCCTTCTCCTCCTAGCGTCGGGCCTCAACCCAAGAGGCCTTGGTTTTCTCCTTCCAGCGCTGGGCCTCGACCCGAGACGCCTCAGCCTTCTCCTTTAGGCGCTGGACCTCGACCTGGGAGGCCTCGGCCACCCTGGAAGCCTCTCCCTCCAGCTCTGTATCACACCAAGGGGTTAGGGGCCAAACACAAGAAAAGTAAATAAAATAAGGGGAATAAGACTCACCCTCATCCTTTCCCCTCCAGACCACAGCCTCGGTCCGGGAAGCCTTAGTCGCCTTGAGGGCCTCATCCAAGGCACCTTTCGTCAGCTAGTGCGCACCCTGCTCTGTCCCTAGCTATCCAGCAAGGGCCTTGACAGAGGCCATGGCTTCTCCAGCCCAGGACCTGAAGGCATCCCGATCACCGGCCATGCGGGTCAGCTCTTCCTCCAACTCCTTGACCCGCGCCACCAAGGGGGTGACTTGCTCCTAGGCCGTCACCGCCGCAGCCTCCATATTGGTACCGCATAGGCGGAGGTCTTCCACCTCTGTGCTCCACGCTGATAGAAGCTCGTTGGCATGAGCGAGCAGGTCCTTCTGCCGCTGGAGCTAGTCCTAGACATCCCTCTCCTGCCAGAGAAAGACTGACTTCCCAAGAGACTGGGTCTCGAGCTCCTAGGTAAGTAGAACAGGGGTCATTCACTACAAGAAAACTCGGAAAAAGATGACACCACATGAGAAAAGAAGGCGCGAACCTGGGCGACCCCGGGCAGATCGTCGGCAACCACGGACAGCGCTGTCCACAGTGACCGCTCCGCCAGCTGGTGGTATTGCTCGAAGGTGTCCCAGCGCCTGCCCTCGACCGCGTCCTCGAGGGCGAGCAGAGGCTCCCCCTTAGGGTCATCCTGGCTCTGCCACAGGACACACGGGTGATCCCACCTGCGGGTCTCGGGTCGTACCTGCATGAGGGTCGAGCTTCCCTCGCCCGAGGTCGGAGTTGGCTGTTCCACGATGCCGGCCACCTCAGCGTCGACCACCTCCTACGCCCGGGAAGTATCGTTGGAGGAGATCGGATGGACCTCCACCTCCCGGGTGCTCTCCCGCAACAGCGGCAGGCCTTGGACTAGGGGCGCCACCGCGGCCTCCGCCGCCTTCATCTCCACTTCCTAGGCCGACGACTTCACCGCGATCACGATAGCCTCGGTGGTCCCAGGGGCTCTGGCCAACGCCATCATGGCCTTGGGGGTCCCGGGGGCTCCGGCCCCCGCCGCTGCGTCCTTGGCAGTCCTAGGTGCCCCGGCCTTCGTCGCCTCGGCCTTGGAGGCCTAGGGGGCCTCGACCTCGGTGGCCTCAGCAACTAAGGGCGCCTCGGCCCTATCTGACTCACGAGCTTCGGCCTCACAGGGCAGAGGCTCTCCCTCCCCCGCCTATGTTGGGGTTGCCTCGGTAGCCCCTCCTTGGGCGACCGGCTCCTTCAGGTCAGCCCTCGCCGATGCTGCACCACGTTTTATGGCGGCTTACGCCTCCACCACCCAGTGGGCGATGGAGCTGGGGCTCACCTTGAGCGCCTTAAGTGGCGCCAAGGTGGGCACCTCCGCAGGACGCTTTCGGCTGAAGACGAGATACTTATGGGGTCAGCATAAGACTGAAGAACAAACGCAAAATGCTGCAACTCTGCCGAAAATAAACTTACCTCGAGCGGGGCTGTAACCGCTTCGGCACGGCGACCCTCCTCTACGAAGGCTGTGGCAGCGGTAGAGGCACGACCTCTGTATCTGTCGGCGCCAGTCGGTCCTCGACGGACCCCGGCGCCCCTCGGTCCACTGCGGGGGCAGTTGCGTCGCCCCGCCACCACCTGCTCCACCGCTACCGTCGAGCCCACTGGGCTGACGGCGCGCTTTCCCAACGCTCGCGCCTCGGGCGTGTCGGCCTTAGCTCCGGGGCGGGCGATCGCTGGCCCCGAGGTGTCTCCTCCTCCTAGGAGCGCTAGGCTGCTCGCCAACGCCCCAGGCACCATCTCCTCGATGTCAGGGAGATGATCCAGGGGACCCCGCCCTATCTCGCCCTCATCATCTCCATTCGAAGCGTCCGTCGACAGCGACGGCGACGGAGACGCCTCCAACGGGAGACCGTCCTACCTCTGCTACTGGCGGCACTTCTCTAGTCCCTCGCGTGCGAGGATCTTCCTCGTACGCTTTGCCTCCTTGGCATCCTTCCATCTCTTCTGCGCCTCGGCATGCGCCTAGTTCACCGCCCGTCATGCTGTGTCCTCATGAATGGGCGGTGGGGAGGCTTGCACGTCCCTCATCCCCTATAGGAACGGCGGACGCAAATAAAACATCGAAAAACAGTAAGGAATGAGGAGGCCTCGAGGGCCATAGCAGCGCGTGACTTACCAAAGAGAAGTACCCCCACAACGGGTGCATCACGATAGGGGCCAGACCACCACTCCTCAACTTCCCATCCACCGTCTCCCTCACCTGACATAGAATCTCCTCGTCGAGGAGGGCAGAGGCGGACATCCGGATGCCCTCGATCGGCTCATCCAGCCTCATCTCGAACAGGCTCCACCACCGAGCCATCAGCGGCAACACCCTCTGGCGGTGGAAGGCCGCCACGACCACAGCCACTATGAGGATGTGGCCGTGTAGCCTCTCTAGTCCCTCCAGGTGTGGCTACAGCTTGGGCTGATCCTCCTTCGGGATGCCATACCTCCACTTCTCTAGACAACTCTCCACGATCCGCCCGGTGTAGGGGGGAAGCCCACCGTCGTCGTTGTGGAGGTAGAACCAGCTAGTGTACCAGTGGCGATTGGTTGAGGCGAGCTGGGCTAGGACGTAAAGGTGCTGCTGATCTTGGCGCACTTGGAGAGTGCAGCCGCCGGCCCTCACCACCCTCCTCGCACCCATCGTGCCTGTTGGCTTGGTGGTATGCCCCGCCTGGAAGAGGTGGAGCCATAACTCCCAATGGGGAGCAATTCCTAGGTACCCCTCACAGACGGCGATGAAGATGGCCGCCTGCGCGATGGAGTTGGGGTTGAAGTTATGGAGCTCCATGTCATAGTAGTGTGGGAGGGCCCGCATGAATCGATCCGCTAGCAAGCCGAGGCCGCGCTCATGAAAGGACACGAAGCTCATGACGTAGCCATCGCGTGAACCAGTCACAGTGTGACACATGTCAGCCATGAATTAATCAGCCTTAATTTAATCTTTGGAAATACATAACTAATTCATACGACCTCAGAAAAATACAAGACCCAGACCAAAATTCATCTAAAATCAAGCTCTACGCAATGAACCCATGTTTGAGTGCATTTGGCTCTTTTGAATTTTCATTGCTTCTTTGTGCTAATCTATAGATGTCGCTAACACAACTATAATGCGATCATTGCAGACTCGGAGGAGAACCAGACGGACGAGGACCGAGAGTACCGTGAGGAGTACGGAGACAACTGCACTGAAGGTGCCACATCCCACCCAACCTCGTAGCACCTATTACGCATGGCTAATATAGAACTGCTATTGCTTTACTTTATTGTTATGATCTCACTATGATAGGACTTGCATGGTAGTATACTTTCTTGATGGCCTTTACCTTGATGCAATCTTACCCCTGCTCACCCTACTGTTAGACTAGTCACACGCTTGCTGCTATATTTCATTACTTATTACTTCTACTATGCTTGTACTACATTGATGCGTGGTGGAAACTAGCGTTATCTGAACTATGGGGAGAGTGCTACGTGTGTGACTTGGGTGCATGGAGGGTGAGGGTTGTGTCGACCAAGTTGGAGTATATGATGAGCCTGGGGCAAGTCTTGCCATGTGGTGCTACCTGGACACTTGGATATGGAATACCTATAGCGGGTAAATGGTAATTGGAGGTGGCCTTGGGTGTGAACCTCGGAGAGGTGGAGCCCGGGGTAGAGGTTCTGTGGTGGCATGGTAAATGAAAACCCTGATGGAGACATTCTGGCTTGGTCATCCTTAAGGACTTACTAGTACTCAGACTCACCAGGAATCCTTTACATCCCACTCGCCCTATATGGTGCGGGACGGTCGGACTACTTGGTAGACGATGCCACTACTGCTAGGCGAACGTGTGCAAGGAGGTACGGGGTGCGCGGTTTCCCCCACACCCTTCCGAGACTTCAAGAGGCCTTGTGGACTCAGCTCTTGACATCCGGAGGGCCCTGGCTCTGTCTACGACTCACAGTATCAGCCATCCCAGACTAGACTTGGGATGTTCTAGGGCTGAGAGGTAGGGTGGCATCGTTCTAGGCTAGCAAGCGACTGGAATTCTACCTAGGAGATACATGGCTCTGAGGATGGCTAATCTTGTGGTATGTAAAACCTCTGCAGAGTGTTTGGTTGATCGATCGATACATATGCCGACTTGTCGGCTATGGACCTTTCCTAGGTTTCGCTTAAACTAGATAGTGAGATGAGTCCTTCTCTTCTTCCCCTGGGAGAGAGTGTCGGTCGTAGCCAGGGGCTACGGGCCTAGAGATAGTGCCGAGAGGGAGTTGGCCTGTCGACTGAGCGATGGTATGGTTGTGATGTGGTTATGGTGTGGATATGGTGGTAAATCGATCCCTGGATCAAAACCTGGCTCTAGACGGAAATGGGGTGGAATGGGTGTGGAAATGGTGTTAAAACTTGACCAAATATTATTATACTCTTGATATGCTAATACATAGGAAACCCCAGCCTTATAGGTTCCTTTTTTATTATATCCAACTTGCATCCAATTTCCACAAAGCAATGCTCATAGGGTGGGAGTGGCCAGTACAAATCATATTGATAAATTTTGGCACACAGGTTCTACTGAGGGGTATAGCTCCAAGGAGTTTGATGGTTGAGGGGTTCGTGCCTATGCTTGAGTTTGGCAATCTTATCTTCAAGTTGTTCTGAATGAATGCTACTTTTGATTCCGCCAATGCGGCGATGTAATAAATTATGTAATTCTGCTCTATTTGTACTCTAATATTATCGTTGTATGGATGTGGTATTCAACTGGGATTTGGGTAATATGATCTACAATGGTCATATTACACTTCGACTCTATGGATTTCCCTTCGCGGAAATCAGGTCGCTTTAGTTGGTATCAGAGCCATACTTGACCATAGGACGAAACCCTCAGAAATGGACGATAGAATAGGACGTGAACAGCCCCTCTTTCAGTTATATACCGACCCTGCATTTACTTTTATGCAAGGCTTATCTATTATTGACCTGCTAACACCTGTCCCTTAAAAACATGCAGATGGCAATGAACGTCGACTGGCCGCCTCTAGGACCGCTACCTCTGGACCATGCCAAGCTTAGCTTCGACCTACGTGAGCTCAGGGGTTATGCACAGACCCTCTGCCGAGTTCTCATCATGTTAGGAGTCCCTGACGAGCTTGTCAAGGTCACCTACACCGGGAAGCTAGCTCAGGAAGGAGGAATTGAAGGACCGATTGTCACCTCAGCCGAGTTCCTAGCTAGCACTACCTTACCTTCTGTTCTCGCTTTCACCGAGTTGACTATAGAGGACACAGTCGAGGAAGGACTACAAGCTATCTCACACAAGGCACTTCGCAGAGTGATGAGGGACCACTACGAGCACCTGAAGATGACAGAGTTCCATCTACTTCCCTAGGCCCTCGACCTCAGCCTTAACCCTAGTGAGCAGAGCTTCATAGCCGGTAGAATTATCTTTGCCGAGGAGGACAGATGACTTCATGTCTCAGCTATCCACCTACTGGAGTAGGATAGGTACGTGACCCAGCTAGAGCAGAGGAGACGACAGGACCAGGCCCTTTTGTGGGAGTACCAGGAGCAAGACTCGCAGGGAGCACAGGAGCGAGCTAGTCTACTAGAGATAGTTGCTAAGCTATAGGACGAGCTCAACCATCGTGAAGAAGTCCACAAAGCCAAGGTCGCTGACTTACAGGACAAAGCAGCCGACCTAGGCAATAGGAACTGCTACCTCGACAGCAAGGTCTTGGAGTTGCAGAGAGAGTTGGACGACAAGAAGGCTGAGTTCAACCGTAGAGGAGATAGAGAAAGGTCCAAGGGGATTGATATGCTAAAAATCCAATCTCGGAACAAGACCATGACCCAGGAGCTAGAGGAGTTTAGGAAGAAGGCCGTTCGCAACCAGGGTCACCTGATCAAGGCACTCAGGTAGAACGAGTACCTATAGGACAAGTGTGAGAGGACTTGGTAGGCTTGGTAGAAGTCTGACAAGAAGCGCCTTAGGGAGATGAAGGGTATGTGGGATCAGCTGCCCAAGGAGATTCGCAGCAAGACAAAGCCTAGGATAGAGGAGTTTGAGTTAGCCTCGACTCACCTCAACCTAGATGCCTACCCTACCCTACCTGGAGCCAAGCCTACTGAGGAGCTCGTCGAGGCCTTGAAGTACATGTCCCGACTTCACAAGTTTGACGAGGAGATCAAGATCGAGAACAGTCGTATCCCAGCTGCGGTGTACGAGTTAGAGTAGAATGACCCTACGTGGTCATGAGTCATGTCAGTAGCTTCTGTAAGTTGTACCCCATGATGTACCCCTTATGAGATGTACTATCAAATATTATGCGTAGTACGATTCTCGCACGTCTTCAAGTGTAACTACTGGAGATGATGCTATGTAATAAAACCCATGTAATGAATGTTTTGGATCTTATTGCATCTTATGAATCTTATTGCTTCTTTGTAATGAGTGTTGGATAGTACAAATGTTTTTCTTTAAATCGTCAAAATCATGTAATCATATTGAATTATAAGCACTTATGGCACAAACACTAAATTCTCTATGATCCGTGTTGCAGATGTCGAACCGCCGATCTAATCGCCTAATGAACCATGGACGTGCGCCCACCCCTGAACTAGTTGAACCAAATGGGGGGCGTGGTGGCAACAACCATGGCCGTGGCCGTGGCCGTGGATGTGGAGGGATACCCATCAACCTGGAGAATACCCCACTGCCTGAGGAGAACCATCCTCCACCACCACCAAACCTGGCAGAAGTGATGGCACAATAGACCCAACTTCTTGCAGCTCTGGTTAACAGAGCAAACCATCGCCAGGGAGGTCAGCAGAATGACTTCCAAAGGAAGTTGGAAGGATTTCTGAAGCTAAGGCCACCTACCTATGATGGCACCGACCCTAACCCGCTTGTGGCCGATGACTGGCTCAAGGAGATGGAGAAGAAGCTTGACCTCACTACTTTCACCGATGATGAGTGTGTTGAAGCTGCCACACACCAGCTCATAGGTGCAGCACGCGCCTGGTGGGACAGTTTTAGTGATTCCCATGAGGACCCTGCCAACATCTCGTGGGATGAGTTCACCGAAGCATTCACTGAGTATCACATTCCCAAGGGTATCATGGAGGCCAAAGCCGAGGAGTTCCACAACATCAAGATGGGAAAGGATAGGGTGACTGAGTATACTACTCGTTTCACCAACCTTCTACGCTATGCACCTTCCTATGTTGTGAACTCTAAGAAGGAGAAGCTATACTATTACCGCAAGGGACTTAACCCGCACATCAAGCTAAAGTTTGGCGGTATTGAGAGTAGCACGCTACGTGCACTGGTGGATCGCTGCATCCAGATTGAGAAGGACCATGCTGAAGCTAGAGAGGAGTATAGGGCGAGGAAGTGTAAGCCTGAGGAGTCTTTCCATGGCCGTGATCGCAAGAGGTTCTGTAGAGATGCACCACCCAGGGAACGCTCTCGCCACAATAGGGATGACAACCCTAGATCAAGTAGGGGTAGTGGAGGCTACACCACCAAATACTCCCGCCCTGCTCAGGATCGTTACACCCAGGACCGTTATGCTCAGGACCACAACACTCAGGACCGTTTCAACCATTCCCACTCTGTGAATGAACGCCCAGCACAGAACCGCTCTGCACCAAGCACTAGAAACTAGAAGGCACCCACACCAACCCCTACAAGCGGTACACCTTTCACCTGCTTTGCTTGTGGCCAACCAGGTCACAAAGCCACTGAGTGCCCACAGAACTCAGCTGCTCAGAAGTCTCAGTTCAAGGGATCTGCTACCCGTGGGTGTCTCAACCATCTGGACACTGAGGAAGCACAGGCTACCCCTGACGTGGTGTATGGTATGTTTTTAGTTAATGGCAATACTGCATCAGTTCTATTTGACTCTAGAGCAACTTGTTCTTACATATCATCCAAGTTAGCACGAGAGCATAACTTGCCTGTAACCCCACATGAAAAGCCTATCATTACTAGTTCCCCTTTAGGAGACCTCATGTGCACCCACATCTGTAAGGGAGTGAGTCTTACCATTGAGGGCCTTATCTTTAAAGCTGACCTAACCCTATTACCTTCCACAGACCTAGATGTCATCTTAGGAATGGATTGGCTAACCATTCACCAAGGTATCATATCATGTTCACCTAGATACGTCCAAGTGACCCACCCATCAGGCCAAGTATTTAGGTGTGAACCTTAGTTCGGAAAGTCCACTTCTATCCTATGTGCCCTTGAAGCCGGTTCAGAATCACAAAAAGAGGAGAAGATAGTTCATGATGTGCCTGTGGTCAGAGACTATCCCGATGTATTCCCTGAAGAATTACCGGGTATGCCCCCAGACCGTGATGTAGAGTTCATCATTGATCTTTTGCCGAGAACAGGACCCATTGCCAAGAGACCATATCTCATGTCAATGGATGAACTAGCCGAGCTCAAGAAATAGCTTGATGAGCTCATATTAAAGGGATATATCAGACCCAGTGCTTCACCCTGGGGATCCCCTGTTCTGTTTGTTAAGAAGAAGGATGGCTCGATGAGAATGTGCATTCATTACCGGAACTTGAACGTAGTCACCATCAAGAACAAATACCCCCTGCCAAGGATTGATGATCTGCTTGATCAGCTTTGAGGTGCCAAGTATTTCTCCAAGGTTAATCTCAGATCTGGCTATCATCAGATGAAGATTCGAGAGAGTGACATCCCAAAGACAGCTTTTGTGACTAGGTATGGGCAGTTTGAGTTCACCGTGGTGTCCTTTGGACTCATGAATGCTCCCGCATACTTCATGAACATGATGAATAAGGTTTTCATGGATGAACTAGATAAGTTCGTGGTAGTATTCATTGATGACATCCTTGTCTATTCATCCACCGCTGAAGAACACGAACATCATCTGAGAACGGTGCTTGAGAAACTAGCCCAACATCAGCTCTGCGCAAAGTTCAGCAAATGTGAATTTTGGCTACAAAAAGTTGTCTTTCTAGGCCATGTACTATCAGCTGAAGGTGTCGCAGTTGACCCGGCCAAGATTGAAGCTGTGAAAGAGTGGGATCAACCCCGTAATGTGACAGAAGTCAGAAGCTTCTTGGGATTGGCTAGATATTATTGCCGATTCATCGAAAACTTCTCCAAGATAGCCCGTTCAATGACCAACCTTCTGAAGAAGACTAAGGAGTTTGAATGGACGCCCAAGTGTGAACAAAGCTTCCAGGAATTGAAACAGAAGCTTACCACAACTCCTATGCTAGCATTGCCTGATATCAGCAAAGATTTCATAGTCTATTGTGATGCATCCTGTCAAGGACTTGGTTGTGTACTGATGCAAGATGGAAGAGTGATAGCATATGTGTCTCGATAGTTGAAAGAACAGGAGAACCGTTACCCTACACATGATCTTGAGTTAGCAGCAGTTGTGCATGCCTTAAAGATCTAGAGACACTACTTGATAGGCAACAAGTGTGATATCTACATGGATCACAAGAGCTTGAAGTACTTTTTCACCCAAGAGGATTTGAATATGAGGCAACGCCGATGGCTAGAGTTGATCAAGGATTATGACCTAGAAATTCACTATCATCCAGGAAAAGCTAATGTAGTCGCAGATGCTCTCAGTCGCAAGAGTTACTGTCACACTTTGATCACTAAATCCGTACCACCTGAGCTCAAGGAAGAGATTGATGATTTCCAACTTGAGATACTACCGCATGGCTTGTTGAATGAGCTCCGCATATAGTATGATCTCATAGATCGCCTCTGTCAAGCTCAGAAAAGTTGTGAAGAGATCGAATATCTCCATGGTCTGATGAAACTAGGCTACAAGACCAACCATCAAGAAGATGAACAAGGAACCATCTGGTTCAAGGACAGAATTTGTGTCCCTTCTGATCCAGCACTACGAGAGGAAATTCTGTCTGAAGCACATAATTCTAAGTACTATATTCACCCTAGAAATTCAAAGATGTATCAAGACTTGAAGAAACACTTTTGGTGGAAAGGCATGAAGACAGACATTGCGGGACATGTGGCACGATGTGACACCTGTAATAGAGTCAAGGCTGAACATCAAAGGCCTGTAGGTTTGCTAAAGCCTCTTGACGTTCCCGAGTGGAAGTGAGAGAGCATATCCATGGATTTCATAGTTGGATTGCCCTGTTCACAGAAAGGCAATGATTCCATCTGGGTGATTGTCGATCGTTTGACCAAGATTGCTCACTTTGTACCAGTTAAGACCAAGACCAAAGCCGAAAAATTAGCAAATCTATATGTTGAGCATATTCTCAGACTGCATGGAGCACCCTCTAGTATCGTATCTGATCATGGTCCTCAGTTCGTGTCCTAATTCTAGGAAGCTCTACACAAGTCCATTGGAACCAAACTTGATTTCAGTACCGCTTATCACCCACAGACAGATGGACAGACAGAACGAGTAAATCAGATCTTAGAAGACATGCTTCGCACTAGTGTACTGAATTATGGCTCTAATTGGGAGAAATGCCTACCCTATGCAGAGTTCTCTTACAACAACAGCTACCAAGCTAGTATCAAGATGTCACCATTTGAAGCTCTGTATGGCAGACCTTGTAAGACACCTTTGATGTGGTCCCAACCAGGAGAAAGATCATTCTTTGACTCCGCTAAGATTCAAGATGCAGAAGAAGGAGTTGCGCAGGTAAAGGTGAATTTGAGAATTGCTCAAAGTCGATACAAGAGCTATGCTGACAAAAGGAGAAGAGAACTTTAGTTCAATGTGGGAGATTTTGTCTATCTCAAGGTATCCCCGCTACATGGAACTGTCAGATTCCATGTAGAAGGAAAGCTTGCCCCTAGATTTGTTGGCCCAAACAAGATTTGCAAGAGGATTGGAAAGCTCGCCTACAAACTTGAGCTACCCGAGGAATTGATGGGTGTACATCCCGTATTCCATGTCTCACAGCTACGCAAGTGTTTGAGAATGCCCGATGAAGTAGTTCCAACTGATACACTTGACATTCAAGATACACTTGAGTATAAAGAACATCGTATCAGAATTCTAGGTAAAGATACCAAAGAGACCCGAAGCAAGACTATTCCATGTGCAAGATCCAATGGAGCAATCACACGGAGAGAGAAGCAACATGGGAGAAAGAGTCTGACCTCCGGCTACATTATCCTTATCTCTTCAAAGGGTACGTTACGCTGTAATCTCGGGGACGAGATTCTGTTAAGGGGGTAGGACTGTAACAACCCAAAAATCCACACACCAAAAATCACAACTAAAAATTTTTGTTTTAACCCTGTGTGATGTTGAGTGACACATGTAGAAGCCAAACCCTAGTTTTGGATTGGATGTGACCCAACTAGGTTAAAAATCATGAGCATAGCTTAGTTTTATGCCGCATGTGTAATTAAATTCCTAAATAAATAAATCATGCATGCATCCTTAATCCCACTTGTGATTTGGATTCTTTTGCCTTATGTGATGTTTAACTAAATAAATCGAACCCTAACCAAATTGGCAACAAATGAAAGAGAAAGGCAAACAAAATAGAAAAGAAATAAAAGAGAAAGGAAAAGGAGGGAGGCAGCAGCTTAGCCTAGCCTACCTCGACCGGCCTAGTTAGCCCAGCCAAGCCTCACCTGCCCTTTCATGCGTGCAGCCACTGACAAACCGGACCCACCCGTCGATCGTCACGCATCGCACGCTGCCGCATCAGGACAAGCTGACAATCGGACCCCATGTGTCAGCCACCCTAGCAACAGGATCATCTTCCTCCCCACGCCAACCTCTTCCGCGACCGGGAGCCAACCACGGAGCAGACGCGAGCTCGAGGTCACGCACATCGCATGACCCTGTTCCCCCTTGCGCCGCGCCTACGCTACCGCACGTAAGCCATCGGATGCACCGCACGCATCACCACCACCCGATCACCATCCGCCATTGGAGCCCTTGGAGCTCGGCTATAAAAGCCAACGCCAGCGAGCCCTAACCCTCAGCCCGTTCGCCGCCGCCGCTGGTGGCATAGCACCACACGTGTCAAGCCGAGAGAGAGGGAGGAGGAAGGAAGCCGCTGTAGAACCGGACCTTGCCGGAGCCAGGAGCGCCACCCCAATCAACTGCGGCGACGTAGCTGCTCGGCACAGCACTGCATCGCCTCATCACGGCCTCGCCTCGCTGCTACACCGCCATCCTACCGCCACGAGCCCTATGGTGAGCCACGTCGTTCGCCACTCGCCGTACTCGCCATGAACGCCACCGCGACCCCACGCCTAGGAAATGCAGAGGCAGAGCATTCCTGCTCCTAGACACGCTGCACATGCACCACACGCGCACTAGCCCAAGGCCTGACCTCACCGACCCCTAGCAGCTTAGGAACACTGGCACGACCACACCTAGCCTCTCGGACGCCATGAATGGACCATGTCGGAGCACGAGCTCTTGCTCCGGCTTAGCCAACCGGTAGCATAGAAGGACCACCATGACCCTCTTGTTGAGCCAAACAGAAACGTAAAGCAAAGGGAAGAAAGGGGGCAACGTTGAGCCCTCAGCTTGGGAACACTAGCGCCGAGCGCTCTGCTTATGCCAGGCAAACGCATCGCATGCACGCACGCGCTCACCATAGCCAGAGCACAACCATAGCAAGACCACCATGTCTTTTACGTCGCGGTAAAGGTGACGTTGACACCCTGACTGGCTCTGCCATGACAGGAGACACACCGCGCTTACCTTAGCCGAGAATCAAGCCCATCGGAGCTCCGTGTTGCCGCACCGCACCTCGTCGGAGCACCACTGCCTCCGCTTTGCCCCACCACCATGGCCGGAGCCACTGGGAGCACCAGGAGCTCCTTCAACACACCTACCATGGTCGTAGAAGCACCGTGGAGCACACACGCTCCTCCAACTGGGCTCTCGCTATCACTGCAGCCCTAACCATGCACGCCGATGAACCCACACCACCGTTCACCGTGGCCAGCCAACTGGAGCCGCCCGACCACCATGTTAACTTCACCAGGACACCCGCTATGGCATGGCCAAGCTTTTGCCCACCTTAGTTGCACACCCACGCCGCTGGGGGGCTCACCGATGAGATCACCACCGGTGGGAGCACGACAGGGAAGAAGATTGGGATTTTCCCCTCGCCGGCCACACGTTCGTGCACTTGGTGCACGTGAATCAAACACTGGAAAGGAGTAAGTGGAACAAGTCCTTCATAGACCAGCTCTGCGGTCTATGGACCAATGCAGGTGGGTTCACCATGAACCGCGCCTCACCTGTCAGACACCGTTTGACCCCGGACCCACCTGTCAGCCACAGTTTAGCTCGGATGGCGCCATGCTGACGTCATGACGATGATGAGACCATGCCAGTGTCGGGGACTTTAGCAATCTCACCAACCACGTCGGCAAAGCTCTCCGACCACCTCGGCCAGCCTTTCGACCACGACGGTGATCTCACCGACCACCTCGGTGACCACTCCGACCACCTCCGCGATCTCACCGACCACGTCGGCGAAGCTCTCCAACAACCTCGGCCAGCCTTCCGACCACGACGGTGATCTCACCGACCACCTCAGTGACATCTCCGACCACCGCTGCAACCTTTCCGACCACTTTGGCGACCTCTCCGACCACCACACCAGCTGTATCCCTACATGCCACGTGAACCAGTCATAGTGTGACACGTGTCAGCCATGAATTAATCAGCCTTAATTTAATCTTCAGAAATACATAACTAATTCATATGACCTCAGAAAAATATAAGACCCGGACCAAAATTCATCTAAAATCAAGCTCTACGCAATGAACCCATGTTTGAGTGCATTTGGATCTTTTGAATTTTCATTGCTTCTTTGTGCTAATCTATAGACGTCGCTAACGCAACTATAATGCGATCGTTGCAGACTCAGAGGAGAACCAGACGAACGAGGACCGAGAGTACCATGAGGAGTATGGAGATGACTGCACTGAAGGTGCCACATCCCACCCAACCTCGTAGCACCTATTACGCATGGCTAATATAGAACTGCTATTGCTTTACTTTATTGTTATGATCTCACTATGATAGGACTTGCATGGTAGTATGCTTTCTTGATGGCCTTTACCTTGACGCAACCTTACCCCTGCTCACCCTACTGTTAGACTAGTCACACGCTTGCTGCTATATTTCATTACTTATTACTTCTACTATGCTTGTACTACATTGATGCGTGGTGGAAACTAGCGTTATCTGAACTATGGGGAGAGTGCTGCGTGTGTGACTTGGGTGCATGGAGGGTGAGGGTTGTGTCGACCAAGTTGGAGTATATGACGAGCCTAGGGCAAGTCTTACCATGTGGTGCTACCTGGACACTTGGATATGGAATACCTGTGGTGGGTAAATGGTAATTAGAGGTGGCCTTCGGTGCGAACCTCGGAGAGGTGGAGCCCAGGGTAGAGGTGCTATGGTGGCACGGTAAATGAAAACCCTGATAGAGACATTCTGGCTTGGTCATCCCTAAGGACTTACTAGTACTCAGACTCACCGGGAATCCTTTACATCCCACTCATCCTATATGGTGCGGGACGGTCGGACTACTTGGTAGATGATGCCACTACTGCTAGGCGAACGTGTGCAAGGAGGTACGGGGTGCGCGGTTTCCCCCACACCCTTCTGAGACTTCAAGAGGCCTTGTGGACTCAGCTCTTGACATCCGGAGGGCCCCGGCTCTATCTACGACTCACAGTATCAGCCATCCCAGACTAGACTTGGGATGTTCCAGGGCTGAGAGGTAGGGTGGCATCGTTCTAGGCTAGCAAGCGACTAGAAATTCTGCCTAGGAGATACATGGCTCCGAGGATGGCTAATCTTGTGGTATGTAAAACCTCTGCAGAGTGTTTGGTTGATCGATCGATACATATGCCGACTTGTCGGCTATGGACCTTTCCTGGGTTTCGCTTAAACTAGATAGTGAGATGAGTCCTTCTCTTCTTCCCTTAGGAGAGAGTGTCGGTCGTAGCTAGGGTCTACGGGCCTTGAGACAATGCCGAGAGGGAGTTGGCCTGTCGACTGAGCGATGGTATGGTTGTGATGTGGTGATGGTGGGGAGATGGTGGTAAATCGATCCCTAGATCAAAACCTAGCTCTAGACGGAAATGGGGTGGAATGGGTGTGGGAATGGTGTTAAAACTTGACCAACTATTATTATACTCTTGATATGCTAATACATAGGAAACCCCAGCCTTATAGGTTCCTTTTTTATTATATCCAACTTGCATCCAATTTCCACAAAACAATACTCATAGGGTGGGAGTGGTCAGTACAAATTGTACTGATAAATTTTGGCACATAGGTTCTGCTGAGGGGTATAGCTTCGAGGAGTTTGACGGTTGAGGGGTTCGTGCCTACGCTCGAGTTTGGCGATCTTATCTTCAAGCTGTTCTGAATGAATGCTACTTTTGATTCCACCAATGCGGCGATGTAATAAATTATGTAATTCCGCTCTGTTTGTACTCTGATATTATCGTTGTATGGATGTGGTATTCAACTAGGATTTGGGTAATATGATCTACAACGGTCATATTACACTTCGACTCTGTGGATTTCCCTTCGCGGAAATTAGGTCGCTTCAGATGTGGTCTCTCGGAAGTGAAGGGGAAGACAGAGGACTGACGGAGGACTTTCTATTTTATGCCTGCGATGGGGAGGGAGAGAGCCAGTAGAGGAATTCAGGAGTCGGAGACACGGAGAGACGGTAACTGACGCAATCAACTCGTCTCCACCATCAAGGAGAGAAACTCCCATAATTATGTGGATTAAGTGGCAAAATCTGGCCACGCCTGCCCGCTCGCCTGCCATGCCACGGCTCGGCCCGCCGCCGACGCGCGCGCGTGTGGCACTAAGATAGATAATTTCCAACCAAATAAGCTGAGTCGACATTCAGTCAAAATCTCGTATGGTATTAAACCATACAACGCTTAATGTTACGGACCATAGAGTTTTATTTGATTTATTAAATATTATATGGGCCAAGCCCATAATATATCCAACAATCCCCACCAAACTCTAGAGTTTGTAACAAAATAGTTTCAGAACCATATTTCTTTTATATACCAGTGTTTCGATGGAGACTGTTGAGTTGAACATCCATCTGGATCAATAGTTTCACTCAGTCACAACTGAACAATGGACTAAGCCTTGAATTGACAGTTTTGTGTGAGGTGAATGTCACTAAAGTCCTTAGCTGATACTAGGCTGCAAAAGGCATCCCCTCTATTTGAAGCATATAAGTCATACTTTAGTGTCTTTCATGAGTATTTAGAGATCACCCAAATCTCATAGAGTGTGACCAGCAGTCTGACTCATATAGGTGTGTTCCTCAAAATATGTTCTGTAGGACATCTTTGCTTTAGCAAGCCACTTGGAACACATTAAGGTAAAAACCAACCTGCCTTACAGAAAGGAAAGATGTGCATCAGAAATGATTCTTACTAAGGATCTTTCCTCACAATTTACTACTAGCTTGTTTCACCATCCTACTTCACGGGATCTCCGATCACATAGAATAGGTTACCACTACAGTAAATTTCATGTGGGTCTCAAACCCATCTCTCTTGATGCACTTTCTATCACATTGCGTGACAGACCCTTAGTGAATTGATCTGCCAGATTGTTAGACATGTGAACATAGTCCAACGCTATTACTCCAGAGTTTCTTAATTTTCTGATAGATTTTAGTCGTCTCTTAACATGCCTTGTAGACTTCATGTTATCCTTAGAACTGTTAACCTTCGTAATCACAGTCTGGTTATCGTAGTTCATAGAAATAGCCGGTATTGGTTTTTCAACAACCGATAAATCCATAAGGAGATCACGAAGCCACTCGGCCTTAGAACCAGCGGTGTCTAATGCTGTGAGTTCTGCTTCCATTGTAGACTTCGTTAAGATAGTCTGCTTGCAAGACTTCTAGGAAACAGCACCACTTCCAAGCAAAAACACATATCCACTTATGGCATAAAGCTCATCAGCATCAGAGATCCAGTTGGCATCACACTAGCCTTCCAGCTCTTTTGGGTGTCTGGTATAACGAATACCATAGCTCATAGTGCCTTTTAGATAGCGCATCACTCTCTCAAGAGCACGTCAGTGATCATCTCCCGGGTTTGACACAAACCGGCTCAACTTGCACACAGCAAATGAGATGTCAGGCCTTGTTGATCTAGCAAGATACATGAGCGAACCAATGATCTAGGAATATCTCAATTGATCTCTTGCTATTCTCTGATTTTTCCTGAATAGCACATTAGAGTCATAAGGTGTAGGAGCAGGTTCACAGTCACTAAACCCAAAGCGGCTCAGCTCCTTTTCCACATAGTGGGATTGTAACAGAGTTACCCCACCATCACCTTCTCTCAGAAGCTTGATATTAAGAATAACATTAGCCTCTCCCAAATCTTTCATTTCAAAATTATTAGATAAAAATTCTTTCACTTCCTCAATCACTTTGAGGCTGGATCCAAAGATTAGTATTTCATCAACATATAAGCACAAAACAACTCCTTCACCCCCACCATACCGATAGTACACACATTTGTCAGCTTCATTTACAACAAAGCCAACAGATGTTAGAGTTTTGTCAAACTTCTCATGCCACTGCTCAGGAGCTTATTTTAGGCCATATAATGACTTTAATAATTTACACACCTTGCCTTCTTGACCATTTGCTACAAACCCATCCGGCTGATCCATATAGATCTCCTCCTCTAACTCGTACAGGCGGCGCTACTCGGTGCTCATCTTCGTCTACCGCCACCTCTACAATGGCTACAAGGCCATGACCATCGCCACCCTCTTCTCCATCGTCGGTGTCCTAGTTGGAATCTTCAAAACTATGCTCTCCTCCAACAAAAAATCGTAACTTCATTCACTGTACAAGCTGGTGCCCATAGCTTTAACTTTTAAGACTAATAATTATTTAAACACTTTTCGTAAAAAGCAGGTGCCTGAAACCTGTCTTTGGTTTAGGCGATAACATGATCCTTTGATCTTGGTTTAAGATTCGTTTATCTGATTCGTTAGATCTTCATCTCACGGCTCACAACCGTCGCCTGAACAAATGCTATTTTTCAGGCACCATGACAAGATTAGAGGGTATGACCTCAATCCTAGATTAAGAGAATACCAGCACGTATAGTAAGTTTAGGACTCAAATTCACATATTCACAAAAACAAATCATAAGTACATAACCAACTAAGATAGGCTTTTGTTTGCTAAGATTAGTTATATCTAGCAATGGCTGTTTCTTCTTATGTTTTGCTTCGGTGGTCCTCTTCAAAAATTTACATAAATCTTAAAGCGGTCTAGTAATAATTAGTTATAATTATAATTTCATCCCAAGTCAGATTAAATCCAGTCCAGTCCAACCCATATCCAAATGGAGCCCGGATTCAGTCCAGTCCATTATTTGTGGATCTTAATTGGTGCCGCCGCTTGTTGGTTTCATCAACAACCACGTGGTAGCGCCGCTCTCATCGTGAGTATGGCGGCAGCGGCGCACAGACGGTACGGATCATCAGGCTGTCGACGCTCGACGACGACACGGTCAAGAGCCGGGAGGTGCAGAACCGTCAGGTGTCGCCGTGTCGGGTCATCAACGGCTAGCCTATGTGCCAATGATGCCGTGGCCTGCGCGTGCCGCCGCCTTTCGTTTCCAATCTTGGACCCCTCTGACATACACCGCTTCCCCGATGACCCACCGCAGCACGTCCGCCCACCACCATTCACTATGTAAAAAAAAGCACATCACAGACGCACCTTTAGAGACGTCACAGAAGCGCTTCGGCGTATCTCTGATAACATGTCTGTAGTAAGGTCTTATTGCAGACGCACTAAAAACGCGTCTGTGATAACCTCATACTACATACGCGTGTTACCAATACGCGTCTGTGATATATAAACACGCGTCTGTGATTGGTTCATACGACAGACTTGTGGAGTCAACAACGCATCTGTGATGACCCCTTGTCACAGAAGCACATAGCCAACACGCGTCTATAATAACAAATTACAAAAAAAAAAGAAAAAAGAAAAATCCTCACTGCCACGGTGTTACATATACCATACATGACACACATCAAACTATATACATAGTAGTCTATTGCTAATTAGCAATTACATGTCCCTCCAACATACTGCAAGTAAAAGCTATTACGTAGTGCAATATTGCAAAAAATCTCACATGGCATTCTGAAAGCACCAATATATGTATGTACATTACACCTGGACCAAAGTAGGCCAAAATATAGAATTTAGATGAGGCATCAAACTTAGATGAGGCATCAAACTTTACTGCCTATTGGTCCTTATCACCAGGCCACTTTTCTTAAGCTGCTCTCTTTGGTCATATTGTTCCAAGTCAATGGGAAACTGCAAGAGGCATGAAACTTTCATGAGCAACCAAATTCCAAGCAATCCAAAAATAGATCACACACAAGTGAGAAATTGGCTCTTCAAAACAAGCTGCTATCACTTCCCAATTCGCTATCATACATGACAATTTCCAATACACAGACAGTTTCATGCTAATTAGAGAATAGTTTGCAAGCAGCCAACCAAACAAAAAACTGAAGGTCTGCCAGGAGATCCACTAACACTTCACTGACTCTAGCAGATATAAATCCAGGAGAAGAAATATAGATTTTCTATAATGCTATCATTATCTCACAGAATTTTACACGCCGTGAACTAGGATTTACCTTAAGGAGGAAAACAGCCTGCGTACTGCTTCAAAGAAATCGGATGCTTTGTCAACATTGATATCCAGCTGATAGCTACAGCATGAGAAAACAAAAGAACCAATTGTTAGCTTTATGATTATACAAATAAGAAAGAGTGACTGCAGCTACCATCTTCCTGCACATTCATACTATTGTGATCAAGAAGAGTGACTGCAGCTACCATCTTCCTGCACATCTACAACTAATTTAAGTTTTGCTTGCTGCACATTCACACTACTGTGATCAAGATAGACAATCGAGAGCAGCAAACCCTTTCCAAATATCAAGCAGAATAACAACAGCTTATAAATATGGACCATAACAGCAAGAATCTGTCTAAAGCAAGCAAAAGAACAGCAAGAATCTGAGTTAGTTACCCTTCTGACAAACAGCAACTTTGGATCAGGACTGACATAGAAACTACCCTTCTGCCATAAGCCTCGCGCTTAAGCTGCACGAGCTCCTCCTGCTCCCAACATCCACAAAGGAAAATGCAAAAATGAATCTTAGTTACCTTTGTAATCAAGAAGAAAGCATCTTAATGGCTATCGATGGTACTGGTTCATATATACAAAAAAAAAATGCTTAGGCTAGCACATTTCTGACTCCAAACTAATTCTATTGCTCTGGAAAGCACATTTCTAACTCCAAACTATGGCTAGCAGGATATGTTAAGTTTCCAAACGGTAAGATAATTGAAAAACTTGCAAGACTGAAAATACCTTTCCAAACAGTGACCCTGGCTGTTGGAGCACTGCGACTCTCTCGCCGATATTGTCCTTCGCTTGCTCAATCACAACAAGAAATCCCCAGCATGCTTTTAGCATCAAATTCTAACATAGTTGTTTGGAGCTTTTAGCACATATAGTAGTTTGGAGCTTTAGATAAGTCAAAACTAGGTAGATAACCAACACAATATATAGCATTTTACTTGTGACTTAATAGAAGCTAGGTAGATATACAAAACAGGTTGAAATACAAGGAGTTACAATCATCACAGTTGTTAATAAATGTTGATACAGTGTAGCAAAAAAATTGGCAGACCTAGTGTTCTAGCATCAGCAATAAATCCACTCATGGCACAGCCTATATGCTCATCAATTCCCAAGACTTTTTCCACACTGCTTGGTTCCTATGACATCAAAGAGAAAAGAAACATTGAATTCAATGATTAATAATTTAGACATGAAACAGAATATACCATGAAAACTATAGGCTAAGTGGAGCTGCTATATCCTCTGATAAAACTACTCCTATTATAGCCACAAAAATTTCAGTATTAATCTCCAATTAACAAGCATCAAGAGTTCGACACTTAAGTACAATTAATTATCATATAGCCCAAATCACACGGTAAAGGACCTTTAAGTTCTTAGTTTGGGGAAATTCATAGGAAATTGCAGCCATCATAGATCAAGGAACCATATCAATTTGGGGAAAGAAGGAGAGAACGAAGGGACATATGTGCAAAACCTAAGCAGCTAGGGTTACCCAAATGAAATCCATGAACTATACACGTAATGGACCCCTTGATCTAGAATGCAGCTAGGGTTTGGGGCATCACAGGCGTGGCTAGGGTTACCCATGAGCACGCGGAGCACCATGGAGGAGGAGACTTGAGATGGCTCGGCTATAGGCCACGCACCTAGATCCTGCTGCCGTCGTCGCCCCAATGTCGGGATCTCACCGTCGCCGAAGCCCGGGCTGGGATCCCGCCGCGCTCGAATCCAGACGCCCGTACCCAGATCCCGTAGCTGGTGCCACCCGCGTTGTGATGCCGGCGCCGCCCACGCTGGATTGCGTCGCTGTGAAGCCGAGAGAACTGGAGTAGAGGAGAGAGAGAGAGAGAGAGAGAGAGAGAGAGAGAGAGAGAGAGAGAGAGAGAGGAAGATAGAGAGAGATGAGTCAACAGGGATGGGGCGCCTAGATCCAGCCAGCGCCACCATCCGCACGTCCGAATCTAGCTGCCGCCACCGTTCGCGTGCTCGGAGCCAACCACCGAGAGAGAGAGAGGGGAGCGGCACAGGAGGAGGAGGGGACTGGAGTCGGAACTCGGGGACACATGGGGCTGGAGTCGGGGAGCGGACGTGAGGGCTCGGTCATAGGCTAGAGTGAATAATTTTTTTGGGTCCGTGGGACAACCAAGTGACGCGGTGTTCTTTTGCGCGTGTGTGACTGTGTGAGTAACAACTGATGTTACAGATGCGTCCCAACCACGAACTACAGACACGTGTTAGCTATCCGCGTCTGTGATGTGTCGTCTAACTATAGACGCGTGCTATAAACATGCGTCTGTAGTAAGCACTTATTACAGACGTGTGTTGACGCCACCGGATTGGCGACCCCGGTCGGCAACTTATTACAGACGTGCGTCGAGAAGGCGCGTCTGTGATGTGGCTTTTTTACATAGTGGTTCTCGTGTAATGGAATAGGTTTTTGTCGCTTGAGCATGTTCTGCCGATAAATTGTTGTCACTCCTTTGAGTGTACGCCAAACCCCTCCTCGAACCGCTGGAACTCCGCATTGTTAACCCCGACACTGGCCCCGCATCGCCTTGCTCATGGCCACCGCTGGCGCCTAGTGGTCCGTCGCATTCATGCGTCGCCGCGGCCGTCGTCCAGAGAGCAGCATCGGCATGACTGAATGATACGAACATGCGGCAGACCCAGTTAAGATCCACAAATAACGGCCTAGGCTGGATCTGGGCTTCGTTTGGGCATGGGTAGGTCCAGGCTCAATCTAAACCCATGAGAAATTAATAATTATATTTAATTACTAGTCTGCTCTAAGATTTGTGCAAGTTTTCTGGAGAGGACCACCCGAGCAAAACTCTTCTTCTAATTCCCATTCGAAGACAGGCGCGTTTGTTAACACTGTGTGTTTGTACGGTTCATTTGCCTTTGAAATAGTTGGCTCTGATTAACTTCGGCTAGAGATTTTTATTTTTAGAAAATAAAAGGGTTAATGCTTGTTTTCTCGTCGATTTTTTCACCTACTATTACTTCCCATGTGCGATCATGAATCATGTACACACCAACAGAGAATTTCGCTTGCCATCCGACCGAGTCGCTATGAAGCATTGTCCACTGATTGCGGCCTTTCCAGTTCCCAATTAGGTATACACCGTGCCAGCTTGGCTCATTTCAGCTCGTCTCGGCACATAAGTAGCGCGATGTAGCCCACAATATGGACCAACAAAAACTAATCCATAAATCAAGGCCAGAGAGATTTTATTCAAATACGATATCATCACGGCCACCTTGTCGATGTCATGAACTAAATCCTAGATGTGAAATAAGGACCAACAGGAACTAATTAAGGGGGGCGTTTGGCACACACAAACGTTCCAGATTCTGATCTTGAAACCAAGAATCTGTGCCGAATCGACATGTTCGCTGGTTGGTTTCTGGGCTGATAAGCCCGGCTGGTGCTGGTTTGTTGTGAGAGAAAAACACTGTTGGCTGGCTAATAAGCCCTGGCTGAAACCAACAAGCGAACAGGCTGAATAGCTAAACTACAAAATGTTTTAACTAGAATCGGTTCGAACGATTCTCATATTTGCACTCCATCATCAAATCGGCAAAATCCTGGTTTCCATGCTAATTACCTCCTCAGTTTCTTTGCCTCACATTCTAGCAATTGTATTTTAGTTGTATAATCCCTTTTTAGTGGAACAAGTTAAAATGGATTGTATTTAAATTGTCTTTGCCCACAAAAAATCCCAAAACTTTTTCAAATATATTTTTATTTATATGACTTTTAAGAAAATATATATCTTCTAGTGAATTAGAATCTAGTCTACCAGCCAAACAATCTCTCAACGTGATTCTGATTTGTCATATGAAACTTTTTCTGAGAAATCTGGATCCTACCAAATACACCGTAAATCTATGAAGGGAGGAGCTGGTCCCCACCGGAAGGTAGGGAGAGAAGAGGGGGACCAAAGCAGTAGAGCAGAGGATTCATGAGAGAATCTAGATTTGAAACGTTTCAATCTAGATTTGAAACGTTTTCTAGGAAATCTAGATCGCTACCAAACACACCCTAAATCTACAAAAGGAGCGAGGGAGTGAGCCCCTACTTCTCCAATTGAAATCAAGATCACCGGCAGGTAGGAAGAGAGGAAGGGACAAAGGCGGCGGCGCAGACGATTTTCTGAGAGAATCTGGATCCGAAACATTTTTAGTGGAATCTGGATCCCTACCAAACACACCCTAAATCTACGGAGGGTGGGTCCCCACTTCTCTAATTGACAACAAGATCACTACTGGCAGACAGTGAGAGAGGGGACTGAGGCGGCGGCGCAGAGGAGGGTCTAAGTGGTGGCCATGGTGGCGGCGGCTTTGAGAAATTGTTGTGCACAAAGGCGTCTGCATGGGCATAGTCCATAGCGATCCTCACTTTATTCTTCATCATAGCTGTTCTATTGAACCTTATTCCCCTTTTGCCTTAGCTCCTCTTTGCTTACCATTATTTGGAACACAAAGAAATCAGTTTGAATAGGACAGTCGCAACCCAGAAATTATGACCTGGTTTCCATACTGGTTGTAACGCTTCTAAAGTCCAAACGGCTCATATCGACTGAGTGAACCACGTCTTACCACCAACCTCATAGTTTATTGTATAAGAAACTATTTTCTTCTCTCTCTTCCTCAATTTCAATGCTACATATCATTATTTTGTTTAGTTGGCACCCTAAGAAACCATCCTAGTCTCTAGGTTGGGACTGTCGTTATGTAAATGTGTATTGAACATATTATTCCATCCACGTCGTATTGATTACATGTTACTTTAAGAGTAAAAACCAGGATTAAACAGCACTCAGCCGCTGTTAATGTGCCTAATATGTGGGTAACCTCCATGGATTTTTTTTTGAACCTAGGTACTTTTTTTTACTGCAAATACAAACAGAGTATTAATAATGATTCATTTTGTTTATAGTTTGTACTAAAACATAAATTTTCCCCTGGAGGGGCAATATTAATTAATTAATACTTATACACATATACATAATAAACTAAACGGAATGGAAATGGTTATTGTTTAGTACTTTATTTACACTTACACATGAGAAAATTACATGATAGGTATATTTCAGAAAAAAAAATGCTGGCCAAATATGAATTATTGCATAAGTCTATACATAATACTAAAGAGGTAAACTTTCCGGTCATTTTTTTCGTTCATCCTTTTTTTTGTCCGTCAGCTCCCTTTAATTACCGAACAATGCATTGGTTCATGTGTGTGACCCAGACTCTATTTTCCTATTCCTTCTTTACCTGTTTCTTGCCGTTGAAATTTTACTGAAGGCAGCCCAATTGTCTCTGTTTCTTGCCTTCGAAAATCAAGGAAGGCATGACAAAAATGAAGTTCAAAATCCCTAAAAAAATTGAACATAATTTTTTTTTGTCATGTTGAAACACAGATGAACGCTTCACACACGAACAAAATATACACACACATGGGACGACATGATATCACGCAGGGGAAAGAATCAAGAATGCCACCCTTCTTGTAAAAGAATCCCGTCCTCGTCAAGCGTCGCCGCCAACTGCGGCACGACGTCCATCGCCACGGCTATCTTGAATGAGAACATGAACAACGCCTCACCTCCGCTACCGTGCGACCTCCGCGAGTGCTGCCGGTCCAGCGCCATGTCTCCCGGGGTCTGCACCAGGTGACTGCCACGAGCTCCGGGACGACGAGCTCCACGGCTGCCGCCACACCGAGCTAGACCGAGAGGAGCACTGGCGCACCACGCGCAAGGGGCTCTCCATGGCGCGTAGCACGTAGCGCGACGAGGGGCGGTGCGATGGCTTGGCGCTTAGGCACGTCTTGATGATGATGGCCACTGCCCACACCTCCTCCAGGTGGTCCTAATCCACTAGGAACAACGGGTCCATGATGCCGCAATGCTCGCCCAGTGGCCGCCGTTGATGATAGAAGAAATGTTGATTTAGATGAACATGGATTCTATCGGGGAACATGGACAAATCCACTCCGAGGACTACATATCGGACACGGACACATGGATCCGGTCTTCATATCGGAATAGGGTAGAACGCAGACTCATGAGATCCAAGTGCATGATGATTCGTATTCGACAAGGACGCGGACATTACAATCTTTTTAGGTGTAGAGATTGCCAAAATTAACTGGCTCTGACACTAGAGTAGGCGAAGCCGCAACAAACAAGATCGCAGAGAGGAGCACTTCTGCTCTCCCGTAAATGGAGTCAAAGCCATTTTGGTGCCCGGAGCCAGACCTCCAAAAATTGGCTTCGCCTGTAATACTTCGACTCTGACTCCGACTCTAATCACATAGCACTTGGCACAGAGCCACTCCACACACGCCCTTATACGCCATAGTGATCATAAAATAAATTATAGCTATTAGGCTTTCTAGAAAGGGTAAAAATAAATAAATACTCCCTCCATTCAAAATTATAAGCCGCTTTGACTTTTTTATACCTCCATTTTGTTATGCATCTAAATATAACAATCTATATACATAGCAAAATGGATAAACAAAAAAGTCAAAGTGACTTATAATTTGAAACGGGAGAGTATGTACTATCCCATCCGAATTTTCCATTAAAATTTGATACATTTTTTCCTCCCGTTGCAACGCATGGACATATTTGCTAGTGCCTTACTTATATAACAAGCGAAGCAAGGGGCCAGGCAGGCTAGGTAGCTTAGCTAGGTCTTATAGGGTTTCTTGAGCGAATAAAGTGCGTTCAAGATGCTGCACAACACACCGGCAACGGACAGGACTGCGGCAATGGCCCTGTAGTTTTTGTATATGAACCTGTATATGGTGATCCACACGTGGCGCCTGTACAAGGAGAGAAGAAGAAGTAGGGGTCACCGAAGCGGAGGTGGTCGGCGAGGTCCTTGAAGAGAAGCGCAGCGCCTGCTTGTTGCTCAAGGTGCTGTAGAGGATATAGTTAGAGCGCATCTGCTGCACTTCCTCCTCCCTATCCATGAGCATCGCCAGCATGAACATGTAGGAGCTCACGACGTAGGTATCAGAGTAGTCCCCGCTCGCGCTTGAGCCAGCTGAGGTGTTGCCGTGTTGGCCTCCTCCAGCGCGGTGAGGTTCACGAGCCAGCACGCCGTGGTGTCGCTGAGGAGCACCGGCGACAGGGACAGCTCGCCTAACAGGTGGCTCCGGTGGAAGCTCATGTCCCAAAACCATGGCTTCGTGCTGGGTGTTAACCTGATGCCGATCTCCGCGAGCTCCACGGCGTTGCTGGACTTCAACGGCCGGAAGGCCCTGCAGTGGTAGTAGTCGTTCTTCTTCACGCGCTCGGGCATGCTGTCGACCTGAGTGTACCAGAGCAGGCCAAGGAGAAGCGGCGGCTTGTAGTCGCCGCTGCCGCCGGGCACCAGCCGGACCTCCTTCTTCTTGGCCTTTCCGGGGTGAAACTCCTTCTGCACTCCGGCGACAAACTCTAGCACATTGACGGTGACGGGGGTCACGGTCGACATGAACTCCATCATGAGCACCTCGAGCACCAACCAGGGGATCTGGTTCTCGAGCAGGAAGATGTCCCTCTCGATGCTGGGTGTCATCCAGCTCCCCAGCACGTCCCCGCGGCCGCGGCCGGTGATGTACTGAACCAGGAAGCAGCCGTCGACGAACATCATGGCCGCGAACTCGGGGTTGCTGACGCCAAAAAACGACGGGTCTTTGACGTCGTAATAGCCTCGGGCGTCGCCTGCGACCGACAAGATCCTCTCGTACACCTCCGTCGTGTCGTGGCCCCAGTCTCTGCAAAGGATGTAGGCCGCGGCGAGCTTGACCTCCTCCATCTCTGCAGGTGCGGCAAGCCATGGTGGTACGAGCCAATGGCCACCACGCTTGGCACGATGTAGCGGTCGTTGTCGGCCCCAATCCCCTGGAGTCTACGGGGAAACCGGTGGATCTTGGTGTTCACCTTGGAAAATTCGGCCTGGAGCCTCTCCAGTGCCATCACGGCCCTCTGCTCAATGCCATCGTTGGGGAGGAGAATTGTTCTTGTGCCGCCCTCGTTGGTACCAGCGTCCATGGTGCCTAACACTAGATCAGAGAACGAGTTTGGTATAATGGTGCTGTACATGTCATGATGAACTTATATGGCCCTATCTATCTATCTATCTATCTATCTATCTATCTATCTATCTATCTATCTATCTATCTATCTATATATATGTATATATATAATTAGTACCCAGGGTACTAAATATTATTAAGTATCCAAGGTCATTCCCTCACCCGCGCGCCGAACGAAGGCTCAATCACGATCGGATGCCCGGGCACCCACCTGCAGTCGTTTCCTTCGGATTTTTTTTACCTGAATCGGCCGAATGTTTTTCTTTTTTTTTTTCTTTCGGATTTTTTTTTTTTTTACCTGAAGCAGTTGTATTGCTTGCCCGGGTTTTTTTAGTCACTTCGCACGCGTGCATTTGCACCTTCTTGTTCAACTTTTTATGGTTTCAATAATTAAGTTTTCGTCCTTGCTTTGATGGTTCCCAACTCCCAATAAATGGTCACGTAACTTTGTACTAGTATTTGATTGTTGTTAATTTGGTAAGAATCAAAACTGGCCTGTTTACTAATACATCACAAAATATTATTTTAGAGAATCATATGGAAGTTTTTTTTAATTAGATCCAAACGACCAAAATGATACATAGTGCTAATGATCGCCCAATGTTGTGCAACGTAACAATCAAATGTAAACCATCTATGGAATTATAGCTACTAGGTAGAACACCACTGTCCATGCCAGCTTCTTGTTGTGAGCTTGTGCCTCAGCCCTCAGGTCGTGTGCAGCGCACACATTCTTTGCAATTACTTTTGTACTGCTTATCTTATCACCTTTTTGCTTGATCACCTCCTTTGCTAGATAGCTTCATTGTAGAGCTTAACGGCCAATATACAAAAAAAAGGTGTACAGTTATGTCCATGAACATGACTAAAGTCAGCGCAACCAAGAATTTCCATTAATTCAAGCACTCACAATATTTTGGTTACTAGACCTACATCAATATGTTCAAGGCACCAAAAGGAAAATATTAGATTTATGTTATAACAAAAAAAAATCATATTGGCCCTTTCCTGCCCACATTCATTAGTGCAAAGCTACCAGATATTCTCCCAAGTCCCAACATGGTAAAAAACACACACGATCTCATTCATTACCTAAACATGAGACATCAAAATTAGGAAAATTTATTAGTAAATACTAATTAGAAATTATGATGAAACCATATATAGATTAAATTAGGAAAATTTATTCCTAAATACAAATATGTGCTTTTGTGTAGGAGCCCAGAGACTGAAGAGTGAAGAGAAACATACAGGATAAAAATATTATTGTTAGGAATGATTCATAGCTTTGTTGAGAGTAATGCATGCATATGTTGTCATTACTAGGTTGTGATTCACTTATTTAGTTGAGGATGTTGCAAGTCCGATACTTATTACATTATAGGCAGATGAGGATATGTACGGGCAACTAAGCCTGTGGACTTCTGTTTACATGATAAAGGTTTAACATTACTTACCTTTGAGGCAAATCTTGATTAACAGGAAAAGATTTAGATGGCTACACACTTGATAAAGTTCTGAAATTTGGTGTTGCTCTAGGAACATTATTATCTCAAAAAAGGTAAAGTTGAAATATTTAGCAGTGGCAGGGTTTTATTTAGGTTCGGATACTCTGACAAAAGGGTATTGCAACAGCATATACGATGATGCATGCAAAAGTTCAAATGGAAGGCTGAAGAGCACATGATAATGTAGTAAAAAGGCACAATACTTTTTGTCCTACTAACTTGAAATAGCAACATAATGGTCAGTTCCAATGCAGTGTTGTTTCAACTATAGTTTGAGATTCAGACCTAGTTACCTAGTTCACTTTTGCATCATACAACAGTCAGGTGGTCAATAGAAGACAGATTATTTATCCACCGATTGACAGAAACAGCCAATATTCCACAAGCCTGCTAGCTAAGTGACTATGACCCTCGGGAACATCCAGGCGGCGGCGGTGACCAGATGGGGTGAGGGGAGCATGGCGGTGCCGGTTGGACCCAAGGGGGGAGGCGAGGTGAGATACGGGTAGGACGGACGCCCTAGGTTCGGCGAGCTCGCTGATGCTGAACCTGGCAGCAACCGTCCGTGCCGACCCTCAGCTAGGCCTTCAAGACTGCGGCCACGGCCAGTAGCGACGACGAGCTGAGGGGGTGAGGGGGGAAATGGTGCCGGGAGAGCCCTCGGTGGCGGCGAAGCAAGATCGCAGGAGGACGGCGGCGGCGAGCAGAGCTCGGGCGACGTCGGCGGAAGTAACCCTGCAGACTCCCACGACCCACCGAGGCGAGATGGAGGCGGCGAGCTGGGCTCATGAGGAGGGGGCGGCGGCGAGCTGGGCTCTTGAAGCGGGGGCGGGGGTAGCGGCGAGCTGGGCTCGTGCGGCGAGGGCGGCGGCGATCTGGGTTCTTGCGACGGCAGCGGATAGAACCGGCGCCTCCCACGATCTACGAATATTGGAACGGAGCATGTCTAGCCAACGACCACGTGTTTTATGCGGTTTCAACACACAATTTTTTTACACCATAGAATTAAGATCTAACAACCTCCGTCCTCCTTCTACCTCTAGCTTCTTCTAGCTCCAGACAATCACAAATCACAAGATCACAGATCCACATATCACAAGAAATAATTTTTTTTCTATGCAGGGACAAGAGGACAAATCGGAGCCACGACCGCAGTAGATGGTGAGAGTGTGGGTATGACTATGATGCTGACGACTGCGGACTGCCTGCTTGCTTTTCTACGAGTACTACTCCCATGACTCCGGCCCATTTCGTTTCTGCGGCCGCGCGTGGGACCATCGGAAGCGGATGGCTCCAAGATGAACGGTTGCCCACAGTTGAAGAGAGAGAGGGTGCTAAAACATATATGTATTGTATAGCATTTCTGATATAATAAATAGGAGGTGGGTGCGGGAGAGAGAAAAAATTGGAACACGGGGCAGCGCCCAGCCGATAGGTTGGCTCGGGGTCGGGGTGGTGCGTTGGGTTGGCTCGGGTAGCGATTAATATTCAGTACCCAGGTACAATATATGCTTGAGGTGTTGATCAACTTTACAAAACTCCAGATATAGATGTCAGATACTTAGAGTGATGGTGCGGAATGAAGCATAGTTTTCTATTTTACATGACGTTGTTCATCGGCAAAACTAATCAACGAACTTCTTTATCCAGATCCTTTGCCCACATCGTTTTGATAATATCTGGTTCCTAGCTTCGTGTAAACCCGCGTGGCAGGCATCAGCATGTCTCATCAGTCTTTTTGTAACATGCATACCGGAAACCGGCGATTTGCCGAGTGCTGAGGCTTTGCCGAGTGTATTTTATCGGGCACTCGGCAAATACCGTGTTTGCCGAGTGCCAAATAAAATACACTCGGCAAACAAAAACACACGGCAAAATACGTCTTTGCCGAGTGTTTTTTTCTGGCACTCGGCAAAGAAGCTTTTTGCCGTGTGCATTTTTTTTTGCCCTCGGCAAATCATTTTTTCGAAGCAATTTTTGAGGCCCTAAATGAATTCAAATGAAAAACTTTTCAACTACAAAGTTGTATAACTTCTCAAGATCTACAAAGTTTATTTTGGTCATTTCTTCATTTGACAAAGCGACAATAACGTTGTTCATAAAATCTACATATCTCATATCTCTCATATTAATTTCATGAAAGTAGAAGATACATATATAAGATTTGTGAACAATGTTACTACCACTACGTCGGATGAACAAATGACCAAAATAAACTTTATAGATCTTGATAAGTTATGAAATTTTGTAGTTGGCAACATTTTGATTTGAAATCATCTTGTCATGCAAAAACGACGTTTGAATTTGAAAATTTTAAAATTTGAATTTTTCAAACGACCTCGGATGAAAAAACTTCCTAAATGAAAATTGTAGATCTCCAAAAGTTATGAAACTATGTAGTTGACAACTTTTTGATTTGAAATCATCTTATCATGCAAAACTATGTTTGAATCTCTCAAATTTAAAATTCAAATTTTTCAAACGACCTCGGATGGAAAAACTTACTAAATGAAAATTGTAGATCTCAAAAAGTTATGAAACTTTGTAGTTGACCACTTTTTGATTTGAATTCATTTAGGGCCTCAAACAAGCAATTTACTCTCAGTTTGCCGAGTGCCTTTTTTCTAGCACTCGGCAAAGCCGTATTTTGCCGAGTGCCTATATTTTGGCACTCGGCAAAGAGGTATTTTGCCGTGTGCATTTTTTTGGCCCTCGGCAAATCAGTTTTTCGAATCAATTTTTGAGGCCCTAAATGAATTCAAATGAAAAACTTTTCAACTACAAAGTTGTATAACTTCTCAAGATCTACAAAGTTTATTTTGGTCATTTCTTCATTTGACAAAGCGACAATAACGTTGTTCATAAAATATACATCTCTCATATTAATTTCATGAAAATAGAAGAGAGATATATATGATTTGTGAACAATGTTACTACCACTATGTCGGATGAACAAATGACCAAAATAAACTTTGTAGATCTTGAGAAGTTATGAAATTTTGTAGTTGGCAACATTTTGATTTGAAATCATTTTTCATGCAAAAACGACGTTTGAATTTGAAAATTTTAAAATTTGAATTTTTCAAACGACCTCGGATGAAAAAACTTCCTAAATGAAAATTGTAGATCTCCAAAAGTTATGAAACTATGTAGTTGACAACTTTTTGATTTGAAATCATCTTATCATGCAAAACTACGTTTGAATCTCTGAAATTTAAAATTCAAATTTTTCAAACGACCTCGGATGGAAAAACTTACTAAATGAAAATTGTAGATCTCAAAAAGTTATGAAACTTTGTAGTTGACCACTTTTTGATTTGAATTCATTTAGGGTCTCAAATAAGCAATTTACACTCGGTTTAGTATAATATATTGGGAACTAAAACGGAATCTAGACACAAGTGACAGTGTGGTGTAGTGGTAGAGGAGGTTTGTGCGCAGCGGGAGGTCTTGGGTTCGAATCCCGTCGGCCGTGTAGCCGTGAAATTTACGCGAAAAAAGCCGGAGATGGATGGGCGCTGACCGGTGGGGGCCTCCACCAATTAAAAAAAAAATTCATTTTTTTTTGGGTAAAAATTCCCATTTTTTCGGCTTTTTTTTCGGTTCCAACTTTGCCGAGTGTCGGCACTCGGCAAAGGCTTTGCCGAGTGCCCGACAAAAGACACTCGGCAAAGACGTCTTTGCCGACTCTTTTTTTGCCGAGTGCTCTTTGCCGAGTGCAGCACTCGGCAAAGCCTTTGCCGAGTGCAAATTGGGCTTTGCCGAGTGCCCTTGGCACTCGGCAAATTCACTGAGTCCGGTAGTGATACACACTGCTTATGCTCCAAACTTCGATGGCATCTCACGCATCCCTTGCTTTGCCTTCTCATTCTCACCCATATGTACCTACTTTCTCTTGATAGAGTAATTTGGCTATAAGTAATTAAATTGTGTATATGGTTGGCCAAATTAATTAATTACTAATGGCTTAGCTAACTAGTCCATTAACATATGCTTCAGTATGGGCTAGAATGTTAGGAGGTATATAGATATTACTCCCTCTGTCCCGTAATATAGTGTATTCTAGGAATTTTAAAACAAATTAAGAAAGACCATAAAAGACGTATGTATCCTCATTTTATTTCCTAATCAGACCCTATCATCAATGTGATTAATGGTGATCGGCTGATAAATAGAAATTATTTAATGCAAAAACTAGTTTTTGTCCTCTAGAATGTATTATATTTGAGGATAAATTTTGAATGCTAGAATATACTATATTACAGGGCGGAGGGAATAGATGTTATTATTTGATACATGGAATAAAAATTACTTTTATTAATTGTTTTTATCTTTTATTTATTTATTAACACAATAGACATAATAAATACTCTATATCCTCTATATATCTAGTTATAACCAGCTTTTAAAAAACTGATCTATATGTTTTTCATCTATATATGTATGGTTTTTTTCCTTTGCATAACACATATGTGTATCTATATCTTGAATTAATATGCACTGGAACCTTACCTTGAACTATGATGGCTCTTGTTGTAGCCCATATCTTGTGATGCCATGAATCTAGATTTTGATTTTCAAATTTTATCTTATTAGTTGCTAAAGATTTTTATCCTCAAATTAAGTTGAAACCCTAGTTACTGTATCTTTTATTAAGTCTCATTTTTTAATTTTATTAAAGATATGTAGATTGCACTCATAATGCAATGATGGCATAGGGTCATTTAAAATCTACACCATGTCGCTTGAGTCGATGGCAGAGCTTGAGATCTAGAATTGGATAGTGGTGCTAATCTCAAGAAATATTAATATTTATAAGCCTTATAATCACTTCTTACTCCAGTGGAATCTAAAAATACTGGATAGATATAGCCATCTTTGGTCTGCGCTAGCATCCACCACTTCTCAAAAAGTTTTAATTTTCTTATCAAAAAATTATATGTGTAGTAGTATTCTTATTTCTCCTATAACTAAAAAGAACAAAGCGTGGACATCTTTTGGTACGACATTTGTTTTGGTTCGTCCGTCTGTCCACCCCGTGCGATACCCCACGCGATAGAAAAAGAAACTGCCATCCCTGCGATCCCTGCCTGCTTTGAAGGAAACAAATCGATCACCTAAGGCCACATGCATGGAAGGAAACAATAATCATGCATGGAAGGAAACAATAATCATTTACTCTTTTTTCAAATAGTGGTCTTCATTTCGGAGCCCTTCATACAGTTTAATAATGGCTGGGGAGCTAGGCTTGCGAGAACTTAACCTTAATTGGGTTACGAGCTAGGGATGTAGCACTTCAATAGGTGTCTTGGTTGAGTTCTACAATGTCCGTCCACTGGTCGGCCCTGCTGAAGGTGATGGGGACCTCGGACCATGGACGATAGCTGGGGTTGGCGACAGCGCCCTCCGTAGTGACGTTGAGCACCCGCCGTGCGGCAAGCTTCTGTTCTCTTCTGCTCTCGGTGGAGGCGAGGCCCACGAAGATGGTGGCGACCACCTTGTCGTGGTCCTAGAAGGCATTGTCATTGCCCCCTGGTGGTCAGCGACCCCCAGCTCCATCGTTGGCGTCGTCATTCAGCTTTTTGTCCTGGAACTCCTTAGCCAAACCAAGGCAGTTCTTCATCTTGTGCTTGGCGTTCTTATGGAGAGGACACGGGCCGTCGAGGATCTTCTTGTACTGTTCGTCGTAGTTGCGCTTGGCGCGAGGTTCATTGACGGCAGCGATGATGTGGTCTGGCCGACGGCGGCGATTTTGATCGGTCTTGGGTCCTTCTGGCCGATCACGGCCGTTGTCACGATGATAATTGCGGTCATCGTGGCATCGGTCGTTGTGGCGGCGGTCGTCGGGGCGATCGTCGTAGCGACGTGTTGTGCGATGAGTGCCCGCATCCTCATTGAAGCGCACCTCGGCTTCCTCGGCGTCGGCGTACGGGTTGGCGGTTGTGATCATCTCGCCAATCCCCATGGGTGGCTTACGGTTGAACTTAGAGCGAAGCTCACGGTGATGGAGTCCTCGGATGAAGGCAGTGATGACCTCGGCTTCCGTGATGTGTGGAATAGAATTCCTCATCTCGGAAAAGCATCGGATGTAGCTGCGGAGGAGCTCGGATGGCTTCTGGTTGATGCGGTTGGGATCATGCTTGGTTCCCGATCGCGTACACGTAGCCATATAATTTTTGGTGAAGACTTTTTTTAGCTCTTCCCATGATCCGATGGAGTCTGGGGCAAGGCTAGTAAACCAGTTCATGACGGTTGGCGCGAGCATGACGGGAAGATAGTTCGCCATGACACTGGTGTCTCCTCCGGCGGCACGAACAGCAGTGGCGTAAGCCTGTAACCACTATGTTGGATTCATCCTCCCCTCATAGGGCTCGACCCCAGTGATTTTGAAAACCCGGGGCCACTAAAGTGTTCGGAGCGCCCTTGTGAATGTCGGGGCCCCTTGGGGTTGTCGGTGCCGTCATCTGCAGCGTTGCCACCAGTGATTGGCTCGAGGGCTGAGTCCGGATTGTCGTACTCTTGTTCGTACTCCTGGCGGCAGGGTACTTCATCCTCATGGCGATCGAAGCGGCGTTCGTCGATATGTTGTCGTGCATCTCAGAGATTGTTGAGGTGCACCCGGATGTCCTGGTCGACCTCCTGGTCGTGTTGGCGGTGATGTTCGGTGCGGTTGCCCCTAGCTCCGCCCTGGAGGGGTTGCCTATCGTCGCGGTGCTGGTTGGTGAAGCGACTTTGGCGACGATCGGTTCTTGTGGCGACTGATCGGCTAATCGAAGAGGTGGAGTATGAAGGTCTCTGATCCTGGCGAATCTCATTGACCTGGCAGTGCGCCGCTTTAAGCATGACGGCGACCTTGGCGAGCTCGGGCGTCTGTGGGAGGTGGGCGAGCTCGTTGGCGTCCACTGCCAGATTGGCACTTGGAGTCTTGAAGACGTCGTGGCCGTCAACGCGGAGAAACTCTTCGTCGAGGTTGCGCTGGAGTGGCCTTCCTTGCGAGTCAAGCTACTGCTCGGCCAACGCGAGGGCATTCTCGTTTTCTCGGCGTTGTGCACGGTTGACGTTCCGGTTCTCACGAACGGCGCGTTCCTCCTTGGTCTCGCCGTTCCGAGGGGAGCTGTCGACACTGACGTTGAAGATCGCACCACCTCGGAAAGGAGGGAGAGGAAGTTGCTCGGTGAAGGTTTCGGCGAGGGTCTCCGTAGAACCTTGGGACTCGGTGTCTGGATTCTCCTCTAGGATGGTCTGGAGGGACGCTCCAGAGCATCGGCTGACATGGAGCATGTTGATGGCCAGCGGAGGCTGGTCGGCGATCTGGTCGGTGAATTTGCCCCTTAGGGCGTCTTGGTAGGTGGCGGCAACGTTGGTGAGCCCGAAGGGCAGAGCCACAACTCCTGGAATTTTCTGAGCAGCCTCTAATAGATTTGGATCGGAGGGTGGTCGACGCTGAACCAAAGTGTCCAGAGCCGATTCGTCGATGGAGAGGCAATCGGCGAGCTTCAGACCGACCCGATCGATGGACTCGATCAGATCGTCGTTGTTGATCTGCCTCCTCTAGTAGCGAGGAAGCGGGCAGTGAGTTGCTGATGAAGGCGACCTCGGAGGTGGTTCCAAGATCGGATCTGTAGTCGTAGGTGCGGGGATGATCGGCACAGAATCGATCTGCGCCGGCTTGAGGAGCTCTCCGACTCTGTCAACGTTGATGATCTAGGAGATCGATCCGACCGTGAAGATCTGGCCGGGCTATGGGAGGGACAAAGAGCCTGCGGAAAAAGTCATCTTGTTCGATAAGGAAACAGCACGCAAGCCCCTACCTGACCCGTCAACTGTCGACATAATATCGTCGATAGTCCTCCGAGGGATATCCCACGAAGGTAGATTGATCGGTAGAGGAGCGTGAGATCAAGAACAAGAAGGCAACAGAGACACACGAGCTAGACAGGTTCAGGCCGTCAGTATGACGTAATACCCTACTCCTGTGGTCCGTTGGTTTGTATTAGCTATCGTATGATATTACGTGAGTTTGGAGGGGGTCCCTGCCCGCCTTATATAGTCCGGGAAGCATGGTTACAAGTCGGTTAGGTCTGAGAGATAACCGAAAAGTAATAACTGATTACATGAATCTTGGGATCATACATATCCTAACAGATCTCGTAGTATCTTCAGGATGTCTTCCAGATGTCTTGCAGAAGGCGCCGAGCAGAGTCGTACCCCGCAAGGCTTCCAGATGTCTTGCGGAAGGCGCAGCCCATGTGGTTTGTCATGGGTATTCGGGGTCAGACCCCCCCCACACACACATTGATGGTGCTGATAAGATTGACAATCCTATAACTCGGCAGTACCTTTCTTTTTTTCAAAAAAAGGAAGGCAAATGCTACTTATGGTCGAATCCATGTTCTTTTTATTGTTTTAATTTGATGCCCACAGCCCACATGTTAACTTTTAGATGTGTTTGTAAAGAATCAAAAGGAGTTGGCCTAATGCCAATCTTTCTTGTTGTCTTTTTTATTCTTCATATTTATACTAGGTAGCGTGCCCGTGCGTTGCTACGGGATAACTAATAATTTATACTAAAAACACATGAATCGCACGATAAGATAACAATACTGGAAAAATTAAATACCAACGTTAAAGTGGTATTTAATCCAAAAAGCAAAGTTTATGAATTTAACACAGTCACGGAGTGCGCGGCGTCGCAGGCTCATAAACTCTACTTTATACATATTTCCGTGATACGGCTAAGATAATGTTTATATTGGCAGGAAGAAATCTCTGATATCCATTTGTTTCATTATAATCCATTTATCTAAACAATGTTTGAGGTGAGGGCATGGTTATAGTTTTTAGTAGCTTTGTGATACTGTCCGAAGCTATGAGATGATTGATGTCTTGCAATGATCCTTTCATTAATTTAGTTTTTTTATCTATGTTTAATTGTTTATTCAGTCTATTTTGTAGGCACGCCGGTAGATAATGGATGACAAAATTTAAGCATCCATAATTTATCTCTTTGACTTTGAGCATGAGTTTTGTTTTTATTTTTTAATTGATATATTGTCCTTTTATTTTTACCATAGCGTTAGCACGGGCATGCATGAAAAACAAAGATGTCTTTACACTGTAGAAATCTTTTAAGAAGATCAAGCATAGATTATTCTTGTATAGAATATTATATATACAATCATCTAAATATTCTAATTAAACTACAAAATTTTGAATTAGGATACGAGGTAAGACAGGCAAATAGATATTTCAAAACTACCTATAGAGTTCAAAGAACTTAATAAATAAATCCTTCTGAAGGCAATGCAAATTCTCTCTGATCTTTCATTTGGTGTAGTTAGTGTTATTATAGTACCTGCATGTATTCATGGGAAATAAATTGTGGATAAAACGTGGATACTTTTTGGTGCGACATTCCAACATGGGTCCATCGTCCTGCCAATATCTTTAAGGCAGATCACATAAAGGATGAGAGTCCCTCTATTGCTCACAAGCGACTCAAACTTATATCTGATCATGGTAATGTTGAATTGCTTTGCATCAAAAGCATCGACAATGATAAATGGGGACATAGGTTTTAGTATGCATAGTGGAGGAAAACTCAACATTGGCCTTCTCAGTAGCTTTTCTGAGCCTTTACAGTGCTAACTTGTCCTTACTCAGATAGTCAAGAGGTGCACCATAAAATTATGCACCACTAAGAAAAGTGTCACCGTTGGTTGCCTTGACCTGAAAAATGTGTCGAAATTAAGAATTACAACACCTAATTCAACATCTTGGAACATACACTCAAGTGGATACCTTATTCTACAATATATGTCTATGTGGAATAGTCCTAAAGCCACATATATTTATACGATGAGTATAACATACTTTGTTTTAAAATTTTATGAGAGATTTTTTAAGACACACTGTATTATCCATGTGACAGGCACTAATATTTACATATATACTCGAACCTGTGTGTACAGGATTATATGGAGATGCAGCGGAACTTATTCATGGATTTATTGGCGCATAAAAGAAATGGATATCGAAGAATTCTTTCTGCCGATATAAAATATTATCTTAGCCATATCACGAAAAAGTCTATACGGTAGAGGTTGTGAGCCTACGACGCCGCGCTCTTCGTGACTGTGTTAATTTCACGAACTTTGCTTTTTGAATTAAATGTCACTTTAACGTCGGTATTTAATTTAACAGTATTGTTATCTTATCGTACGATCCGTGTGTTTTTAGTACAAAAGATTTAGTTGTCCCGTAGTAACGCACGAACACGCTACCTAGTCTCTATTATAAACATAGAGTTCTTCCGGTTATACTATCAATAAAGATACACCAATTTCAGTTAATATGTATAAATTTATCTAAAGTAACAATTTAAATAAATTATATGTTATGGTTAACAATATAGTCTTGATTAATTTGTTAGAATTATTAATATATGAGTCATTAAGGAAATATTTTTCATGATTGCTGAAACATTGTCGCTCATACATGCATGTGTACTTGAACTATTTGATGGCACAACATTGATATTTAATTTAAATAGCTTTTAAATATACTAATATTAATATATGTGGGTGATGTGGAAACATGTATATCTGTAATTTATGCTATTTAAGCACTTGTTTTGTAATAGAAGACGTTAGTAATTTATATTCAGATTTCATGAGAAGTTTGAGTTTTTTTTAATAATGGTAATAGTGATAATTTAGATGTAATTTAAATGGTTGTGTAGATTGTCTATCATAACGGCCGGGTGGGTAATTAGATGCAAAAAATTAAGTAATCAAATGAATAATCGCCCTTCTACGGGGAAAACATCCTAGAGAAGAAACCACACTGCTTTGACGTCATCTTCCAGCCTTTAATTACAAAAGACCAGGGGGCCATCTAGATGTGATATGACGTGATTTGTGAAGCATGGAATCATCATATTTAATTAAGTTTACTTGAGTTTATTTGACTCTCAAAAAAAAAGTTAGAATAGCTCGTAATTAGGGATGGATGGAGTATATATAATACTAACGTCACCCCGTGAAGCTCTAAAGGGCATATTTGCTTTGTGGACTGGAAGAAAATTGCGTGGATCCTGAGTCTAATCACTCTCCTGTACGATCCATCACGGATGTATGATACGTGGCATTAGAAGGAATCAAACGTTCAGAATGATGTCGAGAATCTGATAACTTGCCACATTTATTAACGGTGATTGTGCATCACACATCCGAACCTAGACCGCGTTTGAAATCCAACGTTTGAGCGTCTCTGTCTGTCTGATGCCGATTCCAAGTTTCCAACCCACGTCATGGCCATCGATAAGATGCTGGTACAGATACAATGCTTCGAGATGGACTGTTACTCCAAGTATCTGACAGCTCAAGAATTGCAAAAGTCGTGCATCGGTGCATGCCATGCGATAGTTCAAAACGGCTCTCGCCATGCATGCCCCGGCTCCGTCTCTGAGCATAGCACATCAGTTCCTGGCGCCATGAACACGAGCACCAGTAGCAACGCCAACACCGGCGTCGTCGCAATCGCAAGGCAAGACCCACGAGCCATCGATGGGAGGACAGCGAGTGCGGCCGACAAGCTCGACGCCGACTTCTCCAAGGTGCTGACCAAGATCCACCGGTTCCCCGGGGGCCTGCAGGGGATCGACGGCAGCAGCTACGTCGTGCCAAGCGTGGTGGCCATCGGCCCCTACTACCGCCGGAGCGACGCGCATCACCACCTGCAGAAGATGGAGGAGGTGAAGCTGGCGGCGGCCCACCACCTGTGCACGAGGGCGGGCCGCTCCACGGCGGAGGTGTACGAGAAGGTGCTCTCTGTCGTGAGCGACGCGCGCGGCTGCTACGACGCCGACGACCAATCGGTCGCGGACGTAGGCAACGCCGAGTTCGCGGAGATGATGTTCCTGGACGGCTGCTTCCTGCTGCAGTACATGGTGGGCGACACCACGCCGGTGCTGCAGAACCGGATGATGCTGTCCACGGGGCCCAGCATCCAGAAGGACATCTTCCTGCTCGAGAACCAGATCCCCTGGCTGGTGCTCGAGGTGCTCACGGAGTTCATGTCCGTCGACGTGCTCCGGTTTGTCGCCGGGATAGAGGAGAAGTTCTTCGACTTCTTCCCCGCAAAGGCAAAGAAAGGGCGCCGTCGTCGGCCTATGCCGACATCGCTGGATCAGGACCCGCCGCACCTCCTCGGGCTCCTCCGGCTCACGCAGCTCGGCAGGATGCCCGAGACGAAAATGAAATACAAGAGCTTTGCGTCGACGTCGCTGTCCGTGTCCATCAGCGCCGTGGAGCTCGCGGAGATCGGCGTCAGGCTGACGCCGAGCACGGAGCCGTGGTTCGGGGACATGAGCTTCAGCCGGGGACCCCTGTTCGGCGAGCTGTCCCTGTCGCCGCTGTTCCTGAACGACGTCACGGCGTGCTGGCTCGTCAACATGGCGGCGCTGGAGGCGAGCACCTCGGGCTCCGGCGCGGAGTCGGACGGCTACGTCGTGAGCTCGTACCTGTCGGTGCTGGCGATGCTCATGGACAGGGAGGAGGACGTGCAGCAGCTGCGGGCCAAGCGCCTCGTGTACAGCACCTTGAGCAACACGCAGGCGCTGGGCTTCTTCAAGGGGCTCGCCCAGCACCTCCGCTTCGGCGACCACTACTTTGTCACCTTGGAGGAAATCGAGGCGTACAAGCGCCACAGGTCGGTGCGGATCTTCGTCCATCGCCACCTCTACCACGGCTACAAGGCCATGACCATCGCCACGCTCTTCTCCATCGTCGGTGTGCTCGTTGGAATCTTAAAAATCATGCTCGACAACAACAACAACAAAATACACAACCGATTTTTCTAATGAAACAAGCTCAGTGCTCCGTTGTTCTTTCCCAAATTTGTGTGTCGAATTTTTTAAACATCTTAACAACTGTAAATGAAAAACCTTAAAAGGTTGTATAAATCATCGACAGCAATAACTTTTCATAAAAATAATCTCCATCTGACGTGGTCATATAAAAAATCTATGATTTTCTCTAAGATTTAGTATCGACACGCCAGTCCTATTTGCGAGACCGCTCTATTTTGCCACGCCAATAAAAGTGGCACGACAGGCACCGAATAATACCGATAGACCTCCACGCGTGCTCTAGTGTGGCACATCTTGTCACATCAATACATATGACGTGGTACTATGGTTTTATCAAATCATGCGGCCTTGCGCGCCTAAAAGGGTTTTTTTTAGAAAAAACGGGATTGTATTTCACATGTACTTATAACTTAAGGTTTACATTGCAACCCTTACAACAGCACCCTTGAAGAAAAGGAAAATTATGTTTTAGTCCATACAAGGGTCTCCCGGTCATCTTCGTCGCCGGCGATTGGAGCAGCCCCTTGACGAGCACCCACTGCACCACAGGTGGGAGTGGAAACACACCAAGGTTGCAGCTTGAAGCCAAAGCCCTTCTCGACGAAACATTAAAGTTTTCCATTGCCACAATGAGTAGCATGTCGAAAACATCGACATGTCATAGATACGTTGAACGCCCTAGCAGTAAAAGATGACCACCAGCCATCTCATCGCCGAGAAACATGGGACTTGTCGCCGCAAGCATCGCCGGCAACCCCAAGTCATCGGACGACAAAGCAACCGAAAGGGGGAAAAGACCGCCCAAGCAGTTGCAAGTAAACCACCAACCCGATTCCTCATAATAGTGGTAGGCAAACCTCCCTAGAGCCTCGCTAGAGAGGGCATCGTCGGAGGGACAAAAGAACTCACCGACGAGATCTGGATCTTCAAACGAACCACCAGATCCGGTGAAGATGTAGCAAACCAGCCCTTCACCGCTGCGGAAACACACATCAGCGAGGTGGAGAAGGGCCAGAGAAGCTTATTCGCTGTAGACAGCGCCGTCGCCACCATCCGTACGCCGCCAAGGCCTAGGTTACCTAGATTAGGGACTAGAACTAACTAAATGGGTAGTAATCTACACTCCAGCCACCGTAGGTTCGGTTCCCCTCCCCCTCCGGTGCCGGGGAGGACACCAGAAGGGGAGGGAACCGACGGATTCGGTGGCGGAGGCGAAGTCGCCTTCTTTTCGCCCGCTCTAACTATAGCAGATGGGAGAAGGAACGAGAACGATCTCGGCTGCCTTAGGCATGCAGGTTAGGCCATGCCAGCAATCTAGTGCAGCAAGGCCAGTTGCTAACTTCTGTCTTCTTCTTCTTCTTCTTTCTTTTCCTTCTAAGCATCCTGAATTCCTAGCAAGGCCTTGTTTAGTTGGCGATTTTTTTTGCGAAATGGTACTGTAGCACTTTCGTTGTTATTTGGCAATTAGTGTCCAATCATAGTCTAATTAGGCTTAAAAGATTCGTCTCGTGAATTTCGTCTAAACTGTGTAATTAGTTTTATTTTTTATTTATATTTAATGCTTCATGCATGCATCTAAAGATTCGATGTGACGGGGAATCTTGAAAAATTTTGCAAAGTGAGAGGAACTAAACAGCACCCAAGATTGTAAATTTGTACTGTTTTCTCCATATCTACTTTAATGCAAAGGCTGAGCACCCGCCATTCCATGCTAAAAGAAGGGGTTAGTAGGAATAAAAAATAAAAGCTAGATAGAGTCATTTTTATGATACAATTTAAAAAGGGGTTAAAAATCCCTAACCTAAGACAGGCCCGCAAGTGAACCTACTTATTCTCCTACTAAGACCAACAACCGGAAAGGTTAGGCGTTAAGGATTAAAACAAATGATATGTGAACCGATAAAGGTCTCACTTTTGGCTTTACGATTTTAGTGGTTTTTCTGTCGGTTTTTGCACACACGTCTATTCTAGTTTACAGTAGTGTGATGAACACAAGTTGTAACACCCTAGGTATGAAAACATATGCATTCCATGAGCACCATCAATATATGTGGTGGAGTTTGGAGATTTACCATATCCGGTAATCCAAATAGCAAATAGGCCAACTTATAGAAACATCTTATACAATATTAGTGGCATCCAAATAGCAAATAGGTCAACTTATAGAAACATCTTATACAATATTAGTGGCGGAGCCACTGCCCGGGTTTGCCGGGCGAAGTGCAAAGAGAATTACTATATCTACGTATATATTTCTGTATAATGAGAACTGATGAGAAACATCCAGAGCTCCTCAAATTTTTTGGCTCTGCCATGGTACAATATAGCTAGCTTTTAACAACCTCACAATAAAAACATCATGTAGTGTGGGGATTATTAAAGTGGTATCCTAACTTTTCCAGTCTAGAATCTACGAACCGGATTTTACATTTTTTTTTTTGCGAGACCCAGTTAGACGCAGACGATGAGTTCGAACCGTAATACCCTTGTAAAATATAGATATGGAAAATAATACAATTTGGCTAAAAAGAAAATAGTTTATCAGTTTGTTTAGTCAATTTACACTATTGGAAACTCGAATTGTTCTGTGGGTGATGAATTTTTCTGTGCGTTTTTTTCGGTACGCACATAAAAATTATGATTTTTCTGTCGGTTCCAAAATATCCCGACAGAAAAATAGTGCGTGACAATACACACGGAAAAAATCAGCACTCATAGAAAAATGCTATTTATTCTATCGGTTCTTTAAAAACGCACAGAAAAAAATATATGCACGCATAGAAAAATCCTAACCCTAACCCGCCAGCCGCCGCGCCCCCAAACACCCTCTCACGCACGCACTGACCACGCCCCCTCCCTCACTCTCTCCTTTCAGCGCTCCCCTCCCTCTGCGACTCAGCGCCGCGCCCCTCCCTCTGCGACTCAGCGCCGCGCCCCTCCCTCTGTGACTCAGCGCGGGGGCTCCTCCCCTCCCCGAGCAGCGCCGCCACTCCCGCTCCTCCCTCTCCCTCTTCATTGACATGTGAAAGCTCTAGTTTGGTTTTGGTGAATTGATGAAACCCTAAGTGCTAACCTAGTTTATCAAGTGATCATGACATAGGTAGCACACTTCAAGTAGAGAAGCTAATGAAGATCATAGCATGACAATGGTGATGGCATGGCGATGATCAAGGGCTTAAACTTGAAATGAAGAAAGAGAAAAACAAAAAGCTCAAGGCAAAGGTATAAACCATAGGAGCTATTTTGTTTTAGTGATCAAGACACTTAGAGAGTATGATCACATTTAGGTTTGATAGCCGTACTATTAAGAGGGGTGAAACTCGTATCGGAATGCGGTTATCAAAGTGCCACTAGATGCTCTAATTTATTGCATATGCATTTAGGATCTAGTGGAGTGCTAACACCCTTGATAATATTTGTGAAAATATGCTAACACATGTGCACAAGGTGTTTGCAGGGTTGAGATGGGTTTGGGTCCCTCGATTCGGCGCTTTTGGAAAAATGAAATGTCTATTTTCTATTGCGCCGGATGCAAAATTCTTGGTGGTTGGCACATTTGAGCAAGGGTGAAGAAGTTAGAATTGAAATGGAGTTGGTCGAAATGATGCTGGCGTCGGTCTACTGACCGGACGCTGGGTCACTCAGCGACCAGACGCTGAAAGGCTGCGTCCGGTCGAGCTATCAGACGGCACAGTAGGCTAGGGTTGAGCACCGGACGCTGGCTGCGTCTGGTCAAGGTGGACCGGACGCGTCCGGTCAAAAAAACATGCCTCGGGGAGCTTACTGGAAACGACCGGACGCTGGGGCTTCAGCGTCCGGTCAGTTTTGATCGGAGCGTCCGATCAGCTTTGTAGCCATTGGAATCTGACGAACAGCGTTTGAAGGCGATGACACGTGGCGTCCATCGGGCGACCGGACGCTGAGGGCCAGCGTCCGGTCAGTATGACCGGAGCGTCCGGTCAGAGCGCGTTTTGCTCAGTGAAGGGGTATAACGGCTCTATTTGATGGGGGCTCTATTTATAGCCCCATGGTCGGCTCAAGGGTAGTCTCTTGCACATTTTCATTGACATAGCAACCTTGTGAGCCTAGCCAAAGGACTCCCACTCATCTACATCATTGATTCATCATCATAGTGAGATTGGGAGTGATCCAAGTGCATTGCTTGAGTGATTGCATCTAGAGGCACTTAGTGATCGTGGTTCGCTGTGGATTTCGCTTGTTACTCTTGGTGGTTGCCGCCACCTAGACGGCTTGGAGCAGCGAGGATCATCGAGCGGAGGTGGTGATTGTCTCCGGCTCCGATCGTGGTGATTGTGAGGGGTTCTTGACCTTTCCCCGGCGGAGCGCCAAAAGGTACTCTAGTGGATTGCTCGTGGCTTGTGTGATCCTCATCTTGTGTTGGTTGTGCGGCACCCTATTGAGGGTTTGGCGTGTGAAGCCAATTAGCGCGTGAACCTCCAAGTGAGTGAATCGCCACAACGAGGACTAGCTTGCCGGCAAGCAAGTGAACCTCGGTAAAAAATCATTGTCTTCATCATTGATTCCGAGGTGATTGGTCTTCATTGTTATTCATCTTTGTGATTGATTGGTTCTTCATCTACACGGCGGTATAACTATCCTAACCACTCTCTTTACTTTACCGCAAACTAGTTGACAAGCTCTTTAGTGTAGCTAGTTGTGAGAGCTTGCTTGCTTGGTTGGTGTGGCTCTTTAGTTAGTCTTTGAGAGCACACTAACATAGGATAGTGTCTTTGCTATTGTGTGAATAGACACTATCTAAACTAGAATTGTGGTAGGTGGCTTACATTTTAAGTAGGCTAGTGCAACACTCGCTTCGCCTCATAATTGTCTAACCATTTGGTTAAGTGTTGTTGTAGAAATTTTTATTAGGCTATTCACCCCCCTCTAGCCATTAGGACCTTCCAACATGGCGGGCGCGGCCCCTCTCCTTCACCCCCGGATCTGGCCAAATCCATGGCGGGCACGCCCCTAGGCGGCTGGATCCGACGCCACCACCTCCACGCCGGCGGCCGCGCGCATCGTCATCAACTCCGACGGTTCTACTCTCCCTCCCTCACCGGTGGCGCGAGGACGAGGCGGGGCCGCATCCAGATCCGTCACCGCCGCTGACGACCGAGCAGATCCGCGCCCTCCCCCTTCTTCTCCCTCGTCGGCGCCCCTCCCCTCCCCCTTCTTCTTCCCCAGCAGGTGCCCCTCCCCTCCCCCTTCTTCACCCGGCCGGATTCGGCCCTCCCTCTCCCGGATCCGGCCGGTGGCTGCGGTGGTGGTGGTGGCGGCGGCCCTCCCCTCCCCCTTCTTCTTCCCCGGCCGGAGTTTAGCTGCCTTTGTTTTTTAGTTCAGCTGTAATGCAGCGTGTGTGGTTCCTCTGACTGGTTGGCAGATAGCTGCTATTGAGTAACAAATTTGTGCTATTCTGGAATTCCGAATGCATGTAGTGTTCTATCCATTTGCTTCTACTTCATATATGACTCTGGACAAAGGAAATTAGTAGCCATGGTTGATCCTATCTGTTTTACCTTGCATCCATTGTAGACACAATCTCACTTTTTGTCAACTTAGTTACAGCTGTTTTGTATTCTTACTAATAACTGGCACTTCTGTACCCATAGATTGGATTCACGCGCACTCAATAGCAAACTAATTTTATGTGATGCTACAATCTTGGTCAATTCCTCATTTTTCTTCACCTGCAGCTTCTCTATATGTCCTTGTTTTTCTCAACATTGCTATATCTATATTGACACAAATATCTGCACTGCATGGAGACTGTAAGATGTAGTGCGGTGTAAATTGCTTGATGAGATGTCTCTCAAGGTTGTATTGAAAAATCTGGAAGGCTAGCTACTTACACATAGCTTTAGGTTTATATAAAAAATCTTTGTGGTTTAATTTGCATTTGCACATCCAAAATGATTTCGGTATTACTGGAATGAAATTTAGGTGTGCATACTGCTGCTTGGGTTCTCTATTTTCTTTTTCCTGTTGTATGATGATTCTCAGAAACCTGCAGAATGCAGGTTACTTTTGAGCAGTCTCATTTACAATCGTATCTGAATATAGTAAGATTTTGTGTCATCTCAGTGTGATAACAGGAGCAAAGCATGTTTATTTCAGCCTGCCTACAGGAACCATGCCAGTTGATTTTCCTATTATACTACTTTTAGAACTAATACTTGGAGCATAATTGGCAACTGAATTATGCTACCTCTAGAATAAAAGTGCTATATACATTTAGAATGCTATCTTGGTTATGCTACTTTTAAAACTTTTGCATGCATGGATGCCTTGTTATGTTAGCAATATTTTTCTTTATTTGAATCTGGGGAAATTACATCAGCAGCCCTTCTAAGAATCTGGGGAAATCACATCAGCAGCCTCCTATTGATTTGAATGTATGTTATGTTAGTAATATTTTTCTTTCTTTTTTCCTTGATCTTTTCTTACTAGTAGGCTAGTAGTGTAAAGCATTTTGACAGGAAGGACATCTTGTATCCTTGTATGTGCATCAGGTAAACAAATTTCATACTTTCCAATGACAAGTTACAACTGTGGGATATGTAGGATGGCTTTTTTTCCTACTGAAGTCTGGAGGAACTTAGCAAATACTACCTCCTGTAACACAGTGACATTTTGGTTTTGCCCTAAGTTCTCATTTGCGTTCTATGCTTTATCAAAGTGTATTAAGGTTGCTTGTGTTTATAGCACAAAACATGTGTCTCGAATCAGAACAAGAGCTTAAATGTTTTTTAGCAACATGTTGATAACTTTTGAGATAAAACAGCTAGCATGAAATCTCCTAAATATCGCTGATAAATCAATTAAAAGAAGCTCTCATTGAACAGGTCTTATGCACACTTTCATTATCTTCCAAACGTTCCATCTCAGTTACATATGACTCATGCTTTTCGAAATTGTCTTTCCTATTTCTATAACAGGAGTCAAAGTCAGAAATTCTTCGCAGCCAGTTGCAAGTAAGAACTATTATTTATGCCCTATTGCATGATGCCTTTTCATCTGTTATTGTTCCTTGCAATTATTCTGTCCACAGCTATGAAAGTGGGTACTATTAGAGGATATGTGTAGAACTTCAAGTAGAGAGACCTAATCTGTTCATTCCCAACTGAATTCTTGTTTTCATAAATGGCACCTGCACTAGTAAGCCATGAGCATGTGTGTTGTCCGAGCCATCTGGCACCTTTATGGCACAAGTATGCCTCTTGCCAGTTCTGATTCCTACCTGGCCAAACCCATGTTCACTTAAAACTAATTATTAATTCAACTGCTCACTTGAACTATTTATTTATTGATTACAACTTAAGTCTGTTATGTTGAGAAAACCCACCTAGAGTTCTTTCTTAGCACCTTGAGATTAAGCCTGTTATATTGAAAAAGCCCACCTAGACTGCTTCCATAGCAACTTGAGATGTTTGATCACCTTTCAGAGTGGTCTTCACATCCTTCTAGTCTGGCCTTTGCATTTCTCTGTTTTGTGCCTTGGGTGACGCCGACATGCATGTCTTGATTCCGGTCGTTGCTTCTCAATTAGCTCCTTTCTTTTTTTCTGAAATTTATTTATGGTGTAATAATCTTTTAGCCGTCTTATGACATTACTGGAAATCTCTTATCTGATTGCCATAACAGGTTGCTCGAGCAGAGGCTGAACATGCCATTCAACTTAGGCAACGATTTGATGGTGCCGTTGTCGCAAATGGCACAGGATCTAGTTCTAGTCTGCTAATGATTACCCCAACAGAACAAACAGCTGCTATGATACAGGGTTATGGAGTATTCATGTTGAACATGTAGATGACCAGATATCATATCTGTATATATGATATATGTGCTGATAGATCAGACTGATTCTATTTTTGACATAAGTGTTGACTCCATTCATGATGAACTACTGATTTGTGTATTATTTGAATGAAACTTTGTTGGTCATGCATAGAAATTACTGTATGGAAAATATATATTTTAATATGCTGTTGCTACTGTTTTAAAATAATTTTTTTTTGTGTTCAACTCTTTTTTCCTGTGAGGCTGGCTACACAGAAATATTATTTTTAATCTGGGCGAAATGAATTTTATGTGAGTTCACCTAGACCGACAGAAAAAAAAACATGTGTTTTTCTGTGCGTTTATTTCTTTTTTCTATGTGGATTAACACACAGAAAAATTAGTTTTAATTTGGGCGAACACAATTTTTCTGTGCGTGTGAGACCCACAGAAAAATTGTTTCTGACGTTGAACCCACAGAAAAATTAGATTTTTCTGTCATTATATTTCTGTGTGTATTTTTCTGAGGGTACACCGTCAGAAAAATATTATTCGTATTTTTCTGTGTGTTTTCGCACACACAGAAAAAGCGAGATTCCAGTAGTGTTACATCCAATTTAGGTTCTTACAACTTTTTTTTTGGCCTCTCATCTTAAGTAAAGCTGTAGAATCTGTTCGGATACGAACAAACCTACAACTATATCTAGACAACGAACGCAGCTGAGAGGTACTCGAAGATCATCAGACTCTGAGCGTGACGATATAAAGAAACACACGTCGTTGCCTCTAGAGGTCCGACTATTTTTTATGACGGCTATATCAACCTTTTGTCGTCCTTGTGACCCTCCTCGTAAAACAGCCAATTTTTCCACACTCTTGTGCCATCGCCTGGATCTGTTGTCGTTGCCTTATTCTTCTACTTTCTTCTCTCTCTCCTAAAGGACACTTTTTTTTTATTTTTGCAGGCTACACTGATGGTCTGCGATCGAGGGTATTATTTTTGTTCAGCCTCGCCACCGCCCTACTCAAAATTGATGCTCTGGTGTCACTTGTCGAAGCTTCAATTTGGATAATGATCTAGAGTTTCTCCTATTTCATGTTCTAATTTAATGCTTGTTTTGAATCTATGACGATATGTGATATGAGCAAATGCTTTTTCTGCCTAATCTACGCTAAGCTCTTGGGTATTAGCATGAGTTTGACAAGGCTATCTACGACGACGCTAGAATCGTCGAGGACTCTGAGCAGGTCGCGCGCCACAATGTTCAACCTCACGATCGACTGACATGAGGAGCTCAATTGCTTCAAAGGGCTAGAAGCTACCTAAACAATATTTTTCAGGGACGAAAAAACATCGTTTCAGCATTCTCTTGTGCATAAGAAATTACAAATCCGAAATATTTTGTTATAGGTGAAAAAGAATAAGGGCATGTTTGAGTAGCTTCTGCGGAGAAGCTGGACTTTTTTTTTTTTTTTTTTGAAAAGGAGCCCTTTCGTGGTGAACAATAGAGGAATCGGAGTTTTTTTAGGTAAGGAACTAGTGGCTTCATCGAAAGAGCAGGAGTCGTACTTGTACCAAAGAGACCCGAACTAATTAAATGGGACTTTAAAAATAGTATATCACACCAAATCGGGCCCCTAGGGCTCATCTAGCAATCACAACTGAATCGACTTATCGACTTTGGGAAGTCGTTCGCTGGTCTGAAACTTGACTGAAAGTGGCTGAAAAACACTGTTCTGGCTGAAATATTGGGAGAGAAAAATATTGTTTCGACTGAAAAAAAAAAAAGCCGAACAAGCCAAACTTCATACCAGCCGAACGAGGCCCAAATTAAAGGCATATTTAGATCATTAGAGGAGTAACTTAAGAAATAGAAGTCCATCAAAATATGCACATACTAGTATATAGACTAATTTTTAATTCATACCTTAACTAATAGTAGTTTATTATGGACAAACCCATGTAATGAGAGTAAGGTAAAAAGGCCCGTGTCAGTAGGAGTTTCCTGTGAGTTTCATCTGCATTTATTAGTCTGCCACTGAGGTATTTTGATGACATTGTAATATTTTTAATAGGAGAGAGAAGAAATGAGTTTCATCCTTGACACGATTACCAACTCTATACGAGTCATGAAATTAAACGTCTATGAAACACTAGAACGAAATTATGCATCGAGAATGTCTTTTATATTTAAGTTTTATTTCATTTTATACGACGTGACGGTATTAAAAACAACGAAACTCCCGGCTAAAAATGACTTAATAGATGTCTATGGGACTCTTGAGTTAAGAATTCAATTTTAGTTTATGTATAAGCTTACAAGTCCCAGGCATCAAACGTACCCTAAATACTAATCATGCCCTGCATTGATAATAATAATAATAAAACATCTCGTGGTAATAAATCGCGAAACAAAAATCACGTCTCCAAGCTCCGGAACACGCCGACCGGCGCCTGGGGTTTCGCTTCACGAACCTTCCGACCGCCGCCGACAGCCCGACACCATGGGCTCTGGCGATGATAACGACCGCGACCTGAACCGGGACCGGGACCGGGACCGCGATCGCTCCTCCTCCCGCCACCACCGCGACAGGCACCACGAGCGCTCCTCCTCCCGCTACCGTCGCGACGACAGGGACTTCGATCGGGACCGGGGCCGGGATCACCGCCACAGTGGGGAGAAGGACCGGGGCCGCGAGGAAAGGGAGCGGGCGCGGCGGCACGAGGAGAGGAGAGATAGGGAGAGGCCGAAGCGGCGGGATGCGGACGGGGAGGACGAGGACGGCGGCCGCGACCGCAAGTGCCGCCGCGTGTCCTCGCACCACCACCGCCGGGACGCGGAGCCGAAGGCGGCGCCCGCCACCAGGGATCAGGAGAGGGGCATGGGGGCCGAGCAGAAGCGGCTCGACGATGAGATGGAGCGCCGCCGCATCCGCGTCAAGGACTGGCAGGAGAAGCTCCGCGAGCAGCAGGGTGCCAACGGGGCCGAGGCCGAGGCGGGAAAGAAGTGGACCTTGGAGGGCGAGGAGTCTGATGAGGAAGAGGATGGCACGGATTTGGGTTGAAGCGGTGTCATGGATGTTGATTGCAACAATGGGGGTAATGGTACCAGTGGCCCTACTGATGTGGAGGAGGAAGAGATTGACCCGCTTGACGCATTCATGAACACCATGGTGCTGCCGGAGGTCGCAAAGCTGGAGAGCAATCCAGCATCAGTGGACGGTGTAAAGGAGGTTGCTGTCAGTACTGGGGGTAAGAAAGGGTTGAAGATGGCGATGGGGAGAATCATGCAAGGGGATGACTCGGACTCGGATTATGACGATGATGGTGATGGTGGTGCTGGATTGGAGGATGAGGACGATGTGGAGTTCATGAAGCGTGTCAAGAAGACAAAGGTGGAGAAGCTGGCTGTTGTGGACCATTCCAAGATTGACTACCAGCCGTTCCGGAAGAATTTCTACATCGAGGCGAAGGACATCAAGGAGATGACATCCGAGGAAGTGGCCGCGTACCGGAAGGAGTTGGAGCTCAAAGTGCACGGGAAAGATGTGAGAGTGGGCAGACTAGCAAGCTCCTTGACACCATCAAGAAGCTTGGTTTCGAGAAGCCCATGCCTATACAAGCGCAAGCGTTGCCGGTCATCATGAGTGGCCGTGATTGTATTGGTGTTGCAAAAACTGGATCTGGCAAAACGCTTGCATTTTTCCTTCCGATGCTGAGGCATGTCAAAGACCAGCCACCTGTTGCTCCTCGAGATGGTTCTGTTGGGCTCATTGTGGCTCCTACAAGGGAGCTTGTGGTGCAGATACACTCGGACATTAAGAAGTTCTCTAAGGTGCTTGGCATTAGTTGTGTTGCTGTCTATGGAGGCTCAGGGGTTGCCCAGCAGATCAGTGAACTGAAACTAGGTGCTGAAATTGTCGTTTGCACACCAGGAAGGATGATCGATATCCTCTGCACTAGCAACGGGAAAATCACTAACCTTCGGAGAGTGACATTCTTGGTGATGGATGAAGCTGATAGGATGTTCGACATGGGTTTTGAGCCTCAGATCACTAGGATAATTCAAAACACCCGGCGAGATAGACAGACAGTGCTTTTCTCAGCCACTTTTCCACGGCAGGTAGAGATGCTGGCGCGCAAGGTGCTGATCAAGCCCGTTGAGATTCGGGTGGGTGGGAGGAGTGTCGTGAACAAAGACATCACACAAGTAGTCGAGGTGCGACCAGAAAGCGAGAGGTTCTTGAGGCTGTTAGAGTTGCTTGGGAAGTGTTGTGATAAGGGGAAAATTCTTGTGTTTGTCCACACTCAAGATAAATGTGATTCTCTGCTTAAAAACTTGTTCCAGCATGGATATCAGTGCCTGTCTCTACATGGTGGTAAGGATCAAGCTGATCGTGAATCAACTGTTGCTGATTTCAAGAGCAATATCTGCGGCTTGCTGATTGCTACTAACGTTGCTGCTAGGGGTTTAGATGTGAAAGAACTTGAATTGGTTGTCAATATATTATGATGTCCCTAACCACTATGAGGAGTATGTTCATCGTGTTGGGCGAACAGGCCGTGCTGGTAGAAAGGGCTCTGCTGTGACTTTTATTTCCGAGGAAGAGGAGCAGTATGCGCCAGACCTTGTGAAGGCGCTGGAACTCTCTGAACAGACTGTTCCAGAGGGCCACTCAGAGTCTTGTGTGAAGAAGGCAAAAGCGGAGTTGAAGCGTGTCCTTGAGGATTGTGTCAACCAGGTTCCCAATCTACCCAGATCTGCTCCAACTAAAAAATACTCAGTTAATTGAAGCAGGTATGGATGATGTCGTTTACATATTCATAGGTTAAATTTAGCTGCTGGTGTATGGGCACAAGAGGCAAAACGGTGCCTGTCATTTCATTTTGTTACTGTTAGCCGTGCTCACCGCACATCTTACCCAATCGATGTATTATGATTCCTCTATCTTATATTTTGACTGTCACATCATTAGTTCTACGATATTTTGCCTTTTGTATGTTATTCACTGACCATTCTATGCTATTTTGTGTTGCAGCTTACAATGGTTTCCATGCCACTATGGTGTCGTTGGCCTGCTACTTCCAGTATTCAGATTGTCCACGGCTGTGGCGCTGTGCAACTCTTTTTCGTACATAGTCATTATAAGGCAGCTAATGTTTACTTAGTGTCACATGGTTATTAGGGAAACTGTGTAGTTACGTTGAATTGGGATGTTTCTACAATTTCTATTGACAAGTTCTGGTTGCCTTTGGACAGAAGTCTTATAAACTCATACTGGTGGTTGCTGGCCTGTTATTGCCGAGGAAAGACATGGTTTTCTGGTTCGCTTTTGGAATTGTTGATTGGGTTATGGCACCTTGAAAACGTATATTGCTTTCTGTTTACTTATGGTCTTTATGGATATGTTACTTTTATATGAAGACAGTTCGAAGATTGTGTGACCATGGTCTATTTAATCCAGGTGTACTTACCCATTTGCCCTCCCAGGAGCTAATAATTCAAGGAGCGATAGTTTTATCTTTTTGGTTTGATTCTGTTTACCCTTCATTACTTCTGCTCTCTTAATCTAGTCTCCTTATATGTTAAAAAGGTACCATGATGTAGTTGTTGTGATCTCGAGATGCAGTGATTAGGTTGCAGAAGGAGGATCCTCAATTTATCATTCAGCATACATAAATTTGTGAGGTGGGCTGCTAATGAGTCCTGTATATGGGTTCCATCTTTCACTATATATTTTTGCGCTTTGGATTTTCATAGTATCTTCTAATGATGAGATGTTCTCCTCCTTTTTTCTCCTTTTCTGAGAAAGAAAAGAAAACAAGCCGGTAAGATCAGGTGCTATTCTTGCTTGTTTGAGATGGTGACTGATGAGTGTTTTCAGTGATCCAGACTCAGCACAGGTCACAGGATGGTGTAGCTAGCTTTATATACAGAGCAGTGTTTTTCTTGCTTATATTTCTAGCAGAGAAAACCGTGATGATGAATAGGGCAAGAACAGAAGCGCAGAAGAACATGGAGAAACGAAAAAATCGGGCGGTGCTCTGGAGCAGCCATGGCCACACGGTACATGGCAAGCGTTGTTCTGGTCTGCTGGTGGAGCCGTGCCAAGGACTGGGCTGCTTCTTTTTTCTTCCTTCTTTTGACACATCACATACACACACATTCTCAGAGTTTTGTTTAGCTAGATTTATGGAGAAATACAGTCATTTATTCCAGGCTTTGGGTTGAGTCTGGTTACTACCGATTTGGCTAACCATTTTGGTTAATCGAGTGTGTGTTCCGATCACAAAAGATTTTTTTTTTTTGTTTTCCCATTTTGTGAAAAGCCTTGGTTTGCCTGGTTGATGCCTTTATGTAGGCTGAAAGCAGAGCAGCCCCTGTTTTTGGATTAGGCAAGATTAACAAAGAAACCACCACAACCATAGATCTCTTCAGGTGCCGGATCAGCTACTGTTAACACTATCCCCAGTCAAACAAGGCTATCTATCTTTCTGTATCATTATAGGAGAATAATTATATGAACCAGTTTAACTACTGAATTTATCTTTCTAAAATTGAAATATATGTTTCTCTTAAGTGGAGTGGAAGAGAAAAAAAATACAGCATAGTACCTCAAGATAGCTAAGCTACCGCATGTTCCACTTGAGTTCATTGCGCCATTAATTATGATTCTAGTTTAAGCCCCTTTGGCTGGAAAATTTTTCCATTTCTGAAAATGAACTGATTCATGTGAAATTCCTTTATGATTCCTATGAAATTCATGCATTCCAAAGGGGGGCTTAGTCTCTGGTCTATAAATGTGACAAGATCTGGCACTTGTGGAAAGTTCTGCCATGATTTTCCCTGTTATTTTTCATGTCAACCACACCAAGTTTGGCCCGCAATTCATGTGCCCGGGCCTGTAGCCGCGTTAAGATTTGCTCCAGCTAGCATGGAGCCAGCATTTTTTTTCCAAGGACGAAACTTGCTTTCTATCATGCCATCGGTGTTTAACCGGTCAGAGGGAGCAGTTTACCAAAACATTTTGAATTGGACAGTTTTCGTCTCATATCTACACATTGTTTGTGATGCAATAGAATTTAAATCTGTACAAAACTAGGTCAATTAAAAATAAGAGTAAAAGCAAAGACAAAAGGTCCACCTCTCAAAAGTAATTAGATATCGACTTAATTATACTTGGAACATAACGGAGCAGCCTATAATAAAAACGATATATATATATATATATATATATATATATATATATATATATATATATATATATATATATATATATATATATATATATATATATATATATATATATATATATATATATATATATATATATATATATATATATATATATATATATATAGGACAACCCTATTTGGTATCCGGGTACTAATAGTTATTCAGTACCCCACGACCTCTGCACCAGGCCTTCCGCAGTCCGCACCCACCCGCCCTCCCGCACCAGGCCATCCGTACCAGGCCCATGCTACAGGCCACGAGTACACCAGCCGTTTTTTTTTTAATTTATGAGCTGGATCAGGATTTTGGTTTATACAGCCAGCTTTTGTTTTCATTTTATTTCTGAGCTGGATCGAGATTGCTTGTTTCTTTCTTTTTTATTCCTGCTTGCTCCCCGTTTTTTTATTCCTGCTTGCTCCCCATTTTATTTGGCCATTTTTTTCTTTGTACACCAGGTTTCTTGTGATGAATTACTTGTCAACAATAATAATTTATTGAGTAAAATACACCGGAGGTCCATTAACTTTCGGTGAAATGTCATCTAGGTCCATTAACTTTAAAAGTGCATGTTTGGGTCCATTAACTTTCGTTTTGTGTCATCTAGGTCCATCAACTTTGACTCATGCATTTTTGGTCCATGAACTTTTAAAATGGTTCACTGCAGGTCCACGCATGCATGCACGCACGTTGACTTTTTGCGTCGGTGGAGGCATGCCTGCACTCGCCGCCGTCGCTCGTCTGCCGGGCATGCATGTGTGTTTCGTGCTCGAATCATCATCATCAGGGCAGGTATGTGCATGCATGACGATGCTGGGCGGCGGCGGCTGGTTGCTCGGTCCCTCAGGGCCAGCCGTAGAGCTCGTACCTCTTGCGAAATCCAAGACGCTGAGGATACTGGAGGCGAAGAGGAGCGGGAAAGGAATGCTGTCGCTGCGACAGGTGACTGGCGGCTGGTTGGCTCAAGAGTCGGACGATCTGACCCCGGAAGACATCACCTTCACAAAAATGTCAGAGAGGACTCCTGGGTGCAGTGAGCTTTCGGACGCGAAATTCGCGTGCCTCTGCGTCACACGTCAAGAGCAACGCTATTGTGATCGCTAAGGTCAGTAGTGCACGCATGCATACCTTTTAGGTTATGTGGGGAGCGCGATATAGCTAGCTGTACAGTCTATTGATTCTGTGCCTGATGATGGCTGGTCTCTGCAGAACAATTGCATGCTGGGCATGGGCAGTGGCCAACCGAACCGGCGGGAGAGCCTGAGGATTGCTTTCAAGAAGGCAGGGGAGGATGCCATGGGAGCTGCTTTGGCCAGCGATGCCTTCTTCCCGTTTGGTAAGGGAAAAAGAAACCAAAAAGTGCTGGCTTAAAAATTGGAATTGAAGCATTTATCGAGTACTAGTTGATTTCGATCAATTTTTATCTTGTTCCTGAACCGTACGTAGAAGCAAGCAATCACATGGTTCTGGATGCAACAAAGAACACTAAAAACAGCGTTTGTTATTTACTCCTATTAGCTAATTAATGTGTTGTTGAACCGGAATGATGATGCAGCTTGGAACGATGCGGTGGAGGAGGCGTGCCAGAGCGGCATCGCTGATCGCGGAGCCCGGCGGCAGCATCCGGGACCAGGACGCCGTGGACTGCTGCAACAAGTACGGGGTGGCCCTCGTCTTCACCGGCGTCCGGCACTTCAGACACTGAAGGTCACTGAAGAAGCCGCCGCCGCGTCGTCGACACTACTTACTGCACAAACTCGGCAAGTCGGCAGTGGCACGCGTCCGGCACTACTGATGACTACTGAGTGATGATGCGCCGCTCTGTTTTACCCTGACCTGACGCGCATGCAGCCCGTGCGGGCAGCCACGTGCACATGCACGGCCGCCGGAGCTCGCCTCGCGGTGCCGATGAAGGCGTGCGGGTAGATGGAGCAGTAGCGGGACCGCCACCCCTTGATGTGCATCCGGTACCCTGTCACCACGTCCTCCATCACCGTGCCGTACACCCACCCGATGTCGCTGCCCCACCCGGTCTTCTTCTCGTACGCCGCCGTGCACACCGCCATGGCCTCGGTGATGGTCGCCTCGTCGGACACGATGGCGGCGGCCTCGTCTGCGTCCACGAACGGCGACGGGTGGGACGCTCTCGGGATGGTGTCCACGAACGCGTCCGACTTGCCGTACGACTTCTTCGGTAAGGGCAGGAAGCCGTGCTTGCCTTTCGCCATGGCGGCCTTGGTGGTGAGCTCCAGCCCACGTTGATCCTCGGCGGGTCGAAGCCGTAGAGCGTGATGCGGCGGAACATGCACCCGGTGCCGACGTAGATGGGGCCCTGCATGCCGTCCAGCGCCCGGAGCGTGCCGTCGAAGAAGATGCGGTTGTGGTTGGCGTATAGGTCCGTGGGGTCCACGCCCTCGAACTGTTGTGGGAACTGCACGAACGCCACCGTGTCGCTGTGGTGGCCGAGCATGAAGCAGATGCCCGTGCGCAGCGCCTGCGAGTTGTTGATGTAGTGGTCGCAGTCCAGGTTGAGGATGAAGGGCGAGTTGGAGATCACGGCGGAGCAGCGTTCAGCTCGTTCATGGCGCCCGCCTTCTTCTCGTGGTTGAACCCGGGCCGCTTCTCATGGGAGACGTACACCAGCATGGGCTTCTCACGGCCTTCTTCTCAATGTGTAATTACAGTAGTAATTAGTTACTCCTCTCCTACAGTACTTGGGTGAAGGTGAAAGCGAAACTGGCGGCGAGTGCAGGCATGGCTCCACCGACGCAAAAAGTCAACGTGCGTGTATGCATGCGTGGACCTGCACTGAACCATTTTAAAAGTTCATGGACCAAAAATGCATGAGTCAAAGTTGATGGACCTAGATGACACAAAACGAAAGTTAATGGACCCAAACATGCAGTTTCAAAGTTGATGGACCTAAATGACATTTCACCGAAAGTTAATGGACCTCCGGTGTATTTTACTCTAATTTATTTGTAGCTATTATTCAAACCACAAATAATTTCACCATATCCTCATATCTTTATATGACATGATACCAAATATTTGTTTTTAAGAAAAATATTATTTGACAACAATCTTACTAGAATTGTGAATCGGTCCCGGGAGACGATGTTCTCATAATATTTTACAATAGTACGTGATGCTAATCACAAATAGTACCACCATTTGGTTCGTTATCATAGTTACAAAGATGATGCACAGACATCCATCTGTTTTTGAAGAACTGCAATGATGATGCACATACATCCATGTGTTTCCTTCTGACGAACTGAAATCTGAATCATTGAGGGCTTTGGATGTCATTTGTAGTTTGCAGCAATGCAACACACCTTCATTTGCATAGCACCCAGACTCGACTTGTTAACACATCCATTAAGTACACACACAGGCATTATGAAAGTTGCTTCTTAAAAAACCTGCAATATAAGATACATGTATAAAATTCATTTGGTAATTGATTGCTTGACTCAGACAAAATCAATAGTACTCAATAAAAGCTAAAAAAACATTAGATTTTATTTCTTTAATTTTTTCCCATTGCTAATTTGATCTGCTTGTGCTGAAAAACTAGGGAACCATAAAAACCTCAAATATTTGCGGCCAAACTAGCCTAGTCACAGATATTGTCATTTGAGACATTGTTTCCTTTTCCTCACTAAACAGCTCACCACCAATTATTATTATGGTTTCATTGGCTACCCAAGTGAGTACTAGTAGTTCAAGTAAGCTGCCTATATTTATTAGCCCAAAAAAAATCTAGACATGCACTGTATGGTATGCATATGCACCATGCTGAATTGTTGGAAACAAGACACCTATCTTGGATCAGAGTTCCAGATATTATAAGGCTTATACTGCAGTGACAAATCAAATACTAATACTCCTAGTGTTACTAATGGTTCTAGCTTCTTACCTTTCAGTCTTGGTATGCAAAAGATGAACTAATGGCTCTCTGATTCACACATAGACCCATATAAATTGCATTAGGGATCACTTCCTAGTGCTGCTGGGACCATGGTACTTCTGTAGTTGAACAAATTACAAATTGGCAGCTCCTTGTCATGCTAGGTGCTTTAGCAATTCCTCGTAAAACAAAATCAATGCCCCATTCCAAACAAACTATAACAAATATTGAATTCAAAGCTAAAATTTAACTGCATCCGATGCTGACCAGCTACCCGTGCATACTCACCTTTACACACACACAGGTGCTGAGGCTGCTATCTCTGTCATGCCAGGGATATGTTGGGGGTGACTCTGTGGAGCAGCTGCACGAATAGGGGAGCCACATCAATACATGGGAGGCATGAAGCTGCATACAGGTGGAACACTAATATAAATATATCGAACAATAGATAAATATCTAGAAGCCCCATTCGACAACAAGCACAATAAAGCTTCGCTTCCATCTAAAATCCAATCCTAATAGGGAGCTTGTTAACTAGATAAAACTCTATCTCTATATATTATCATAAATTGTCTACTCAAGGGAAGGGAGAGCAAGAAATGAACACAACATAGACAATTGGACAAACAAAACCTAAAGTGAATCCCAAGGGGACATGTAAATCATATACAGCTCAACCTAACTGTTTTCAGAAAATGTCACCGCCTATGATGGTAATGGACCAACAGCATGAAGAATCAAAAGAGAGTGGAGAAAGAACCTTATGTGCTGGTGGAGCTCAGAGAAGACTAGTATGAAGAAATCTTCACAGACGCACATAATTTTTGTTTCAAAAAAATTCAGCTGCAGGTTAAGGATATTCTAAGATTAAAACTTCAATGGATGCATTCTATATTTTCTGTAGAGATGCAAAAGCAAGTGATTCCACTTCAACTATAAGGTGGCACAATGTCTAATCCAATGTTAATCACATTCATCCTACTATTTCAATTGAACCACAAAAACCATCTCAGTTCAAAGCTTTTCTTCAAACAAATTGAGCAATTTTTTTTCTCGAACAACGTAAGAGAGCCGTGTGTCATTTCATTAAGAAAAAGAATATAAAGGAGGGGAGGTTAAACCCTCCTAGTACATACAACCCTGACCAAAAAGAAAAGACTCAACTCATTAATGATCTACGACGAGCGACCTAGCCAAAAACCTATGCAACGCGGATGCCCCTGCCAAGCACCACAGGGCACCTTCATTGGCAACCCAATGAAGCAGCACCTCTATGTTAGGCCAATCACCATCAAACACAAGAGCATTTCGGTGCTTAATATTTCCCAAGCCACTAGGATAATAAGGGTATTAAGGACTTCGCGCTCAACTCTGGGAATGCCCCGTATAGTACAACACCAGCAGCTGGAGAAATGACTGTGCAAAGAATTCACAATCTACAAGATAAGCCTAAAATTAGCCTAATCCAAATCCAAAGAAAGATAAGAAGGATTGTGCGTGCCTCATCGAGATCTTGCTAGGTCAAGGCTGCTGGTGAGGGAAGCACCACGCAGCAGCTTAGTGAGCGAAGAATTACTGAACCTAATTTTTGGACTGGAATAATCAATTTGCTTAACTCAGAAATCCTATGAGCATACAGTTTGATTCGCGAGGTGAAGCAGCTAGTTAAGTTGAAATTGCCAACAATATCTTCAAAGTGAATATGAAAGGTAAATCCAATTTGGTCAAGAGCAGCCTCTGGGCCAGAATTGGAAGATGCGAATTAACTCGGTTAGTTTTAGTCACACAAAATATCACTGATTGGTGGCTACAATTTAGTGGAAGAAAACAGAGGCAGAATAAAACTACCTGAAGGGAAGAGCTGCATTCGGGTTCTTGCCATGACTATCAGGCACGGCTAGCGTGGGCGGGTTGACGTGGAGCGGGCCAGCATAGCGCCCAAGCTTTGCCAACACCCAGCACCTGCTGCCACATACTGCGTCCGGCGACGACAAGGCAACGTGCCACCGTCATCTTCATTGAGGAGGATGCATAGCAGGGCGGAGCTCAACCAAAATTTAGCTAGGGCAGAATGTGAACACATAACTAATATTATAAAAAAATCACATACACACATCACATTATCATTGATATCCCACACAAATGGATAATATATGACAAATTTAATCTCTTAAAGAATGAAGATGGTACCTACTATTAAAAAGAAGTCGTCCAGAGCAAGCTAGCAGCACCTTCATATAATTCATTAATTCAACATACACCAATTGACTAAGATTCAACTATCCAAGAGCTAATAAACCTGTAAATTTAAACAACAAATCAATTACTGTATGATATTATGTGAAAATACATTTACACAGCTTTGAAAAGACATAGCACGACATAGCACTAGCACATTTTGATAAAGAACTGTAACAATTAACTAGTAAATCATAAAATCAACTGCCACTAGCTATTCTAAACCAATGGGGGAATTTTTTATTTTGAACATTTTCCCCTACGCAGAGGAAGACATTCTCTGATAAATCCAATCTAGTCGCAATGTTGCCTATGTGAACCCCAGTTTCGACACGCTGGGTCATCCCAAACCAGAGGTTTCCCATCCCAACAGATTCAGGGCAAAAAGAGAGAGCAGCAGGGTGGTAAGGGGAGATCGAGCTAGCGGACCTGGTAGGAAAGCCAAAAAAATCGTGGATGGTGTAGTCGCAACTTAAATTATGCTGATTATGTGGTCAACTGAAAAAAAAACTCTATTATATGCTACCAATGTGGCCTGACCACTAATACTGTCATGTGTGACCACAAAAACTTAAATGCTATGCACTCTAGCATCACGTGTTGATTTCCTAACCATAAATAATTTGTATCAACGGTGATCATCTCTGAATAATAATATTTTGCATATCTGAACAGGTACTCATCTTCACAAATAAAAGTAATCAATTCCTTAAAAAATAGTACATAAATATCTAGTTACTGGAACTGGTCTCCCTCAGCTAACAAAACAGTGGTAAGATACCACCAGCTCTCTTTGAATGGATTAGAATTGACAAGCTTCCTCGCTCAGTCAGCAAATCGATGCACAATTACAATAACAAGGACCGAAGGCTGGCCTTACCTCACGTGTAGGAGGCCGGGTAGTAGGCCAGGGCTGCGCAGCGACATCCCTCGAGAGGCGTCTCCAAATGAATACACTGTTACACAACACAATTGATATTGGTAACAGTTACACAACCAGCATTGGCAGCTGAGACAAACTCACCTTGCTGCAATTGAAGAGGAGCTCCTGGCCGCGACCTGGGCCGAGACAATCGAACACTCGTAGGGAACGCATCCTGCACTCGAATCATCAAATTGAATCAAGAAGGGGAACGGGAAGGAGATGGTGCAAACGAGGAGTTGGAGAAGGGGATCTGGAGGAGGGGCACCTGGATCTACCAGCAGTGTTGGAGGAGCACACGCAGGAGCGGCGGTGGCGGTGGGTTGACGGCGGCGACAGCATCGCCAGGCGAGTTGCCACTCCTTTCTCCGGGAGTTCGCGGCGGGAGCTGACGATGAGTCACGGGCGAGCACGGGAGGCTGCTGATGATGGCAAGATGCGAGTAGGACGGTCGCCACAGGTGCGGCGAGCTCGCCGGTGCCGAACCTGGCAGCAACCGTCGGTGCCAACCCTCAACTGGGGCCTTCAAGACCACGGCCACGGCCAGTAGCGACGGCGAGCTGAGAGAGTGAGGGGATGGGGGAGGAAGACGGCGCCAGGAGGGGCGGTATAGAAATACTATATATATCGCTGGGGAGCGGGGCGGGATGCCCGCCGGCCGAGAACGGCACGACGGAGCCCTAGGCAACGGCGCAGCTAGCAGTGGGGAGAGGGAACAGACGGGTGGTGCCAGTAAAGACCGAGCGGACGGGGTCTCGAAAGAAACCGCAAAAAGAAAACGTGGGTGGGTGGGTGGGCCGGGCCTATGAGTCTCAGGCCCGAACGGCGGGGTGGGCCTATTTGCCCGCCCTATAGAACGCTGGGTACTGAATAGTTATCTGGTACCCAGGTACCATATAGTAATACTATATATATACACTAGGTAGCGTGTGTATATATATATATATACACACTAGGTAGTGTGTTTGTGCGTTGCTACGGGATAGCTAACATTTTATACTAAAAATACACGGATCGCAAGATAAGATAACAATACTATAAAAATTAAATATCAATGTTAAAGTGACATTTAATCCAAAAAACAAAGTGTGTGAAATTAACACAAGTCACGGAGAGCACGGCGTCGCAGGCTCACAAACTCTACTTTATAGATCTTTTTCCGTGACGTGGCTAAGATAATGTTTTATATTGGTCGAAAAAAATCTCCGATATCCATTTCTTTCGTGCGCCAATAATTACCAATGTTAAATATCCGGACTCGGATACGGATAGATCTAAACCCTCTAAACGGATTCGGTCTCGGATACGGTCGAAAAATATCCGTACCGTTTTCACCCCTACTCATAACAATGCATAAATAAATGGATTACAAATTACATCTACCAAGGTTCATATGCAATAGACAAATTATATCCGCAAGGTCCATAGCTCCAACAAGTTAGAAAATAATAAAAAAAATCTAGAATTAAAAATTGAATTGTCTTAAGAACTAAAACAAACTAAAGCAGTTTTGCTGAGCCGCTAGTGGTCGTGCTTGTCTGAAATTAAACTATATGTTGATCAACAGTATTGGACGAAATGGTCTATTTAAATGGCCACAGGATACACCGTATGTTTGAACAAATTGTATAAGTTTGATAGCTACTGCTCCAAGGCCCTGCAAATGGTAATATGTCAAAGAAAGTTAACATTAAACTAACAAATATGCATTAAGGTAACGTGCCCGTGCGTTGCTACGGGACAGCTAAACTTTTATACTAAAAATACATAGATCGCACGATAAGATAACAATACTATAAAATTAAATACCGACATTAAAGTGATATTTAATCTACAAGGCAAAGTTCGTGAAATTAACAAATGTTTTTAAATTTGCTTCACAAAGTCAATCGTCAACTCTTCGTTGAGGCGCGATGGCTATCAGTTTTACTACCTCCCAAGCACCGTCCAGTTCTAGCCAACCTCTAAATGTCTAAAGTTTTCAACACCATGTAAGCATCAGTCCATGCTCGATTTCAACAAGCTCTGCTTCTAAACCATCCTCTCCAAACTATACAACCTCTCCGTTGCATGATCCCAGGACCTCACTGCTCCGTGCAAGTAGTTTGGGCACAAAAAACCATCTGCTCATCATCCGGCCCTGGGAGTAGCATGTAATTCTGAAATCATGACACATATCAGATTCTTGGGACATGTCTACATGAGAACCAAGGCATGAAAGGATGTGATTGGTAAAGAATGGAGAGAGAATGTATGTAGTTGGATAAAAAATTGTTCTGTAGAAACTATCCATTAGGACCATGGTTTCTATATGTAGTGTCTATGGAAATTAATAGGTATAGCATTGTGACTGTCCTAATACATTATAGAAACACCAGAATAACTATTTTTTTCACATGTAGAAGTACAAGATTGAGAAGCAAATTGCCAAGCTTGTTTGGCTAATCTATGAGCATCTTGTTTAAATATTCGTCAATAAATCGTGGAAAGATAATGTCTAATTAATCAAAATGTACAAGTCAGAGCATGGGCGAGGGAGGGCGCGAGGGCGGAGGCCGGTGCGAGCGAGGGCGAGCTAAGCTGGCGAGGGTGGGCGCTATGGCGAGGCCACAGGATTTATAGTAGTCTCTCTCTTTCCTTTTGTCTTAATTTTCTTTCCTTCTGTGTTAATTATCTTTCCTTTTGCTCGTTGTCATATATGCTGGTGTATGCAAATATATAATGTGTATATGGATAGCACAATAATTTTCTACTTCCTATTTTGCAAACATGCAATATTCAATCAAGAAGACAAATCGCGGGCTTTCCTTTTCTCGCTCGCCCGTTGGACAGCATGGGATCGATCGCATGGGGTGACAGATGGACGAACAAGATAATTATCGCACCAAAACGATATCCACATTTTGCTTTTTTTAGTTGTAGGAGATAAAAAGAGAGACGTTTTGGGTCGAGGCAAACTGCTGATCGAAAAGAGAGAGCGGCCAAGAAATGCCTTGTCCATTGAACGCTAGCGCTTTCAAGTTGCCGACAAGCGACCCCTGGTTTTGGATAAGTTCAAGGCAAGCGTAACAAACAAACCACCTCCATTCATTCTACTTATCTTGTCAAATGAGCCACACCGTCAACACTAAGTCAAAATAAAATGATATTTTAAATCAATCGTCATCCTTATCGGCCCGTGCACTTCGCTGAAAAAACAAGCCAAAACACTGTTCCGGCTAATTTATTGTAAAAGAAAAATACTGTTCCGACTGAAAAAATATGCTGAAAATTACGAATTATAAAAAAAGCGAACATAGCCATTATTAAAAGAAAAAGAACAACCGTCACCAGAATCGATCCTTTCTGTGTGTTGAAAGCACGAAACGTTTTCTACTGTAACAAACTGTCGCCATATTCGCTTGGCTTATAAGTGGTATTTTTTCAGTCAACGAATAGTATTTTTCTCTCATAACAAATCAGCCAACAATACTTTCAATCATGGCTTATCCGGTAAGCGAACGGGGCATGTCTGCCGAAAAAGACAGGCCGGCTCCTCTGAAAGCCGAAGCAAAACCATGAGTCTCTGACACGTGGGTTTGTCAGCTCCAGGTAATCGATCTGAACCCGATCGTATTTTGACATGATGATGACTGAACCTTGACTTAAATCCTACGCGTCATTCTCATCCGCCTCTGCTTCGCCTTATCCACAGCACCACCACCAATCACGGCCCACCAAGTGTCCCGTAACGGCCACCATCTGTCCACACCACACCACACCACACCACCCGTTCCGTTCCGTTGGCCACAGACGATCCCGATCTCCCCGCTCCAACCCCAACCCCAACCCCAACCCAATCGTTCCCTCCCAGCAGCAAAACCCTAACTCCCACGCCGGCCCGCTCCAAACGCCGCACGTCCCGAGGCAGCAGCGGCGGCCCAACAACACAACCTTCCTCCTCCCTCACCGACTCGCGGGGCCCAGAGCCAATCCCTCCCACGTGTCAGTGAGCCGTTGGTGTTCCCTGCTGACCCGAGCCGGCCGCGCGGACCAGACCAGCGGGCCGTCGAGGCCCACAGAGCAGGCTCAATGACGTGCGGGGCCACGACGGGCGACGTGCCGCCGCCTTCGTATAAAATGCCACGCCTCACCTCCCCTCTCTATCCCTTCCCGTCACACTCGCGTCGCCGCCCCCCGTTTCTCTCTCTACCCGGAGAGGGAGAAACAAAACGAGACCAGCAGCAGGAGAGTGGGGAGAGAGAAAAAAAATTATCCAAACACACTCGCTCGCACACAAATCTCGCGCACGGGTTCGGGGCCGCCGGCTCGATCCGCGGCCGAAACCCTAGGTACGGGCGGGAGAAACCCTCCCTTCCTCCTCCGCCTCGCTCAAACCGCGCCTCCCCCCATTCCGGCTTCGCTGACGCGAGCGGTGCCGCTGCTACGCTGTTGTTTTTTTCTGCTGCAGGTGGTGACGACGGTGGTGGGTGCTGGGGAGGTGCTGGAGGAGGAGGAGGGCTGGGAGGGATGACGTCGCCGAGGAAGGACGGGGGGTTCCTGACGCAGGACCAGCGGGAGGAGCTGCGGATCGCGGTGCAGAACGCGGAGACGCAGTCGCTCGCCTCCCCGCGCTCGCCCACGGGGGGGACCACCTCCGTGCTGCTGCAGCACTACGAGCAGCAGATGCTGGAGCAGAAGCGCGCCGCCGCCGCTGCAGCGGCCGCCGCGGCTGCTGGCGGGAGGGGCGGAGGGGGTGGGGGAGGGGGAGGTGGGCCCAGGCACGTGCGCCGGTCGCATTCCGGGAAGACCATCAAGGTGAAGAAAGGTGAGGTGGCGCTGGCTGCTCGATCTATTCACGCCTGCTATGTTTAGTACCTTGCTTGTTTGTTTAGGATAGCATAGGATAGGATAGGCTGGTTTGTGTGAATGATGTGCTGCTATTATTAATTTGCTGCCTTGTTTGCGTTGATTAGGGTGTAATGCTAATTGTGGCGTCATGATGTTTTTGCTTATGTTGCTACGAATGTAGGTTCAGCAGCTCTGCTTCATATAGCGCTCCTTGTTTATTAGGGATATACTTTTTTGTGGGGTCTCCTTGTTGCCTATAGCTCTGGATTTCTAGTGTCCTGCTAGCTAGTCTGTGGCTCATGAAATTGGGGCCACCATGGATGGTGGGCTCTTGTTGTGTTGAGACTGCATAGCTTGGGTTTGGAGATGGTAATTAAAGCGGAAATGTAGCATTGATGCAATTTATTGTGTAGAAACATGGATGCTTTTCTAGCTGCTTATCTATCTGCCCAACTGAAATTGTTGTTGTAGGTTGGTTAAGTATATAAGCACTTTGTTTAAAATATTCTGTGCTATATCTACATGCTTGTTACGTAGACGGTTAGCTTTGCATACATGGTGCATAATGGCTCTTCCGTGTCCGGGTTAACTTCCAGTCAGGGGATTAGCTGGTGGTTGAACCACCCATAAGGGAATGATTTAGTTGGACCATGACATTTGTATATTTGGCTGTGTAGTGATTTCTGTTGAAAGGTCAGTTCATTTTAGGTACTATGTTTGTTCTGTCTTCATTCGCCAGCCTTTTAGCTATTTTTGTCGCCACCGTACTCTTTTGTCGTATATCTGTAAAAGGGCGTACCCAGTGCAGAGAGCTCCCGCTCTGTGCGGGGTCTGGGGAAGGGTGTCAGTGGCAAGTCTTACCCTCGCCTGTGCAATGCGAGGAGACCGCGACTCGAACCCGGGACCTTCCGGTCACAGGCGGTAAGACTCTACCGCTTGCACCAGGCCCGCCCTTCTTTTTGTCGTATATCTGTGTAACCGTAAAAACTGTTCTTAGGTCAGAATGTGGTAACGTAAAATTGACGGTGCACATTGTGCCCTTGGTTCTGATAACCAGCTTTCAGTTGAGTGAACCACAGAATTGTCCTGTGGGCGGGTATGATGTGAATCATCTTCCACAAGCCAGCTGCTAATTCAAGGGACCACTTCAAGTGCCTCCTGTGGGTACCATGTAGGGCGCGCTGTATGTGATTTGTTTTATGAAGTACGGCTACTTCATTTGTTTATTATTTATCAATCACCTATCATCCTGTGTGGCAAATTGTGTCCTGAACTCCTAATGGGGGTTCAGTAGAGCATCCTTCAGCATGATTGCTTGAACCTATTAAGTTAGAATTGTTCTGTTCCTTTCAGTTGGCAATTTTAACTGATGATATTTGGGCTGTCTAAGCATGTGTGTGTGCAACCTGCATGTTGGAAAGTTGGAGCATGTGCTTCTATTGCCTTTATTTAATTGTCAATTCATGTTTTCACCAGTACACAGTATTGCATTGCTTTGAAATAGCTGCATCCTTGATGCTGCCAACTATGTATGCACGTCGAAAAAATAGTCTGCAGTGCTGTTATGGCCTTACTTTCAACAGTTTCCTTTTTTGTTTAGAAACTTTGGTTAGAATGCGATCTTATCTTTTTGTCTCTCTGTCATGGTTTCCTTAATTTGTTTTGTATTCACATGGTGTATTAGGGATATATTTAGAAGCATGTTTGCTTCCAGGTCTACCCTGAATGCATATGGTTATATCTCTTATGTGAAAGCAGGATATGTATTGACACAATTTACTGTTATTGAATACCAGTTGCCAGGTGTACTTTGGAGGTTCATGTTCCTTTAGCTTTATTCTGATTATTGCAGCCCTTGCAACTTTAAGAAACAAGAAAAGGATCCATCTACGTGTTAGATCTAGTTTATCATATTAGGGATGGCCAAATGTTATGCAGCCTCCGTGTAGCATTTATAGCATGTGGCCGACTATCTTTTGACAACATGTGATTGCCATGTGTGTTGTGCAAAGATATGAAATGCAAGTGTGCAATGTGTAATTTTGACTATACTATTGTGAAAACCTATGTGTCTTCTGATACTGTTGCATGCTATGGAGTGTCAGTTGTTTAGTTCTTGGGAGTTTTTTTATGCATGAGATTAGTTCTTGGGAGTTTTTTTATGCATGAGATTGCTGACTTACTACCTATGATCTAAGTGTACACATAGTTGGGCTTAGGCTCTATGTAATTACAATAGCTTAATAAATACTATTGTGAGTTATACCTAAGATTAGTATTACCATGTTTCAAACTTTCGAAGATAGAAAAATGTGAAATATATCTATGTTCTACTGTATCCTAATTGACTTGCTGAGGTTTCTATTGCAGATGGAGCTGGTGGCAAAGGGTCTTGGGGCAAACTAATTGATACTGACGCAGAGGCATGCCTTGACCGAAATGATCCAAACTATGACAGTGGTGAGGTAATGACTATTGATGGTCTTGACCCATTTATTCTCACTCTGCTACAAACAATTGAGTGTCAAATGTTCAATCTCAGCAACTATTGTAGATCACCTTTTATTTGTCTCAAGTGGTTAGTATGCAACCATACATGTACATCGATGTTGATCGCTTTTTGCGACTCAGGAACCATATGAGTTAGTTGAAGCCCCTGTTTCAACCCCACTAGAAGACTACAAGAAAGCTGTTGTCCCGTTAATTGAGGAATATTTCAGCAATGGTGATGTGAAATTAGCTGCTTCTGATCTTAAAGAATTGGGTTATGATGATTTCCACCGTTACTTTGTCAAGAAGCTTGTTTCCACATCAATGGACAGGCATGACAAGGAGAAAGAGATGGCATCAGTGCTTCTATCATATCTTTATGGCAACGTGGTCGGTTCAACTCAAATCAGACTGGGTTTTGTGCTGCTATTAGAGGCTGTTGATGACTTGGCTGTTGACATACCTGATGTGGTTGATGTGCTCGCGCTTTTCATTGCACGTGCAGTTGTTGATGACATTCTGCCACCTGCTTTCCTCAGCAAGGCAAAAGTGAGTCTCTCAGGATCTTCAAAGGGTATGCAGGTTGTACAAATCGCAGAGAAAGCTATCTTTCAGCACCCCACCATGCAGAATTAATTGAGCGACGATGGGGTGGTTCAACTCACATCACAGTAGAAGAGGTGAAGAAGAGGATTGCTGATCTTCTAAAGGAATACATCAGAAATGGTGATACAGCTGAGGCATGTAGGTGCATTAGAGAGCTGGCAGTGCCCTTTTTTCATCATGAGGTGGTGAAGCGAGCTCTTACTCTTGGAATGGAGAGTCCAGCTGCTGAAGCTCTTATTGTCAAACTTCTGAAGGAAGCATCTGAAGAATGTTTAATAAGCTCTAGTCAGATTATGAAAGGATTCTATCGTGTAGCTGAGAGTCTTGATGATCTCATTCTTGATATACCATCTGCAAAGTCTGAATTTCAGCTGTTGGTATCAAAAGCCATTTCTGAGGGATGGCTAGATTCTTCATATGTGTTTAAGTCAGGTGTCAACGGAAGCGTTGAAGATGAACATGAGAAGCTGGCAAGGTACAAGAGGGAGGCTGTATCTATAATACACGAATACTTTCTCTCTGATGATACAACAGAGGTTATCCGTAGTGTGAAAGAGCTTGGTTATCCAGAATATAATCCAATCTTCATCAAGAAGCTCATTACAATTGCTATGGACCGCAAGAACAGGGAGAAAGAGATGGCATCAGTTCTTCTATCCTCATTAAGCATGGAGCTGTTCTCGTCTGAAGACATCGCCAAGGGATTCATAATGCTCCTTGAATCTGCAGAAGACACCGCACTGGATATATTGGATGCCTCAGATGAGCTGGGATTGTTCCTAGCCAGGGCTGTGATTGATGATGTTCTTGCACCTCTAAACTTGGATGAGATTAGCAGCAAGCTTCCACCAAACTGCAGCGGGGCTGAAACATTGAACATGGCACGCTCCCTTGCGTCAGCCCGTCATGCTGGTGAGAGGCTTTTGAGGTGCTGGGGTGGTGGAACCGGATGGGCTGTCGAGGATGCCAAGGACAAGATAACAAAGCTCCTGGAGGAGTACGAGAGTGGAGGTGATTTAGGGGAAGCATGCAACTGCATCCGTGAGCTGGGTATGTCTTTCTTCAACCATGAAGTTGTCAAGAAGGCGCTCGTGATGGCAATGGAGAAGAAGAATGTGAGGACCCTGAGCCTGCTGCAGGAGTGCTTTGGTGAAGGGATCATAACCATCAACCAGATGACCAAGGGGTTCTCAAGGGTCAGAGATGGGCTCGACGACCTGGCTCTGGACATTCCTGATGCCAGGGAGAAGTTCCTTTCCTATGTGGAGCACGCGAAGAAGAGTGGATGGCTCCTGCCCGGGTTCGGTTTTGCATCTTCAGCTTGAACAGCTGGGCAGAGAAGTACGAAGCTGAAGCAGAAGGCAGGCGCAGCCGCAGGCCATAATGTGGCTCAGCGGACCCAGTTTGGCTGTGTTTTCGTCGTTTGTCTTTGCGCTTGCGCGTAGGTAGCGGAGCGACCCCCTCCTTGTTGCGGTGGTGGTGGTGGCTTGTGTGTCTAGATCTCGCATCTGATGACATGCTCATGCTGTTCTTGTTTCATTTCATTTTAACTCCCCATAGACCCTTTTTACATCAAGCGAAAACAGAGAAGAGAAAAAAAGACCATGTTGTAAAAGTTCTGTCTGCCATGTTCCGCCTGCATTATGGCTGTTTCTTTCTTATTTAGCTGTAATCGTGCTTTCCTGCCCTTTCAACTCTAATAACCTGCAGGGGAGGACAATGTCGCCTCCGGATCTGCTACGATTTTGTGCCATCTCATAGGCTGTAGCAGCTTTCCTATGACATTGGATGGTTGTTGGGTTGTGATTGCTACTGTTATTCTTGTGGAAATGATGTGGTCTGGTGAATGCCTGGATTGCGAGTATGAGCCGCGGGCCGCCCAGTCTGGAGTCTGGACTGGCACTGTATCTTCGATGTTTACTTTGTTTTATGATGCGACGAGTGCTCATGGACTTGGAATTCGGAGACACCATGAGTTTATTAAACTCCATTCTGGTGTCGTTTTAAATTTCATGCTGCAACTAAAAAATTTGAAGGGTTTTAGGCATAAATTTGAAATATGCCTTGTGAAAAATGAATCTCTCTTCCAGAATGCCCGAGCTCTAAACGGCGCAACAAGCAGGGTTATTAGAGCATAAAAACATATTCCAACTATGTCGAATCTAGCGTGCACCTAATTCTTAAACTCCCAGTCTACCACGCTTGAATTATCCTAACTCCCAATGTATCCTGCTTGTGTATACTACTGTAACTCTCAATTATCGTAGTATGCGCATGATACATATTGCATCGGTGGTGGTGGCGGCCTTGGCGCTGTTTTTTTTTTTTTTTCCTTCGCACTCCCTTTTATCACCGACTGCTTGCCATTGTCGCCACCTAGAGGTTCACCAGAATTGGATATCCAGACACTATTTTTTAGATATAAGGAGTAGGCAATGGAGATTCGATTTGGGAGTTTATGGGGTGAGTGAGTTATGATGATGGAGATGTTCAGCCATGGCTTGGCCGCCGCTATCGCCGCATAGGAGGTTCGCCAGAACTGCGGTCACTATGCTTAGATCTAAGAATACTTGGATGTGCAGCAGGTAATGAAAATTCAGTTTTGAAAGTTTTAGGTGTGAGGTAGGGTGTTGGGGATGGCTGGCCAAGGCGGTAAGTTGTGTCAAGTCGGCATGTACGGCAATGCCAACGTGTATGTTTTCCGGAAAAAAGAAAGCTGTTAGTGTATTTTTTTTTCATACCTAATAGTTTTGGAAAGGTTTTGACCAAGTATTTAGGACTCATTTTTTATCGGGCAATGATGAATTATTCATTTCATCGAGATGATGAATTATTCTCCCTTGATTTGGATAATGATTTCATGAAAAGGACAGTCCCAGTGCTGGCCCTGGCGGCTCCCACATGAGTGGGTCTCGGGAAGAATAACCGAGGCAAGCCTCGCGTCAAACCTATAACCTTTGGCTTAGTGGGAAGGTTTCTCACCATTGCGTCAGGCTTGTCCTTCATAATGATTTTATAATGGCAGTAGAAAATATTATAAAATAAAGGGAGCAAACCATAGCCCACCCGCTTCGTCTCTCATCCCACCCCGCTCCTCCCCTTTCCCTCCTCTCTCGCTCTCCCCCCTCGCCGCCCCCCCCCCCCGGTGTTCCCACCTCCGCCCTCCACTAGGCCACTCAGCCCTACCATCATCGCGCTGCCCACCCCCGCCACTCCATCTCTACCCTCCCTGTCGACA